>NC_057935.1:9258775-9558775 GCF_018555375.3 Anguilla rostrata | reverse complement strand
TGGTGCCTCAGTTGCCCGCTCTCTAAAGTGTACGCCGAAAGAAGAAATGTAGTTTTTGCAATTTTGTTTTTTCGTTTTCCTCTCTCCCTGCAAGTATAAATCGGGACACCCAGGTAGTGTCAAAAATTTTAAATAAATAATAAATAAAAAAACCTGACACATTTAACCTGTGATGGAATTTTAAGGCTCTCGGCAGAGTGGATTGGTATTCTTCTGAGCGGGAGCGCGTTTTTCAGATTGCAGATTGTGTTGTGATTCGATTGTGATCGAAATGCAGGGCAGCGGATCCTCGAGTGGGATTGGTGCTTCACTTTTTTTTTTTTTGTTCCCTCGCAAGATGAGACGATCTCACGAGCCGCGACCCTCTCACGGCGCTCCTTAGCGAGAACGAGCCTCCTAATCCCCCCCCCTCCCCCGCCGTCGGCCCTTCTCACTGCCTCGCGATAAAGCGAATAAAAGCTCGGCGTTTCACGGTCGCGGCGAAGGGTGACCTCATCGACGCGGCCGCTGTCCCACGAACGTCCGCCATCCGGCGAGCATACAAAGTGGAACGCATCGAGAACAAGAGCCTAAAATATATGGACGTGTCAGGAGTTTACGTGTCCTAGTACAGGAGGTTTTTTTGTGGGGGGGGTGGGGGGGGGGGTAGATTTAAAAATAAAACTAGTAACAGTGTGTTAGCCTTAGTTTAAGATGGAAAGAACGTACTTCCGTCACGCAGAACAGCCAAAGCAATCTGTGTGGATTAAATGCAATGGAAAGCATGCAGGAAAGGATGTAGTCTGAAGAGTTCTGTCATAACAAGCAGTGTTCTACAGCCAGTGGAATTTGTCTGCAATCCTAATGGCTTCATCTGTCATGCCCTCAGCATCTGAAGAAATACAGAAGAGACGCACCCCATGCGAAGCTCAAGCGCAGATCTCTGGCCCGCATCCTTGCGTGTGGTTTTTCCAAACCACAAACCCGCAAATCTCTCATTTATTAGAGCCCAGCTCCTGATTAATACGCCCTGATCAAAATGATCAAAAAATAATTAGACCCGCGCCGATTCGGCAGGACACTGGTTTGGGAGGAACACCCCTCGCTCCCGTTTGTTTGCTCCAAATCGCCGCCGCTGCTGAATTCTCCTCACATCCCATCCATCCCCGGTTCGGGGAGGCAGACGGAAGATTTACGGATCAGCGCAGAAATATTAAGTGGATTAATCAGGAACGTTCAGCCGAGTGCCATAAATATAAATTAGAAATTTGAAGATGAAGGTTAAGTTTCTTCACCATCCAGACTGTGTACATTTTCTCTTTGATTAATACTGTGGATTGTACTAAATAACCCCATTTAAAAGGTGGGAAAGGATTACGGCGTACAATCCGTCTTAATGATTTATTTGATTGAGGTCGTGCACCTGACAAAAGAAGCTTTATAAAAGTCTGACGATGCAGATTGGTGCGTCAGGAAGCAAGGCAAGAAGACGCCACACACAGATGTCTAGCAGAGCACTGTTGTCTTACCTTGCTGGAGAAGAAAAGTGGGCAAGAACTTTAAGTACTGTACATCATACGCTCATTCCTCTTGAGAGAAACAGTAAATATACTGCAGGAACATTTTTAACACACAGAAGACTGAGGATAATCAAGGAACTCACGTGAGAGAGAGTGTCGCCATATTGGCCGAGCAGGTGCGAAATGAAGATTGAAGATCCTCTGCAAGGTTGGAGCATCATGATATTATTGCTCATAATACAGTACAGGGTACTGCACCTGGTGCAAACATGAATCAGGTTCTCTATTACTGCAGATACAGAGTAAACTCGAGATGCTGGGATTGCAAAGATACAATACATTTCATGGCAAAGTGCACACATACATTTCATGGTGAAGTAAGTGCATGAATACATTTTATGGGGAAGTTTCAGAGGTGTGCAAACTCAGTTGGGGGAGTACTCCCCTCAGCCACTACTGATGTCCAGTCTCTACCTGGTTTATTCAACAGCTTCTTTGAACTAAGATGCTCATCGCACATCAGGTGCACATTCAAAAGGCAAACATGTTTCAGAGAGCATCATGGGAGGTGAAGTCCAGAGCTTGGGACTTTGAAGTCTGGGGTAGAAGTGTAATGTAATGGCTACGTGAACTGAGCTTCTGATTTAAAAAATAAAAAATTACTCATGATAACCTCGCCCTTGACCATGAACGTGCCCTTTCACCCTGACTGGTTGAGTGAAGGTCAAGGGGATTAGAAGGGTCAAAACGAAAGCCTTTATACAAGACAAGACAAGACTGAAACATGCCAAAGCCTGAAACACACCAAAAAGCAAAAAGCACAATGGCAATGACTCGTTCGCAGGAACAGGGTTATGACTGACTTGAACAGGTAAACCCCCCTACCGCAGTCTCAGTAGTAAGCCTAAATGTATTCAGCCTTAAATCATCCAAAACCTCTTAGTCATGGTTGCCCGGTATGTTTTTCATCTTGGATTCCCAACCATTGTTTTGTTTCTGTTCAGCATTCTGAGACTACACGCAGTACAAGCTTATGATTCTCCTGAGCTGTCACGTAGCTCCCCTTGGGCTGTACAATTTGTAGTGAACACTTGCAGAACTTCTCTCTTCAACTGTGGGTGGTGCGATTCACTGAAATCAGTTTCAACTCGTCTCAAGCAGCTCTAGTGTGAGAAGAATGTGTTTCTCACTGTTAGGCTCTCGGATCTATATTTTGGGATCTGCCTCTGATGATGACTAGGTCCTGCATGATTGCTTTTCTGTGCTATATTTACAATGAAATAATAGGCAACGGCCGCTATAATTTAACTGTATTTTCTTTCTTCACGCACTTCCAGGCCAGATATTTACCAGTTTGTGTCAAATGGAGAACACTTAAAAATGAAATATTATGTCAGGCACTATTTCAGGGAGATAGCAGTATTTATTTTCCTGACTTTGTAGCCAATAATGATTAAAGACCACTCTACCATGTTCAAACGGTACTAGGAATATAAAAACCTCCATCGGCAAAAAAGATTATTTAGTGCATCAGCAAGCAACTAAATTTAGCCGACAGCCTTCAATTCAAGCAACAAATGTCTGGAATGCATCACCTACTGGTATAAGACAATGTACCTATTTTAAAGTTTTAAAACAGCAAAAACCATGAATCAATCAATCATGTGACCACTAATCAATGAGGAAATGCCTATATAGGATACAGTGTTTATTATATTTTCCTCTAATTGATTAGTTATATGATTGCATGAGTTTTAATCTTGATCTTGGTATGGGGATGTTTTTCATGGTTTGGGCTAGGCCCCTTAGTTCCAGTGAAGGCAAATCATAATGATACAACATGCAACGACATTCTAGATGATTGTGTGCCTTCCCAACAGTTTGCCCCTGGGCACACAGCAAGGTCCCCAAAATTCTTTGTTTGTCACAAACAGTGTAGAAAAACTTGACTGGCCTACACAGAGCCCTGACTCAACAGAGCCCTGACTGGGCCTAATTGCCCAATCAGCACCCAACCTCACTAATGAGCTTTTGGCTGAATGGAAGCCAATCCCTGCAGCAATGCTCCAACATCTGGTATAAAGCCTTCCCAGAAGAGTAAAGGTTGTTATAGCAGCCAAGGGTGGACCAACTCCATATTCATGCCCATAATTTTGGATGAGATGTTGGATGTCCATTGTATTAATCACTGCATTGTCATCTCAATTTTAATATTACTCACCCAGGGATTAACAGATGAAGTAGCTTTTTCTGGGACAGCTGAAGTGATGTGCACTCGTTTTTTTTCTGATTTCATCAATCACCACACATTTTTAGTTGCTGAGTGACACCTCGCCCACATCATAGCTGGCATCTGTTTTTTTTTTTTTTTTTTAAAGTTAAGTGCCAAAGCCTTTACAACAAACGTGGCATTCTGGCTCACTCTTTGGGAAGGAAAATCCTGTTTGCAAGGTTATGCAGGCGCAAGCCTGGCCCTGATGTAAGCCAAGCGTTCTGAAGCCTACGGTCATCGTCACAATGGTGGAGTCGCCAAGCAGGAATCCCTGGAACCGAGGCACTGTTCAACAAAAGCCCCTTTGGATAAAAAAAAAGTGCTATATAAATGCAGCCCAAAAGCCAGAAGCATAACAGAAGTCAGAGAACAGAGCATTGCCTTCAAGTTACCACCCCCCGGGCTCATGAGAGCACTAGATCCTGCAAGGACAGGCCCAAGTGACGAACCGTCAAAGCTAGCCATATTCATTCTGAAGGCAGTCGTGACACATTTCTGAATCACGCACTTCATTCAGAAACCTGATGCAGACTGCAGAAAGAAAACACTGTATAATAATGTGTGCCTTCGGGGGGCGGGGGCCATTTGACAAGTGTAAATATCAAAAATCACTTCACTGATGCGCAATCTCATCTGGGTTAATAGTTATTTCAGCTTCTCACATTGTGCCTGCTCTTGGGTTTACAATAAACGCAAACTTGAAAGGAATTCTTTTTTATTCGTTACACTGAACAAGAGAGAGAAACACGTCCTGCGAATACAAAAAACTCATTGAGACACAGTACTAACATAAAATTACCATCAATGATGATAGAACACTAGGAGAAGCACCTCTCCTTGTTTCGAAAAGAGCCGTCAAGCAATTTGTCTGACCAAGGGTCAAGACTGAGCGTTCATCTTGTCCATGTCCTCAGTGCAAAAGAGCAGCACTTGTAACGGATGAGGTACCCTCATCTCCTCAAGCTTTCATCACATCACAACCGTCTTAGCTGCCACCGCCTCCGTAATCACCAGAACTGAACACAATTACGGCAAAAGGACAGACCAGGCTAATCAGACCATCTTTTGATGGAGCAGATTAGGAGCATTTCAACCCACAAATTAAATAAGATTCAAAAGATTCAAGTACCGGTGTGATGTATGATGATTAATACCCTCATAATAAGTGTTATAAATGTTCACAAATTTATGCTTAAGGACAGCGGTTAGGGATAATGGCAGTGAAAGTCCAATTAGCATCAGTGGTCTTGCCCTGGGTTGGAGACCACTGTTCTCAGCATATTGTGTGTTACATGATGTATTGGTGGTGATATAGCATGTATTATGCCTACTTGTGGCTGTTGAAATAAGCGCTTATGAACATTCATGTAGTCCGTTTAAAGGTGAAGTTATACAGCTGTTATAAAGTACCATTCATAGAAAGTGCTACTGTAGCATGTATACCACACCATACAAAAGAAACATATTGAAATGAATACACTGAAATGACACTGAATGTACCTGTGTCTGGAAGGCAGCCAGTGCACATTGGTGCTGGGGTTTAACAGTTCTGATACATTATTGTGGAAACCTGGGCTCCGAAATGCCACAAAAATTAATCTTTCACCCTGAATCTCAAGTATTTGATTGAAGTCCTTAAGTAAGCAGGAGGCTGCATCACTGGGGACTCTGGCTGCGAATAAATTGCTTATGCTAAAGGTTCCCCTTGAATGCGGAAACGTTCAATTTCCTTTGAGGAAGACCAGGAGATATACTCCCCAGCTTTAAAGATTGCCAAGAGATCCACGTCTAACCAAGAGCTCCCGGTGCCTCTCAGCTCCACCGAGATGATGCCAAATCCACTCAGGTGTCCCCTAACGATGGCACAGCTAAGGCTGAACAGGTTCTCATGGACTGAGATAATCAATTCCCTTCCAGCATTCCAGACAGACACATTTTTAAAGCAGTAAGGCGCAGCTTAAAAAAAAAAAAAAGGGGGGGATCCAGGGAGACTCACCCATGTCAGTGATGGATGACTACAGACCCTCTGTTTGGCCTGTTTGTTTGAGCCCGTCAGCTCAGTGTGCACTTCTCTACGCAGGAGAATAAACCAGCACCCCAGCGCTTACGATGCGGCAAATCAAGCACACTTTTCCCACTTTCGAAGGTCTTCCGGGGGAATGGAGAACAGCTGGGGTGCTTGCGCCAATTGATTCCCCTCTTCATTGGCAACACACAGTCTCTTTTGATTGGCTCAAATGCCCCATGTGACCAACACTTCCATTACCAGCCTATGTCATGTTTTGATTGAACAGAGGCATGCTGGGGGCATGGCCAGCACAAAACCAAATTGGAAGAGTTTGCAGTTTTCTTTTAAGTCTACACTGCACAGATTCAATCGCTTTTTATTATGAGTGCACTGGCTGATATAATGACTCCTGTGAATGAGATGAACCATTCAGATTATTTAAAGGTCAGTGAATCTTTTCAGCATTGGTAAAAAGGACAAACCCACAACTGAAGGCTAGGAGTATTAGTCTTTACACCACATATTTAAGGCTGTTCAGGGGATAGTGAATTCCAGGGCTCACATAATCATTTGTGTTTTATTGTCGTGGTAAATTATTTGACAGGGTCCTCCTACGGTAGAGCTAGGCATGTCCTAAATAGAACAAAAGACTTTCCACTCATGGTCGAAATGAATTGGCATGTTTTGGAAAACTCCAAATTGATTATTATAGTGGTCTGACCCATTTTTTTTGGGCTGTTTCAATGAAAAAATGATGAAAAATAACTATGTGGCCAAGATCCCAGTGTGTTGGGTAGTGAATTTGCTTTTCCATTCACTCAAATTACCGTATTAACATTGTGTTGCTTGCTTAGCTGCTTGTCATTTTTAAACTAACGCCTTGCTTCTGAAGAATTAAACATCACGCCGACAGCAGAACAGGACAGACTCAAATTTATTCAGACAAACATAGTGGAACCGTTACATTGAAATCAGAAATTCAGCCAAAAACATCAACATTCCATTTTAACTCCAGAAGGGAAAAAACATTCAGAACTCACTACACTGTATATGTGAAGAGCTACAGATCTATAACTACATTTAAGACTATCAATTATACACCTCGTTAATGCAAATAAACACAGCCACAGAGCCTTTACATGGCATTATATTACATCGTTTTTCTGTTTTTCTTTACAAAGTAAAAAATATAGAATTAACAAAGACTTCTGCAAATATGGCCATTTATGTTATTGGTGTGTGTGTGTGTGTGTGTGTGTGTGTCAATAATATTGAAGAGGTTAAAAATGGGCAGAATAGGAACCAAGGAGAGTTATTGCACTCTGGAAATGAGAGATGCTTGTCGGGCAGGTAGACGGGACTTGAGACATGGGGGGGGGGGTGGGGGGCGGGATGGGGGTGTTTGCGGCACAAGAAGAACAGACTGCCATGGGACTGAAACGGGTGCGCGGCTGAATTTATACACATCTCTTACAATAAATCCGCTTTAGAGTTTGAAAGTTTTTCGATGCCTGAAACAAAAGAATAATGCGCGGAGGAAATGACAGGGTGAGACACAGCAGAAAAATAACAATTTGCACAGCTGTCCTTCATTTTTTATTTCTCTTCTCTTTTGTTTACGAGGGACAGCCGGCTAAAGATGAACATTTCCATTTGTCTCGAACATGCAGTGTGTGTGTGTGTGTGTGTGTGTGTATTGGTATATTTGTGTGTGTGTGTCTGTGTTTGGCTCCTCCGACCGGTTTCAGTGTGACTCTGCCATTTAAAGACACTGTGAGCAGTGACAGAAGTGAGACACATTGGGACCTGCAACAGAAATGTGCTTGCTAACCTATAACAAGGGCGTGTCTGCGTTGTGTGCACACAGCTTCTCATAAGAACAGTCAGCAGTTTGGAGTGGGATAAGGGGGTCGTCTGCCTGACCCCTGACACCCCCCCCTCTCAGGTTAGTGTTCAGGTCAGGAAGTACAAGAAACCATGAGGGATGCAGTGGCTGTTAATCAGATTGCACCCACACCGCCACCAAGATAATCCTTAAACCCCTCCCCACACACACATATGCACATATGATATTATACTATAAATTTAGCATCCGCCGTAGACTCTAAAGGAGAGCTATGTTCTCCAAGAAATGCATATCAGCCAGAGTACAAGGCGAAAGACAGCTGACTTAAATGGGGTAGCACAGGAACTTGAAATGCTGCTTTGTTTTGTTCGGTACTGCTTGGTTCAGAAATGGACCTAAGATGGCGAGACCGCCACCCTCACAGCAACCATGTTGCTCCCGAGGTGCCTGTCTTTATCCACCGCAGACTGGAAGTCCAGTAAAGTACTGCACCTACACATATCCCCGACCCCAGCATGCAAGCCAGGCCAATGAACTGGCACAGCATAAAAATATAGACAGATTATCGAGAAAAAAAAAAAAAAAAAAAGAAATATAGCAGGCAACTGCTGAGACGGCCTGACTCACAAACTTGATTCCGGAAAGGAAGACTGGATTACAGGTAATTTCACCTGACATTCACAGCCCTCTGAGGCGAGAAAGCGGCACAAGATTAGCCAAACCTCACGCCCCCCGCATTTACGGTTGGTGGGCCGAGTCTCTCGGCTCAGCTTAGTGGGCGGAGCTGGGGCACGTTGCCCTCGCTAGCCTGTTGTTGACTGTGATGTCACGGTTGCCACGGGGATATAGAAACGGAGAGAGGGCCCATTAGCCGCCCACTCCAGGGGGACAGGTAAGCGTGGAGGCTGCAGCCTCTGATTACCTGCTCCTTTCGGAGGAAATGGCAGGTCGGACGGGGAGCGCTTTCCATCGTCACGTCCTCAGCTCTCAGAGGAGAGGGGACCCTCCACATGCCTAACGGGGGATGAGTTTCACTCCCCCCCCCCCCCCCCCCGCCCCCCCCCCCGCCTCTTACCGCAGGTAGACAGTCGTCAGGGGACCGTCAGCGAAGAGCCTGTTTCTGCGCTGCCTGCTCAGCGGGTAATGACTGGCCTTTACCCATCATGCACCACTCACCGCCGGCTGAGGGTCGGAGACGAACAGAGACGCGGCCAGCGCGAGCTGGAGGATCGATGCTTACCTCTAGGCCAGCAAAATAACGGGATAAGGCCACAGATAAACTTTACTCCCATTTCCCCCGAAAGTGTTGTAGGGAGCATGCACACAATATGCAGTAGTGTGCAGAAATAGGACTGTATGCACATGCATACTGAGGTGTGCATGCATGTGGTGATCCAGGTGTGAACATAGAAGCAGGAGTGTACACTCGTACTGAGGTGTGCATGTGCACATCCAAGTGTGAACACAGAAACAGAAGTGTACACTCGTACTGAGGTGTGTGTGTGTGAAGATTCAGGTGTGAACACAGAAGCAGGAGTGTACATGCATACTGATGTGTGTGTGCGCGCAGACACAGGACTGCACGTGGAGACGCAGGTGTGCGCACACGCACACGGGTGCGAATGCAGACGCGGGACCAACCGTTCTCCAGGAGAAAAGCTCCGCGAAAAAACAGGAGGCGCCCGTCGCCGTGGCTGTTAATTAAAGCCGCTCCGTTCGGACCGAGGTGAACTGGCGGATTGAACCGAGCGTCAGCGCCGTTCCTTCCCTTCGCTAAATTAAAGAGCGCTCCGTAATTACTGCGCGCGGCAAACGAGAAATATCGATCACCTCCGGCTGAGCCATTTCAGAACGGCGGCCGCAGCAAACCGCCAGCTACGCCAGCAGAGGATTCGGGCTGCGCGTGGACACGCCGCCCTGCCGTAGCCCAGAGCCAGCGGCTGCCGTGATTAATCTCTCAGCTAGAACCCTTTTCTCACCATCAGCCGAAGAAACGGAGGAACTTCTCAATCGGGGAGCGGGGGCGAGACCATGCGAGGGGCAGGGCTTCGTTAGACACAGGCAAAAAAAAAATTATGTATTTATGACCGGGAAACGCATTATGGCGCTAGGTTTCAAAACCGAGTAGGCATAAATTATGAATAGTAAAAAACAAATGAAAACAAATGTAAAATTACATTTTTTTTTTTGGAAAATTAGTTTTAAAGTTTTATATTCGTCTTCACAGATTCAGTGTGTTTTGTGTGTGGGGTTGTGGGGGGAGGAGGGGGGGTGCTTCTACATTATATGCATTACAATGCCATACCGCAACACAAGACGCAAATGAAATGGGCTAAGACTCTTTAAAAGCACTAAACCACTGAAATGTATGCAGGCCCAATGGATCACACCTCAGTCCCACAATCCTTTGCAAAAAATAATAAAAGTAGATACAAAAGCAGAGCACAGTCAAAACCGATAATCACAGCACTCCAATATAAAGCACATCTTTTTTCCTGTTTTTTTTTTGTTGTTGTTAATTTAAATGAGAATACATTTGTGCTTTACAAAGATCATTTGAAAAAAGGATTTTGTACAGATGGCATCGCACAGACAGATTTTTGTAACAAACCAGTCAAGTTCTCCTCCAGCACGGACAGACAGACATACAGAATGTGTGTGTGTGTGTGTGTGTGTGTGTGTGTGTGCGCGTGCGTGTATGCGTGTGCGTACACGCGTGTGTGCGTGTGTGTGTGCCCAAAGGGTGGGTTATGTGACTCACACATGAATAATTTAGCATTTCATCGTGGGGACCTGCCGAGAGCGGCATGCCTTTTAATCATGCACTACACTGACGGAAATACTGTACAACCTTTAAATCCTCCCGGTGTTGTTTTTATTTCTCTGTCGATAGCATATTTGTCCAGATTGATGAAGGGAGAAAAAAAAAACATGGAAATTTAACAAGCCGCTGCTATGAATTGCTGTCTTTTGAAATACATAACATGCATTGAAGGGCTACCTGCTTTCCAGTCCGACCAAAGTGCACATTCATTTAAAAACCTTTGATATGCAAGCGTGGTTACTTGGGAACACACTTTGAAGTTTCTGTATACGGTATCATTTTGGAGGAATCATTTGTGGCCAGTTATCCTAGACTGTCTGCATCCTCTTCTTAACATAAGCTAACACTTACACAGGTCTGATATGTGCTTGAAGCTTTATATGCAAGCCATACCCAATAAAGCATCCTAGTTTGTTTTTAAAAGGCTACAGGCCTAAGAAGAGGCCTTTATATCTCTGTACTTGAGCCAGGCTCATTATAACAGATGGTTGCCGAGGTGATGTCAAACCAATCAGCACCTGACCCACCTGAGACCACACCCCTTCAGACCAGTCATGGTCTGGGCAGGAAAAGTCCGGTATGACAGAAGCACGACTTCCTGCTCGAGACGGAGGGGGAGGTTACATTCTGGAACACGATTTGTTCGCTGGAGGTGACATGAAAGGGTCGATGTGACTGTGGGTGCACTGGATTATTTATTGTTTTTGGTTTGTTGTTCTGGAATATTCCTCGTGGTCTGAACAGGTTACTGTTAAGAAAGACACAGGGACAAAGGACTTGCTCTGAAGGCCAAACCTCCATCAGGAATCCTACATATACACAAGTAAAACAGAAGCAAAGCTACATTAAAATCAGCACAATCAATTTTTTTCCTCAAAGCCTTTGAGTGAGTGTGTGTGCATTGGGGTGGGGGCAGATTTCCCAGAATGCACTTAGCAAAGGAGACATAGAGGAACATATAGAAACTGTATCTCACAGTAATAGAACATAACCTTTGCAGCAGCAATAATGGCTTATAACAAAACATTTTTTTTTAGTTTTTTGTGTTTTTTTTAAGGTTTTTTTTTTTTTAAAGTGAGAGACGGATGGGAATCAAGCTGCCAGCCAGAACGTCTCTCCTCCGTGAGCCCATTGGGGGGCGCTATTTCATTCCTTCAGAGTCCTCGAGAGCCAAACCGCTCGGGCCCAGAGAGTACGACACATAACACATCCAGCTCTCACACTACTGTACGTACAGCCATCGCCTCTAAGACTACAGACTGGGAGCAAAGCTTCGGGTGGGGGGGGCATTAGAGAGAGGGAGTCAAACTCTGGGGAATAGAGTCTCTGCATGTTGGGATCAATCTTCTGTTGGAGAGGGAGGGAGGAATGAAGGAAGACAAAGAGGGGCTGGGGGAGAGGAGGAGAGAGGGAAGGAAAGGAAAAATGGAACAGGGGGCGTGAGAAAGAAAGAGAATGGGAGGTAGGGAGAGAGGGGAGGAGATTACATAATAGATGCGGAAAGACAGGATGGAGGGAATAAAGAAAATAAAACCGAGGAAGGGTAGGAGGGAAGGTGTGAATAAGGGATGGCAGGAAAAGGGGAGGGAGAAAGAGAGATGGAAAGAAAGAAGGGGAGAGGACGCTGGAATGGCTTTAGATCTTTTCAGATAATGGTAGTCCCTGGAAAGCTGTTGTCAGGGGAGGGGGCGGAGCTACCACACATAGCCAGTCTCGTCATCTTTGTCATCCTCGCCGTCCTCGTCGTCCTCGATGGCCCCCCGCGGGTGGATGCGGCCTCTTCGCTCCTTCTGCCGGCCCCCTGCCACCTCGGGCTCCTCCTCCTGGTCATCCAGCAGGATCACTGCCCCCCCACTGCCAAAATCCCCAGAGCTCTCCAGGTCCTCATCTGTGGACAGACACACAGACAGGGGAGTGGGACAGAGACAGCTAGCCCCACTGAGTAATGAATCACATTCACACAGGGTCATGTATGGCTCTCCACTCATGTTTACAGTGAGGTGGTGGTGACTCAGAAACACCACCAACAGGTAGCGTCTATCGATTGTAAATGACGCGTTGTGGCCATTTTGCCCAACAGCAATCACCATGCATTAGCTGAGGTGGAAAGGGAGCGATTCATTTGGCCAATAAACCTTAGGTCTGAGTAGATGCCGTTAGATTAAAGTGGCGGGGCACAGATGAATGTGTCTTTGTGATCAGTGCCTTAGGACCTTTCTGGAGCACAGTCAGTCAAGACACTGGTTTTATTTTCTGAGACAGCCCAGAGCTCCTACAGTTGGGAATGCATCAGTACAATGAGGATTTGTTTTTGAACTTTGGTCCACTAGCACCATTTCCAGCAAAAAAACCTGTTCTTTTTTTTTGCCCCTAAGATCTTCTAGACAATTTCTGAGCCGGGCTATATGGGCTAAAGTTGAATTAACAGACAGAGACAGATGAGCCGATCCACTGGTTACATAACAGACTGAGTGAAAGCAGTGAATATCTGATCTAGACATGCCTTAAAGTATGTGTCCCGCTGGTATACATGTCATTTATCTCCATAATTCCTTATAAAAATGTCTATTATACACAAAGACAGAGATAAGTGCTATGCCGTCCACCACTTACAAAATGTTGACTGAGCCATACTGCTAACTGGGCCTCCATACAAGGAGTAATTATCTGATCTGTGCGACTGCTCACACATTCAAGCTTGCGCACACGCACGCACACACTCATACACACACACACACACACACACACACGCACACACACACGCACACACAGGTTCGCATAAATAAACTACACCTGTACTTGAAACAGATTAATTGTCTGTGCGGTGAGAAGTCTTATCGGTGCAGCATATCTGGACCGATCCGGTTTCTCTGTGACACATCTGAAAGCTCGGTCCTCGGGGACCGGCTGGCAGCACCTGCCACGCTAAACTAGACTGTTTTCCGCTTCACGTTACGCCGCCTTTTCAGGGTAAATACAGTGTCTCACACAGAGTCTCATCAAGATCTTTCAAAACACTCAAATAAATTTAGAAAAGGCCCCAGGTCTGATTAGATCTGGCGTGGCAGACTTAGATTCTCCGGGGAAATTCACGCTGTTACCTGCACGCACGCCTTTAAATGGAGAGGACAGGCGTCTGCTGCAGCAAAGCAGCGTTTGCGGAGGACGTGTCCGTGAGCACACACAAGGAGGGCTGTGCACGCATTAAGTGAATGGGTGGGGGTGGGGGATTATATGACATTTACTTAAGGAGGGCTGAGTATGTAGGTATGGTAGGAGAAGAAGGAAAAGTAGGAGGTATGTATGTAATTTTAGAAGGGATAAAAATGGAAAGGATATGCATGGATTTTCTTAGCAGGTTAAAAGGGGAGAGGAATGAATATATTTACCGAGGGACGCAGTAGACATGAATCTACAAGGGGGTAGCAAAGTGGTGTATGCATATATACTGAAGAGACAGAGGAGAGGGGTTTGCATGTACAGTATTTGTAGTGAGGCAGTTGAAAGGAAGGTGTATGTGTGTATGTATGTCTGTGTTCTGTCCGTGTTCTGTCTGCCTGTCTGCATGTCTATACTTATGCATGCGTGTATGTATGTATGCATGCATGTGTGTGTGTATGTATGTATGTATGTATGTATGCATGTATGTGAGCATCCCATGTAAGAGGAGTGTGCTCCCCTGAAGTGCTTACCACAGTTCGGGTGGCCCTGCTTCCTGGATCCAGCGATCTCGTTCCCATACTTATCCACACACCAGCACTGACCCACACTGCCGTGGCACTGAGTAGGCTTGAAGTAGCCTTCCTCATTACACCTGGGGATGAATCCACCTAGAGAGGGAGGGAGGGAAAGAGATAGGGGGAGAGAGAGAGTGAAAAGTAAAGAGGAAAGAATGGAAACAAACGAGAATCTTCAGGAGAACATATGCTTTAGTGTTTTCGTAAATGATGTAAAATAAAAAGTTACTTCAGACAATATAATGCTGGAGATGGAAGTGTGTGTCACTAGAATCTAAAAACGGAATAAAACGCCCACAGTTTCCGGACTCAAAAGCCCAGAATCCTCACAGCAGTAATGGCTTAAAGTGCCCCAGGACAAATGTCCAGAAGTATGGATCATTCATGAATATCTGAATAGGAATATTACATTGTGGGAAATCTGCCGGTCGACATATTTTCCAATTCTGCTGATTCCCGTGTTGTAGAGTAATTCACTG
Source organism: Anguilla rostrata (assembly GCF_018555375.3). Lineage (NCBI taxonomy): Eukaryota > Metazoa > Chordata > Actinopteri > Anguilliformes > Anguillidae > Anguilla > Anguilla rostrata. The sequence continues at coordinate 9,544,110 of NC_057935.1, read as the reverse complement.
GACAATTAAATCTCAGTCTGACAGGCCATCAGAACCTGGCAAATACCCTCAATACCTGTCCCTTCCAGCCTGTTTCTGCAACCATTTGCATTTTCTGAATGATCAAACAGACAAAAAAAAGGCTTTTCTTAAATCAAATCGAGGCATGTCCTTTCCTTGCACATGCTTCCTGTCGGTGTGGGCATGTAACAGCAACGCCAAAGAGAGCAACGTTGCTGAAAGGAATCTTTAATAACCCGCGCAAAGCTTTATTCAAACAGGACAATATTTAATCGAGCCCGTTTGGTCACGTCGTCCTCAGTCACTGATTTCTAAAACACTTTGATAACCCTCCTCCTCTCTCTCTTCCTCCGAGGGTAGTGAAGTTGAAGCTCTCATTTTCCAACATAATCAAACGTAATTAGAGGGAGAGTAATGGCGTACCAGCCACACCATTAAAATTGCATAGCCCAATCTGACTGACTAACCGCTGTGCACGTACTGGGGAGAAGTTTCTGGTAATAGAGGAGAAAAATGACTTTTAAAAAAAGCAATTATAAAGTAAAAGGTGTCTCATGCATTTTCTGTGATTTTCCTCATTACTCAAGGAGTTAACCTATCAGAGGCTCCAAACCGCACCAAATTACCAATCACGCTGCTGACAAAACAAATGTTCGTTCTGAGTAAATAAAATCTGCATTGCATGCATAATTTTTCCTTGGAAAAAGACTGATGTTTTTTTTTTTTTTTCCCTCGTGAACGAGAATGAACTTTTCCATTGCTTGTTTTCTGATGATTGGTTGCATTGGTTATGCAGCCTACTGGGGCTCTTTGGAAATAGCTTCTTCAGGTTGCACGCATCTGCAGGTCTGCAGTATCCCAACCATGGTTCTGTTAGCTGAGGCAGTAAAACTCTGTGATTGGTGAAAACAACTGAGTCGCTTGGAGCAGGTCACGCGGTATCAGACTGACCTATCAGAGGCTTCCGTCGGCTCTGGTTCTGAACCCTGTTCAACTCATTCTGGCACGGAAGTCCTAGGAATGGAAAACACAAGGTTAGGTACAATGTGGACACAGTATGTGCACATACATGCAACACGGGAGCATAGGCACACTCAGACACGCACTGCACAAGCATGCTAGTACACGGTCTCATGAAGAGTTAATGTATGCACATATGGCAAATGGCTTTGTGTCAGGGAAAATGTCAAATGAGAAAAAATAACCTACACTTGAAACAGTGCCCTTTCTCAGTTGGCAGGAAATTGAAAAAGGCTGAAGTTAAATGCAAGCCTGGAGTGTCCATGTGTGGTCGCGCGAGTTAGCCGCTGTGCGATTGTGTGAGAGTGAATGGATCTGTGACTGTGTGGAGGTCTGACTGTTGTGTGGGAGTGAACATATTCATGTGTCAAAGTAAAAAATGTTTTAATGTATGACTGAGTGAGACAGACTCATTAATCAAGGAGCATTTCAGAAGGAAGTGAAGAAGAAGCCCCATTATGGGCAGGTACCAGAGGCCTGTATGCAAATTATGGAAATCTCCATAATGGCAGAACATAAATCACATGTGCTTAGGGTTTGTTAAAAAAAATGCCTGCAGGGTCATCTATGCTAGCAAGTAATTTTTCTCACAGGACTAGATGGCAAGCTTGTTCTACACAAGGGAGAACTGTTGCAAAGACTCAGCTACTGTAGCTGATGGCAGCAGTCTGTTCTAATAGATGGAACTCAACTAGTGCTACAGCTTAATGTTCAAAATTGGGTTGTGCTGTTAATAGCAAGTACTGATGGAAGAATGCAACATCATGGCAGCTAAAATGATTTGAACCAATCAATATGTTTCATTGTGAAGAGTGAACGCTTACAATTGGTTCAGATAAGTGGTTCAGATGAGTCATACATTTACAGCTATTTCTGGTGCCACCCATTTTGGGCGGCATGATGCCTAGTTCCTTCATGACTAGCAGGATTGTTGGAAATTGGGTATGTTCATAGCTGCATTGTGTGAATAAATATGTTATCATTCTATGTGCTGTTTGTCAGCATAATAACAGTCCACGTATGTACTATAAGCACAAAACCTTTTGTCTACTACCCTACAGATAAAAAAAGAATTATTTAAAAAAATCTCCATTCAAGAACACAAGCTGAAAACACAGGGACGGCATTTAAATATGTAATATTTATTTCATTTGAAGCTACAGCTATAATGTTGTTTACCCATACTGTCACAGGTTTTTATCAAACTAGGCCTATGCTTTAATTTCCCATTCCAGCTGACTGTTGCAGAAAACACACTGCTTTGGAAGGAACACAGTTCATTAGTGTAGACACTGTACTTGGAGTTTAAAAAAAGAAATAAACAATAGCAAAACATAGGCTAGCCCTTAATATATTCCTCTGCGAGCTTTGGGATATATGAATATTTTATTATAAAAGTACAAATAAAAAAATAAAGGTGCATCATCTGAACTGCAACAAGTACATCCACTAAATGTATTTACTGTAGTAAATGTACTGAGCGCCAGGGCGTAGAAAGGCTAAGGGTTCGATATAAAGCACAAAAAAAGGAACAACAACAACAGCAAAAAGAAACCTCCATAAATGAGTTGACTCACGGCAAATTACAGAATTGACACAGACTCGACGCAAACCCGAACTCACTGCACCAGGAGCACAGGAGCAAGCGGAATCAATGTGCTCCGAGTTCTTCTTTTTTTTGAGGGCTTTACAAGAAACCACAAGCGTCTGTCCTTCAATCAATAAAGGTTCACTTGGTGCAATTCAAATCTTTTGTGATTATTGTTCGTCCCCCTGAGCACCAATTCATTTTTTTTTTCTCTCCACCTCCTGTGATTTTTCCATTACACAATACGCCGCATAACAACTCCGTTTATCCCACTGGGAACAATTCAAGACTCGGACTTGTAAAAATCTCTCCTGCTTTTATTACAAATCAAAGCCTCTAAGAGAGAGAGGGAGAGAAAGCGAGAGCTGACCGCATTCAGTCATCCAGGAAGATGAGCATGTTTCACAAAGAAAGCCTTCAGCTGGGAAACCATGGACTGGAAAACATCCTACACTAATGAAACTCTGGGGGCTGACACATCTCCCTCCTTCCTCCTCTCCCACCCTCCCTCTGTCATTTGCCAGCTGTTTTTCTCTCCCTAGTAACGTGATTAGGTTGGGGGGGGGTGTTCCTCCTTACCATCGGGTTTCTGGAAGCAGTAGCACCACTCGTTGTTTGACAGCTTTCCGTCCTTGTAGGAGTCGCAGGAGTTGAAGAGCGGCTTCATGCACAGCTCGTACTTGTCCAGGTAGATGGCGCTCAGCTCGGTGTGGTCCAGCAAGAGGTCGTAGTTCATGTCCAGCTTGTTGAACATCCAGCCCAGCGAATCCTTGCAGATGGGCAGGAGGCTGGTGTCAAAGCCTGCCAAGAAAGGAGACGAGGTCACAGTTCAGAGGTCAGAGGAGGGCAGAGGTCAAGTACTGGGACGACTGCCTACTCTGTCTCAGACATCCCCGGCTCTGAAGCTCAATTTTCACAGTAGAACACAATCAAAATCATCTCTTCCCTGTGTTAACAGTATTTCATTTCTGCACTGGAGAACTATTGCCCAGAAGGCAATCTTGGCTCACCAGGCTTTGGTTTGGCCTCCAAAATGGGTGTTAATTAAAAAAATTAATTAAAATCTTTTAAAGCGATGAATAAGTTGACGAAGTGTAATATTTTGGCTGACTCAATATTTTGGCCAAGATTATGTATGGCTTAATAACAACAACATTGTATTAAGTTGTATTAAATCCATGCAATATATTTAAGTTAAAAACTAAAACTTCTTATAGCATACAGCTGAAAAAATAACAAACACTACTACAGAGAAGGGGTGGCAGTTTACGGTTTTGTTTTGGTTTTTTTTTTTCTACAGATTTCTGTCCGGTCTCTCATGCCCAGCACCATGTAAATAAACGTAATGCCCCTGCTCCATCTCCAGGTCTGGGTCAGCTCGTGTTGCTTCTTTGTCCTTTAAAAACGTAGATTGAACCAATTACCACATGTCTCTGTGCGTTTGGGAGTGACATTTAGGTGGTGGTGGTGGTGGAACAAGTTACGTGAAACAGCCATTTCCTATAAAGCTGTCCACCTGCTATTACACATTGGCTGTGCTTTGAAAGTGCAATGCTCTCTCCATTACAGAGTGTCATTTTAAAACAAAGAAGCCTGGAAACACACCATTGACTTTCGCTGAAAGAACACGAGCATGTACACTCACACACACACACAGGCACACACATGCCCACATGCACACACACACACGCACGCACACGCGCGTGCACTCACGCGTGCGCACACGCACAACCGCACACGCACGAGCACGCATAAATGCAGTCGCACATTTGCATGTGCACACACTGCCCACACATTTCCCTTAGATTTACGATATCATATAGCTTCCTGAACTTTCCCTCTACTGAGTGTAATAGAGTCGGGAAGGGGTGGGGGGGGGGGGGGTGCGTGGTTTATAGGCAGCTATGAATATTTCGGGCAGATAAGACCAAGGTGCTGGACGTGTGTCAGCTTGATGGATGTGTGGATTCCATCTCCCCCCAAAGACCCTGAAACGGTCCAGCAGACGGAAGAATCCGGATCTCAGCCACCGACCGTCATCATGTGCACAAGACGGACGGCTGAGCTTGCCTCCAGGGTTTTATTCATCCCATTTGAACAATTTATAGCATTTAAAAGTTATCGCAAACCCACTAAGGTACCACAGTGAATTCGTAATCCTGCCTGCCATGCCGGTATCCCAAATATCTACCGATTAATACCATACTCTGTATAACCACACCTCAGATATATAGTAAACTCATATCTTGAAGGTGTACTGAGCTAATTTTTCATATCTACTGAACTCATATCTCAGACACCCACTAAGCTCTCCAATTTCTCAAAGATTAAATTTTTACAACTCGACACACTACCAACCCCTCTACCACCCACATATCCACATCAGTCAGCTACCTTATACTGTATGTACAGATGCATGAACTGAGGAATAATATTAATATCATTGCGAAGGAGCTATAAAGAGCTTGGTGAATTTTACAGCACTGCTGTGAGCTTAGATGTAGTGGTAATGGATTTAACATAATTGATTTCATTTAGGTGCAGAACATGAGGGGGATTTCGCATTATCTTTACACAGCGAACCAAAAGTCACAGGCAATAACAGATTTTTAAAAAAATCTTATCGTTTTAGGTTGCATGCATGTCTACTTCCTGAGTCAATAATAATTTGGGGAGAGGCAGACACAAAAAACCCTGTTCTGTATAAATTATAGATGCCTTTCTGTGTAGCAAATATGGCGGATTTAAAAGCAATTTCCTGGGGTCAGGTGTTTTGTTGCATGTATTATCATTGCTCTGGTAAAGTGTAGAGGCCAAATAAAATTTAATGCCATTGTTCTATAATGGGTAAGGAGCTGGTCTTTGCAACCTAAAGGTCACAGGTTCAGTTCCCAGGAAGGACACCTCCGTTGTACCCTTGAGCAAGGTAATTAACCTGCATTGCTTCAGTATATATCCAGCTATAAATGGATGCAGTGTAAATGCTATGTAAAAACAGCTGAGTAAGTCGCTCTGGGTAAGAGCATCTGCTAAATGCCTGTAATGTAATGTAATGTAAAGTGTAGTGAGTGGGGCAAATTCAGCATAATTACTGTGGCTTTGGTGTAAACTGCCTGCCGTTTATCAGAGTCATTACTGCTGACTGCTCTGATCTGGGTAACTGCATTGGAGGGGCGTGGCGGGACGACTCACGGCCTTGGACTGCGTCTGACGTGGCGGTGGACTTCAGGTCCCTGTTGGCGTCCTGGTGCAGAACGCCAAACCAGTCCTTCAGCCGGGAGGCCAAGCTTCTGAGATCCTGGTCACTGCAAGCTGGAGAGACACAAGGAGGGAAATCGGGAAAGGGTGTTAGGAATGACCGCGTTCTGCAAGCTCAGCGAATTCATGGCCGATTACCTTCGCCTCTGCGGTATTCGTTCTGTCAGTTTTAATCAGTTAGAGTGAAATAAATCAATACAGGTGTTCTCTTCTGACAGACCCCCTTTCTGGAAGGCTATAGTGACTGAGCGGTATGTGATTCTGAAGTGTTAGGTTTTGTTGTGGGTCTACAGGCGTGTTCATCAACGTGACTACACAAAAGCCGACGTGGATGCTTCTGCCCTGAGGAGAAAGAGAGATTTCTCTTCTTTCCTCCCTCCATCGCTCCCTAGCCCTCTCACCAACACTGAACCACTGAACCATCCCTAACTTCCTCCTCCAAGTTCCACCTCTCTCCCTGGCCACTGTCCACAGCTGGTGATGCCTGACCACAGGTTGCAGGGCACTGAGCAGTGTATATAAGGGGAAGAGGGAGCTCTGCCTGCCTCAAACGGCAGGAGGTTTTGTAGGCACACGTCCAAATGCAAAAACCGATCCAATTTTCCGGAAGCAAAGAATCTTCCAGGGAATTACAGTGCAGGTCTGCCTGATTTGACCCCAGGTGAAACACACTCGCAATATGAATGGGATTCAAATGATCCTGCAGCTCGAAGTGCGCATACAATACAGCCAAGAGAAATGTGATTTAGCTTAGCATCTGTGCAGGAAAAAAAAAAACATTAATTTTCCTGTTATTCAAATCTGAGGCTGAAGCAGCTGACCACTCTGGGTTTTGGTCAAGTCGCAATTGAGAACACAGTGCACACACAAGGGAAACAAACAATCTCAGTTCTTTCTTTCTGATAATATGGCGGATCATTTTCTCCCCAGAGCAACAGAACTCGAGATTTGCTGCTGAGAACGAGAAGGGGAAAGTGCACTCTATAAGCATCTGTCCAGCTCCTCTCCAAAAAGGAGGAAAATAAAACATGCAATTACCGCTCCACGAAGAACCGCGACGGCGGCAAAACAAATCTCCGCTCTGAATTGACCACGGCAGATAATAAAAACAGCACTTAGTGTGCTTCGGCAATATCGCCAGAAAGAAGCTCAAGTGAAAGTGTTGATTGTGCTGAGGAGAGCATCCGGCGATAAAAGCTTCATTCGGGGAAAGAAAAGCCAGCGCTCGCCAGACTCGTCTCCCCCCTCCGGCTGCGACGCCCCGTCCCCGCGTCCGCGGAACGTTCCGGCACCGAAGACCTTCCGGCGCACGGCGCGACTCGCTCGAGAACGTCGCCGACTGAAAAGAACCCGCGTATCTGTTCATCGCCCGCCGTGCCAACGGTTCCCCCCCCCCCCGAAAAACGGGAGATTTGCCTCCGTCGAGCGCTGCGTTTTTATCTGAAATTGAACTGTCCGCCTCGAGAGATGCACTTTACGTGCGCTATATGAACAGAACCGAGTGAGCGAGGTTAAAATAAAACACACAACAACAAAAAAACCCAAACAATTTAAATTCACATCAGTTCCATCCATAAGTGGGCCGGTACCCAGCGGTACACAGTTCCAGAACCTTCCATGTTTTGCCCTCTGTAGTACCGTGACTTCTTCTTGCATATTGTCACTTATTACAAGCTCCTGATACTCTTTTCTGCCCCCGTCCAATCACATTCTCTCCCCAGCGAAAGACCGTTGTGGTCAGTGGTAGCACCAGGGCTTGAAGTTGGCTGGAATGAACCGGCACACCACACCAGGAAGTCTACATTTTGTTCAGAGTACCGCTACTTCTTTTTTTTTCCCGCTCAAAGTACAGCTCCATGCATCCCTGCGTTGGGGAAGACTGCGAGGGGGGGGAGCTTGAAGGATTATGCAAATGTGATTTCCCCTGTCAGCATGAAAGACATTAAATATAATGGTATCCTTCTATAATGCAACCTGAGGCAGACAGGGAAATAGCAGGTGGCTAATTAAGCGGTGAAGAAACCCATCCGTGGACAGTGTGTGAGTGAGATAAAAAGAAAAAAACAGGCACATGCTAAACACAGCAGGGACCGACAACAGACAACAATGTTCAATGCTGTCTGTCCATCACTGGGAGAGCCCTCCACTGGCATCTTTCTCTATATCGCGACACAAGGTACAGTAAGTGTGACCAAAAACAGATGGTGCTCTACTATTGATGGGGAAACATTTGTGTTGTCACGGTGTTAAATTAACTCCAACAGTATTCATATGAGCTTATATACGGCTCTCTGAATGCATGTCCCATGTGCATTATTCTCTAATGTAGCTGGCTTCTGATTGCCAGAACATCGCATACGGGCACTTTGGTTCTTGCTGGAATTCAACGTGAGAGTCACTAATGGGTCGACATTATCTGCACTGACAAACAGAAGTTCATTAGCAGGTTTTTTTCTTTCCCTCAGCGCTCCATAGAAAACACACTATCATGACATCTTTATGTCACCTGCCACAAATTATCTCACCTTCCTGGATGCTTTTTACCTGTTTTCAATCATATATATTTACTCATTTATATATTTAAAAAGATTGCATGTAGGTGAGTGCATGTGTATATGTGTGCATTTGTATGTGTGTATGTGTGTGTGTGTACATATGTATGTATGTATGTATGTATGCATGTACTATATGTGTGTCAGTGTAAGAGTGCTGTGTTTGCAGGAGTGTGTGTGTGTGTGTGCGTGTGTGCGTGTTTGTGTGTGTCTGTATGTGTGTGCATGCATGTTTGTGTGTGTATGTGTGTGTGTGTGTCTGCATGCGTGTTTGCGTGTGTTTGTGTGTGTGTGTATGTATTTATCTGTGTATGTATGCAAGTACTATATGTGTGTCATTGTAAGACTGCTGTGTTTGTAGGAGCGTGTGCGAGCAGAAGGATAATGTGGGGTATGGGACACATCTGCTCTCCTCTCAATGCCATAGCAGTAATGGCTTTCTGACCTCAGTAAAATTGGGGTGTGAATCCCAGGATGTGAACTCCGGTTTACCGAGATGAAAATGTCACTGCTGGCCTCTTCTGTTTATGCATTCAGGTCATGCACCCGCTGCTCACGGCCAGTGGCACTGACTTAAACTCCAGTTAGACTTTTCCTGCCTGAAATCTCAGCGTGATTTACCCCATTCTGCGACCATCCAGGCCGTGCACCTGCAGGGCGTGGAGTCAGACAGAGTAGAGAGTGTGGGGCGGGGGGGGGGGGGGGCGGGGGCGGGAGTACGCTGCTGCTTACAATGCTACTGGAATGTTTTGTCAATATTATAACATTGTTGCCATTGCAGCGACATTGTGAGAATGTGTTGTGTTAGCTGGGTTGTTATTAGTCACTGTGAAAATATGAGCTGCAGATTTAATTAATTAAGTAATTAATTAATTAATTTTCTTTGCTTGAAAGCTTGTTTTCTCTGTAATGTACATACAACTTTTGTTCCCATCTCCACTGAATGAAACACTCTACTTATCTGGGGCTCTGAAATTTCCCACAATATCACTAACTCAACAAGTCAATGCATGGAAACCAAAATATTACCCTGGTACCCTGAGCAAAATTGAACAGTTCTGGGGCCTGTATCACGAAGCACGGAACAGCTCTTTTTACTTTAGTGCATGTTCCAAATTAGGGAGGGTTCCGGGTTTTACTCAGTGCAGCTATCCAGCTACTAACTGCACTGACGAAGGGGCAGTCAGTAGCTGGATATCCAGCTTTGGGAAAAAGGCCCCAGGTCTGTTCTGCATCTGCTGTGTCAATCTAAGGGAAAGACAAGAGACCAGGGCCAGAGATATAACCATAACTGCTATTCAAAGCACACAGATGGAAGTGCATGTTAAAAAGCAGATTGCTGGGGGCTGTGGGGTGACCGATCCTGCCAGGACGCTGTTCCCCTGTGTGGATGCGGCCCGTGATCTGGTCCCGAATCCGGACGGTGCCAGCATCGGCTGCGACCCGCCAGGCCCACAGGAGGATGCATAATTTGGGGGTAGTGTTGCCCAGAGAGGGAGGGATTCGGTTGGATGTAATAACTGTAATTTTATTGCTCAACAGCTCCCCCAGCTGGTCCATTAGGCACTTGCTGCAAATAAACGCTATTCCTCTGAGTCATATCTGTGCAAGCTCAGCTTGTGGACTGCGGTGCGAAAAGAAGCAGCGGCTTGACACTATGTTTTTTGGAGGAGAGCATATCTTTCCCCAAACTGTGCTCTCCCCAAACTGATAGTGGGGTTTGCAGTAATGAGCCTGGCCGGCAAATACAACTGCACCATCCAAATTGGGAGCAAAAAGGGGAAAATCACTAAAACAGCAGACATTACATTACATTACATTTATTTGGCAGATGCTTTTATCCAAAGCGATGTACAAAAAGTGCATTTCATGGTCATAGACAACTGCTAAACACAGGCTCAGTAAGGTACAATACAGACAGCACAACACACTGTATGTACAGTGCTCAAGTGTGTAACACGGGTCCTAACACACATCAACTGCATTACAGGATGAGCAGGTTGAAGGTTGTGCAGTCCACATTAAATATGAAAGGTCAGGGAACGTCAAAAAAAAAAACCTGGATTAAAACATGTATACTGCTTCATAATTTAAAATGAAAATCTCTGAATATTTCTGAAGACGCTGTACACTCTCTGAGGTACTCATGCTACTCGAATTCTCTCTCTCTCTCTCTCTCCCTACCTCTCCGTCTCTCTCCCTTTCACCCTCCCTGTCTTTCTCTCTCTCCTTCCTTACCTCTCCCCTGCCCTGAGGCTGTTCCAGACCCCGACCAATTTGCTGCCGTCTGCAGCCGGTTCTGAAAATGATTCTGATTCCGAGCCAACACAGACCCCTCTTATCTGAAAGACGTCTGTTCCCTGCTCTGTCTGCGGCACCCAACCCAGCAGAGGTTCTGAACGCATCCAAGCTGATGAGTTCATCCAAGCACAACTTCTGGATTTCACAGAAGTGCACAGATGTAAGAGAGCTGAAGGATAAAAAACCGTAGAAAAAAAACTAAAACATTTCTCATTGATACCAAATAGAGACAGACTCGGCGAATGTATCCCTTTTCTAAATTGGAACAGGCACAATTTCTTCATGATTTTTGGTCCGACTACTTTGGACATCTTGATAAATAAATGTTTCCCTCTGCCCTCTGCATCTGCATTCCCTCTTTCAAAAGGAGAGTGGCTCAGACGTCTGTCTCCATCTAAAAGCAGTTCAGGTGTTTTTGTGCTTTTTAGAAAAAATCAAAGGTTTGCAAAAATCAAAGGTTCCTCCTTCCTGCTTCGTCAAGAAATATCTTGCAGAGGATTTTATTTGTATGTGTGTATGTGTGTGTGTATGTGAATGTGTGTGTGTGTGCATGTGTGTGTATGTTTGCGCATGTGAGTGAGTGTGTGTGTGTGTGTGTGTGTGTGTGCATGTGTGTGTGTGTGTGTGTGTGTGTATTGAAGGCACAGATGAGCTCCACCTTCTTCATGTTGTATCCAGCAGGGTTATTCTCAACATTCGCATTCTTCAGTATCTCTTATTTCCTTTGCAAATGTCCCCACACATAAAATTACACTCAGTAGGACTAGAATAATCACATTGCCACAGCTCTGAAGTAACAATAGCATACGAAGGAAAGCTACTGTTTCTCCAAATCCAAGATCCCAGTAACAATGCCAGCAAAATTCCAGCATCAAATCCATTACATTCTGGTACACAGGCCAGAACTGTCCTCTCATCATGCAAAGTGTGGAGGAGGAAACTGTTGTCATGTTAAAACATCAGTCTCATTCACTCCGGCGACAACCTGGCTACAACACAAGTGGGGAAACTCCTAAATAATGCAATGCGTTCAGGAAAACAGTAAGCTCAGGACTCACGGTCCGAATACTGACTAAAGAAAAAAATCTACCTCTACCCCTCTGTTTTTCAAAATCCAATGAGCACCACGATAGTCCAAAAAATGGTGGATCAGTAAACTGCCAAAACAGACAAAATGGCTCCATCAACAAATGAGGTTAACTATTCAAAGGACTGCTAGATTGCTGTCCCTGAAAATGTCCTTGTTTGCACTTTAAATAATTCATAATTCCAATCACTTGCGCCTGTGTGTGTGTGTGTAAGTGTGTGTGCGTATGGGAGTGTGAGTGTGTGTGTGTGTGCGCGTGCACGTTTGTGTGTGCTCATGCATTTGTCTTTCAAAGTGCTTGCTCGATTTAACAGAAATCACCAGAACAGCTCTGCCTTCGCTGCACAGCAGAGCGATACGTTTTTAATCAAGGCTAAGAATGTTTGCAGCTTGTTTCATCATTGTGTTAATTTCATAAAGATATGAAGCGCGGGTTTGTTCAATTAATTACAGCTGCACAGGCAGGTGGAGGACTAATAATTGCACATCAATTGCAGACTGCCTTTCAATTAATGTTCCTCTGGTTGCCTTCCTTCCCTTAACAATTCTGAAAGGCCCCTGGAGGTTTTACATATGGTACTTTTTGCGTGCGTTTTCAGGTTTGTCTCGCCGCACGCCGCCGGAGCGATCCACGCGCGATCCTGCGGCTGATTGGGCGGGTTTCGATTAAGTGTGACACCGCTCGGCGTCTGGCTGAGCTCCCCGCGGCGCGTGAGGGCAGAGAGCGAGCGAGCGAGCCAGGCCATTAGAGAGAGAGAGAGAGAGAGGACAGCTTCCCTCCTACGGGCCTGAGATTAAAACCGCTCCTCTCTCTGTGACGGTGATGAAAAGCCTGACAGTTTATCCAGGCGGCGGGGCTGAGTGACAGGTGGATGAAAGACGGCAGAAAACAGACAATCCCACCCCTCCCCCCCCCCGCCTTTAACAGCCACCTCCCCTCCCGCCCCCAACTCTTTCCCAGCATGCCTTGCCTGGTCTGAGGGCAGGACAAAGAGCAGAGATGTCCCGATTCACCCTGCATGTTAAGAAGCCTTTCATAAATCCTCTTAAAAAAAATAAAATAATGCCCCACCCGTCTCTTGTGCATTCGCATGGCCAGTGCGCCATCAAACATGCCTGTCTGCCATCCATCCATCCATCCATCCGCGGTGTGGCGGGAATTAAAGCTAGCGGTGTCGGGAGTGGCCTTACTCTAGGCACGCAGTCGGAAAAGGCAGGCCTGTCTGCTGCTCAGGCAGCTGCGCAGAGAGCAGTCGCTGGCCTCACCTCCGCGCGAGTCTGCTTTAACGAGGCACGGGGGGGAGGGGGCGAAGGATGTAAGGCACAAACAAAACAGAGCCTGGAATGAGCCTGGCAGGGGGACCATCAAACATCCACAAATCTTCACTTGTTTATCAAATCTTGTCTAACCCTCGACAGAGTGACAAAAAAAAAGCAGTCAATCTGAAGTCAGCTCTACATTCCGTTGTCACCGATAGCAACCATGTGGCTTGTTGGTGGAGTTAGGGTTTCCGCCCACCACCTGCGCTGTGACTGCATGGATCCATAACCTCACTTATCTCAGAGCAGACAAGATGGAGGCTTGAGCAGCATCTCCTGGGAATGATAAAATTTCTGGGTGAAGGACACCTGCCTGACTCCTGAGGGTGCAGCAATCAGTCAGAACACCTGGAGGTGATCCAAGTGCTCTGCTGGAAGGAACATATTACCGGGTTTCGGGGAGCAAGGCTGGCATTCGCCAATCCACAAATGTACTCTACTCTACTCTACAGCTGCTCTCTCGCTCTCTCTTCTGTAACATATGCCAAACAGTCCAAAACGTGAGTTTGTCTTCATCAAGCCTTCATTTTCAGATCAGCAGTAGAAGAAGGCACAGTATTAGCGCTTCAAGTTCAGGCAAGACATTTTCAAATCCAGGGCAAGACACTTTCACATGCAGCACCTTGTGTCCAGGCGTTCTGCTGGCCAAAAGCTCTCCTCTGGACTCCCAACTCCAAATCCAGCCAAAAAACCCACCGGTTACAACATCCTCCTTCACTCCACTGCTCCACCGAACTCCATGAAAAACCACAGCGTGATGGATGGCTAAAGTGCCTCACTGGCCAACGCTGCTCCATCATCCAATCAGGTTGATTATTTATGAGAACACCAATGCCAGACAGTTTCATTTTGTATCCCCCGTGCGGCTCCCGGGGGGTTTACTGTCGCGGAGCACGTCCGCCGTGACCTTGCCGTGAATCTGCCAGCGGTGCGAGGAACCGCGGGCTTACAGGGAAAACAATGAGCCGAGGCCCGCGTGCTTTAAATCACAGGTTGTGGTGCTGGAGAGCTTTCTTGTCTCCTCTTAGAAATAAAACACAGCGCTCTAATTTAAAGCGAAAAAAAAAAGAACAATGTTAAACAAAGAGTACTGCCGGAGGAAAGGTCAGAGAGCTGGAGTCACACTCAATCTCTTTCATCCAACGCTAACAGCACAGCACGTTCTCAAGCAGCAACCACAGCTTCAGAAAAAAGAAAACTCTGCATTGACTCTGCAACCAAGGCCATGGTAACCTTTGGAATGCTGTTCTGAAGACATTCAGGGCAGAGCGTAACAAAGGAGTTCAATTCGAGTGCAAATGGCTGCAATTTTGAGCTAGCAGCCTTTTTTTTTTGGCCTCCCCCGTTTCCCGCATTAATTGAACTGATCTTTCTTTCGCTCGAGAGTTTTACTGAAAGAGGAGCAGTCGGGCGAAATAGCCAGTGCTTGTTCGCCGAAGTACACCGGGACAAAGGTGAGTAACTTTAGTGACATCCTTTAAAGCATTTTACGGAGTTAGCCACAGCGTACACTCCCACAGGTTTATGGACACTGTCCTGTGGGGTGCCACAACCCTTAAGTACCTTAAATGCTTAACCTGCCAGGTCAGGTTCAGATTGCTTCCAATTCAACACCAATTTCCCTGCAAGCTCAGAAAAGAGGACAGTGAGAACAGGAGCTCTGCAGCGGCACACGGAGATTGAGAAAGAGAGGGAGGAGACCGTGGTCTGGACCTGACCTACCTCATCATAGACACGGGCAGAACACAGGCAACCAGCTCTGACTGGACTGAACCAGGCCAGGAGGGAAAAAGTGGCTGTTCCACTCTATTCCCCTCTCTCTCTCTCTCTCTTGCTCTCTCTCTCTCTAACTTTGGTCTAATTCTATCTCCCTCACTTGCTCACTCTCTACTTCTATGTCTTTTTTCTTGCACGCTCTCTCTACCTCTCTCTCTATTTCTATTTCTCTCTCTCTTGCCATCTCTCTCGCTCCCAAACACAGAGACGTTAAAACAACAATCTGATGAAGTCTTTTCTCGGTTCAGCTGAAGTATTGGAGAGAGCGAGTGCTGGCCTTAGAGCGATGCTAACTCAGTGTTAGCGGCGCGATAACGTCACCGTTTCAGGTCAGGTGTCCGGGGAATGGTCGCCCCGCGAAACCGTCAGAGACAAGCCAGTGCTCGCTGATCTGTACGCAGGACATTTCTGACAGACCTGGGCTCTTCACAGGTTACAAGTGAGCAGCAAAAAAAAATTACAAAAAATAAGCCAGAGCTATTAGAAGGCTTCAAAGCTTCAGGTAAAAGCAGCGCAAGCAACACACGTGAGTCTTTCAAGCCAAAAATGAATCTGGACTCTCCATAATCTGCTGATTAATAATGCACACAGGTGCACAGAAAAATCTTCAGAGTAAAATCTACTCTGATACAGTAACCCTTAGCTCTAATAGAGTATATAATCCCACTATTGGATTCTGTTAAAAGTTTATTTAACACTGCTAGAGTCCACTGAACACTAGAGATGTTGCTGAATGAGATAAGAAGGAATATACTGTCTGCCCTATAACCTTATCCGTTTTTAATTTAACACAGGAGCATATCTCATGAGTCTTCTTCCGTTGACGCCATTACATTTTTCTTCTTAGGCATTTTTCTGGTATCTATAAAAGTGTGTTACAGTGCGAGAGAAGGAAAAAAAAAAAACTGCCTCAATGCTACAGGGTTTAGGAGCACAGCATAAAGAGGCAGCTTTCAAGTCCTGCTGCAAAAGCATGAATACTTGATGCGCTCTTTCGCAGATTTCTTCCTCAGCTCTCCGACGCTACGCAGGGGTTTGAGGAATTTCCACCGTCTTACGGGTTTGGCTCCGCGCCCCATGCCAGCGCTGGGGCTGGCGGGACCGGAGTCGGGGGCCAGCTACCCAGAATGCACTCTGAGATCAATGCGGAGCTCCGCAGACAGGGCTCTGGCTCAACGCGCTGCCCTGACTACGCCAGTCTTTTCTCAGAAAAAAGTTCCCAGGCTTTGTGCGTCTTTAATAAGGATGAGGCTGAATCGCTAATGCGCTTCTCCCTCCAGCTGTCCAGGAGAAAACTGATACAAAATGCATCTGTGAAATATCTCACAGATACTCACATGCTAGTACAAACACACACACACACACACACACACAGCATGCAGGTATAGAAGCATTAAAATATAACCAATGTTCTGTTGAGGAAACAAACGACAGCCGTCAACACAGAGACAGACCGTTTCTCTGAACACAATGGACGTAGCCCAACAGCATTCATTTCAACAAGATGGGGGAAAACATCTAAGACAGATATCCTCAGAAAGAAATACATATCTGTTTCTCTGAGAATATCTTTCCTCTTCTGAGCTATGCTATCTGCCTTGTACTTTGCCAGGGGCTTTCCTCACCTTACATCTTGCCACTCACCTGTCTGGCTCTCATCTCTACCTCCCATCCACTCACCTGTCTCCCTCTCTCATCTCTACCTCCCATCCACTCACCTCTCTCTCTCTCTCATCTCAATCTCCCATTCACTCATCTTAATTCCTCTCTTGTCTCCTTCCCTCAGATTCCTCCCTCATCCCTCCATTCAGTACCCTCCTACAGTTCTCTCTCCTCCTTCCCTCTAATCCTCTCATTTTCTTCTTCTCCCCTTACTTTTTATTGCTGCCTCCCACTCTTGTCTCAATCTCTCACTGTAACAGCCTATGAGACATTAACTTAGACATTATTCAAGCTGATTTTTATTTTAAGAATCTACTTTATTCAAACATTACTTTAGCCAGACACTACCGCACCCAAACATTACCACCGACAAAAACTTTAAACATTTCCTCAATTACACTCAACCTCAGACAACAATGACATCAGACAGACACTACCTCGTAAAAACTTTATCACAAACTGACACGATTCATTCAGGCATCACAATAAACAGGAAGTACCTCATTACTTCAAACAGAGATTGCCTGAGAGAAAAAAAACCGAATTGCCTCTAACAAGCATTGCATTACCTCAGAAAGAGCCACCTTATCCAAACATTACTTCAAAAAATGCGTCACCTTCGACAGACACTACCACATAAAACACAAATGATCACAGACTTTACAACAGGGAAGCATTACTTCAAACAGATATTACCCCTGGGAGACTTTACCAGTCAGACAGACAATTACGCCTATCAACAAACCTTATTAAACTTCATTCTTTGTGTGTCTGTCTATGTGTTTTTTTAACAGCAATCTACACCCTTACAAATTTCCACAGACAAAGTGTGAACATGGAGACCAAGTAAAAGCACAAAAAAATAATAATTCAATCATTGTGGAAAGGTCATTTAGAAGACCTGTCACCAATAATTTCATACTAAGCCTCTGGACTTAAATGATTGATGCAAAACCAAATTGTTGAAAATTGTAAGAATGCTTTTGGTTTTTTTATTATTCTTTTCCAAGTGTTATTCTTGACAGTTTTTTGGCCTGTAATGACCAATCCCCTGGTAGAATGTATGCATATATAACCCTCCTCTGCCATCCCCATGATCACTATTCTCCTGCTATACTTCTCATTTATGAGCAGTACAAGTGAATTAAAGAAGCCCGTACAGACTGGATGCCTTCGTCTGTTGTCTGAAAGGGGGAGAACACTGAGGTGTGCCCCGGTGCCTCCCCTGTATCCATCCGCGTTCATCCGCCTTCACGCGTGTGTCACGTGCATTCATCTGCAAGCACCTGTGTCTTTCTCTCCTCTATCACGCAGCAAGCAGAAGCCCTCGCACCCAGCCGAGTCCAATCTATACAGCTTCCAAACCGATGCTAGCCTGAAACGTTCTGCTGGCTAGTAATTGGGCGGCCATTTTGAGGATCACCATAGGACAATGCTGACTGCAGGTAATGAGTGCAGCCCAGCTCAGAAAAAACACAAAAATAACACAAATCTGAGAGATGATGAGAAGGAAAAATATTAGAAATCGAGAGCGAAAATAGCCTAGTTCCAATGAAAGTCAATGGTGGACATCGTATTCCTCTGGCCAAAGGACCTGATCCGAGCTCTACAAATGACCACACGGACTGACCAGGCAGCCTTAGGATGCTCTTAAGCACAGAAAAGGGACTGGCAGACATCTTGCCTTCTCCTGATAGTTTGCTTTGCGGTACAAATGTCGTGAGAATTATATGCCCAACACAACAATGAACTTGTACATTTCTTACAGTGTAAACCCACACGTGTATTTGATCTCAGAAAATAGTGTATATATAACATATCATTAAAAGTACATGTGACATACATGGACAAACTAAATATAATAACCTCACAATTAAAATACAGACTAGCCATAGTTATGGCCTCATTTATACTCATTCGTTATCATGTCGTCTGTTCTGAAAAATTTCAGTCTTGGACTTGCACCAGAACAACCGACAGACAACCTCTGATGTCTGTATTAAATTCGGTTCAAAGTACCACTTGAAGAAGCACACAGGTATTTGTAACGTCAATCACTTTGTGGCAAAGGCCCATGAACAGAAGAACTGTGTGAATATCAATGCGCATTAAATACTTAATAAAGGGCGAAAGAGATACTGGCAGTTACAATTTTGAATTCTTTCTGAGATTTCCTCATTAGGCGACTGCTGTCGAAGAGAAAAGTACAGCTGCAATATTCAATAATTGATTACCATTTTTTCTACTGCCATAGATTATCATGAAAAATAAAGGACAGTGGTTTGAAACATGTCAACGCAGGTTAATATTTGATTGGGAGAAGTCTGGTTTGGGAACAGCCCAGTGTGTCAAGGTGAAAGAGCGGTAGTTTTATTAAACATTCTGAAATACATTTCCTGTGTTTCATTTATGTATTTATTTATTTTTTTTATTTTTGCATGGAAGCAATTCAAGCGACAATGCGGCCCTGCCATACAAACGCTTCCTCTGGTTATAAAGGTTCGCATTATACTGTACATGAAACGCTCCCGCAGTGCGAATGACGTAAGTACACAATCTCCCAGCTGCGCACACACACACACACACACACACACACACACACACACACTCCCAAGGCGCTAACTTTTCAGCTGCGCACAACAGAACCCCCCCGCTGCGCATAAGAGCTCTGCACAGGAACTGCGTCTCTCTGTAGAAAGGCAGCGGCACAGAGATCACGCAGAAATGGGAGAGCGCTCCCCAGGCGCTCAGCTCTCAAACGACGAGGGCACCATTTTGCTCGGCCGTATGAAAATCTCTACTCCGGTTGTGTCGTTCTTCCACCTCTAATTACACTGTTTTCGGTGTGAATTATGAAAAGGGCTCAAATGCGCCTCTGTGTGGGTAGGAAATTGGGTCCCTCCCCCGTCCCATTTACCTCAGCCCGGCACTGTTCATTCAATCTTGCGAGAAAATTATCCCCTTCCTCCCTCATCAAGGCAACGGTGAGAGTGTTTCTCGTTGGACAGAACTTTAAATTCAGCTAAAACCGAGTGCAGTTTCGAAGGTCAAGGGCAAAAACATATAATTAGCATTCTCGTAAAGAAAGGATATATAAATGAACAGGAATAAAAAGTGACTGTGCAGAATTATTATTCAGCTAATCAAAAGACTTAAAACATCTTCACCATTAAAGGTGATATAAAATGCCAATGGCATTGTTAATTAACCTATTTGATTTCCCTGTAAGAAAGCAAGGAGAACTGGGTGGTAACATCCAACCCCCCCCCCCCCCCCCCCCCCCCCCCCCGTGCTCTCCTCTGTCACTTCGCCCTTTGGCTAAGCTAAAGGCCCTCCACACATCCCTGCTCAGCCAGGTGTGTCCACAGCAGCTGTAGCAGCAAATTGGAAAGCTGTGTGATTGGCTAATCTACAGCCCGCCTGGCATTTACTGGTGCCCGTTGGGGACGGGTTTTGAAATAAAAGATTCCATCTCGACACGGAGAGCCCCACTAGCCGAAGCTATTCGATTCGCGGAACCTGATGAAATAGCTCATTTCTCACGGCACCTCGGTGCCTCGCCCGAATCAGCCGGCTAATAAAAACGTATGAAAAGGCGGCTCTGCGAGCACCGCCCGCGCTCGCGTCTTAGCCTTCCTCTCTCTCTTCTCTCTCTCTCCTCTTCTCCCCTCTCCTCTCTCTCGTCTCGCTCGTCTTCGCTCTCTCTCCTCTCTTTCTCTCTCTCTCGCTCTCTCTCTCTCTCTCTCTCTCTCTCGCTCTCTCTCTCTCTCTCTCTCGCCGCCGCCGTCGTCTCCGAGCTCTCTCGGTGTTGCCTAGGAGCTCTCTCCAGGATGTCCTGGCGCTGTCTCAACAGCATCTCGCCGCTGTCTCAACACCGTCTCAATCCTCTAATGCATTAATGGGGGGACCCTGCAGATTCCACTGCGATAATTAATCACCCGGCTCTTAAGAGTTCCATTATCTCTGAGAGTAGAGACTAGACTGGAGAGCCCTCGGTCCTTCAGACAGCCCAGGGAAATGGGGGTGTTCTGACAGAGAAGCGCATCGCTCCGGTGTGATGTATGCTTCCTCTCCCAAGTACCCATTACACCCCTGCAATTTGTATAAAGCCACTGACAACTTTAACGAGGAATTTGAGGAGTTATTTATGCGCGGCGTGCCGTGATGATTACAGTGCAGGAGAGGCGAGAGCGCGGGAGCGCTAGCAGGAGTGCTAGCGAGAGCAGGAGCAGGTCTAGCGCAGCGGGTGCTAGCGCGAGCGGAGGAGCGGAGTTAGCAGCAGAGCGCTGCAGGAGTGCTAGAGGAGCAGAAGCGTAGCAGGAGTGCTAGCGAGCGAGGCTAGCGGAGTTAGCGAGCGGGGTAGCGAGAGCGGAGCGTAGCGGAGCTAGGGAGTGCGTAGCGGAGGGAGCGCTGAGGAGCGCTAGCGGCAGTGTAGCGGAGCGGAGCGCTAGCGAGGGGAGGCTAGCGGAGCGCTAGGTAGCGGAGCCTGCAAAGCGGGAGGCTAGCGGAGCGCTAGCGGGAGCGGGAGCGCTAGCGAGAACGGGAGTGCTAGCGGGAGCAGGAGCGCTAGCGAGGAGGCTAGCGGAGCGGAGCGCTAGCGACAGCGGGAGGCTAGCGGGAGCGGCAGTCTGCGCGGAAGGCGCGGAGTCCCTTGAACGGACGCCGTCTGAACCGCTGAGTCACGGTGCCTGACCCCGTTAATCCCGCCGGGTCGCGGGTCAGAGAACCCGTAAGAGCGGCCGCTACCCCTCAGAACACGACCTCAACAACACGCCACGAGCACGCGTGTCATTCTCTTAGTCCTGTTAAAAGGTGCCTCCTGTTTGGACCAGGAGCGTTCACGCCACTCCGCTCCCATTGGATGAAGCCTGCCCGCAAAAGCCAGCACTTATTGGGCAGCCGCCTCCCTCTGCTTCACACGGCATGGTGTGTGACAGTGATTGAATTGATCAGGGACTTTCTCTTCACATCCTTCAGCTGTGAGGTGATGTCCGTGCATGATGTCATATTATGACACAATCAATCATTTTACTTTTCTTTACAAAGATAGTAAACCAATACACATAAGTGCATTCCGCTGATCATATCATAAATCTATGGAGCGTTAACTTCTACAGCTGCAATGACATCAGCATTCTACCACATTTCTATCTAATTCTCTCAATTGTATTAATGTCTTTGTTAAATGTTTCCTGTTTATTTATCTGCCCAGACCTGGCCCTGTCCACAGTCTCTTAAATTAATGTTTAATATTCCATGCCCACTCGGCAGAATTAGGCCGACACTAGCCACCATTAGAGGTTGCCGGGCAGAAACCAATTGATATTTACAGCGGGGTATTAGAAATTGAAATATGAGGGCCTCAGTACAATGAATTCACTTACATCCTAATTCAGTTCAAGCAGGCGGGCTCTAATGCATCACAAAAATGATTACTGCAGGATCCCACACTGCTGCAACCGCTGCACAGCGCAGCAGAGAGAATTACTTTATCAGCACAAAGTGTAATAGACTACGGCGGCACAGCTGCACAGCAAAAAGGGAAACAGTGGAGCGGCCACAGGGAAAATTTCAACAGTCACAGCACCTAGCCGCACAGAAGAAAACAAGCAATCGATTCCAATTCCCATCCAAATGTGGGATGTCCAATGAGCTAATCGTAGCCTCATTCATGCGCTCATCTCCTATACCAATTCCGGAGTGAGAAGACATCTGTGGTTTTTTCCTTCGCAACACTTGGTGCAGCCAGCCTGATATTTTCACGCGGCAGACCACAGCTAGGCTTGTGTGGAGTTGAGTCGAGGGAAGACGTCTTTTATGCAGTTTTGGCAGGCAGTCCATACAGTAGGTGTCTGACCAACCAGTAGGGGTCGCTAGAGAGTAATGAAACATTGACCCCTAACTGACTGAACCCACCCTGGGCAATGCAATAGTCACTTACGCATTCAACCAACGAAGCTACCATTCAACATTTTTAAAATTTACATTAATGGAGAAATGGACTGTCTGGCCATGTTACCCAACGCAGGGGTCCCTAAAGGTGAGAGTGCACTAAGCACCCTTTTCAGACAGAGAAACACTGGCAGGGTGCTGAGAGGTGCTGGGAGTGAGCGCCCTTATAAAGCACTTTGAAGCACTGGAAAGAAGGGGCTGCATGTGGGTTTTGCAGCTTTGTATCCATGGCAACAAGTTAGCTGGGATAGAGCTACTTATTTTTGTTTACCTTAAATTATGAGCTTGATAAATCAAAAGCTTGCTATTGTCCTTGTATTTTTTTCTGCTAGATCTAGTTTTCTGGTCCATTAGTTTGAACACACAGCACAAACACAGAGGGAAAGTAGTGGACTGACAAATGTTGACGGGAAAGCAAGCAACCACCAGTAACCAGGCCGCAACTGCTAATATCAGCCGCTCCTCCATTTTTTTCACTGATGTAATTTGGAAACAATGACGTCACGCAGTTTAAAAGCTCTGTCCCATCTGGGCTGTGATTTGTCGACTCTCAAAAAGTGGCACTCAAGACTTCAGCGCATTTTAGAGAAGTTGAATCAATTTAAACTCCGGGAGCTCAGAGAGGCCGCAAAAAAAAAAAAAAAAAAAAAAAAAAAAAAATGGACGGAAGGCCCCAAAAATAAAGATGCCAGCTGTGGCACCTTTTCTGGAAGCGGCGGCAAGTGCTCGGTCCCAAATTGAAAGAAGGCACTGGTGCTGGACACACGCCCAAAGAGCTCCTCAGCAGAGCACTTCAACCACAAAAGGGGAGGAAAAGAAAATCCTTTATCAAAGCACAGATGGAATTGAAAGATCCGTGCGAGCTTTCATTTCTTTCATTTCACGACCGCAGAATGAACAGATTCAAGATAACAAAAACCTTTTGCACGTTTGCGCATTTTCGTCGTACGGAAACTGAGTTCTGAAAAAGAAAATAAAACAAATTAGTGTTTAATGTTCAGGAGTTATATAAGGGGCTGGCAATTCCAGTCCTGGAGTGCTGGTGTGTATGCAGGTTTTTTACATTCAAATGAACCTAAACATTTTCAATTGACAAACCCGAAATTATAAATGCACTGTAACAAACTGAACAAAAAGTTTTAAGTTCATCCAATTAAACATGTTTTTATCATTGTGGCTAAATGAGCTAATTGGCTGTGTACACCAACACTGGTTCACTAGTAGATCAGATCACAGTTGCACAGTAGCAAAAATGTCTAATGGCATAAATGTTGGAACTAATTAAATAATTATGGCCAGAAGTTGGCATGAAAGCCAGTAACAGCCCTCATTGCCCTCCTCTCAGGCATAGACATGACATTTGTTCACCCCATTAAAAAAGAAATTCAGCCAATTAACGCCTAAGAAAGAGCATAGTGGCCATGTGCACTGAATACAGCACTCATAGTATACATGATATAACATTACTGTACATTAAATGACATTACATTCCACTCATTTTGCAAACACTATTAACATTTAACTTGCCTCTTCAGTTAAAAAAAAACCCCAAAAAACACTGGCATGGATTAGGTGCTGGTTCAATACCAAACAACAGACCGAAGACACAATTCAGAGAGCCCAAAACAAGCTCTTTCTGTTCAACATAGAACAGATCTGTGATGTACAAATTATACTGTGTACGAAGCTCCAGCGATGAAGAAGCATGTTCTAAGAATCTAAGAGACAAAAAAAAACACAGCTGAAAATAATCTTTTGTTAAAAAAACCAGACCTGCGTCTTGATCTATTTGCAGGAAAAAAAAACCATTCCACACACAAAAGTGTCTTTTTAAATACACAGCTTTACACTGTTTAACAAAAAAAAAGAAGAAGAAAAAACTATTAATGTCCCCAATACGACTATTGTACAGCGTAAGTACAACACTTTATCCCCATTGGGTGCTCTGTGAAAGCTAATCCATACGCAGGGTTGTACAGCCAAATGTTAAAGGCCTGCTAGGAAAATAAACGGAGCTGGATCAAATGAAAAGGGAGCTTAATCACGACGCACTGTTTTGACTGGGTGGCAGGGAGCGGCGGAATCGCGGGTGATGAATCACGGCGCCGTTACCTTGAGTTCAGGGAAGAGACAGCTCGGTGTCAGACGGAGACAGCAAGACACATGTCCTTTCTCCGCCAATCCGTCAATCGGGTGCGCGCCTGGACCTACCGAGCGCGCTCAGGCGGACGTGCGCTTGCCCTTGCGGAGTGGACTTTTTGGGAAAAGACACACGCGTACACACACGCACAGACTCGCGCGCGAACGCCCTCACACACATCTCGCCAAACTCCTCTGAAAACCTTCCTGTCCATAAGACATGCTCAGCACATCAGGAAGTCACATTTATGTGACATTATACGGCGGTAATGTCGCGAAAGATCAGGGGGAGGCGCCGTTCTGGAAAATATCACTCGGTGGAGACGCGCCGGTCGTCCGGACGATGGCAGAATCATCACGGCGGTAATGTACGAGCGCTGCCCCGTGGTCGGGCGCACCTTGGAAACAAACCTGCCGCCAGCCAGCGGGCCCGGTTCACCCCCCTCATGAATCAGAACGTCCCCCGACAGCCAGGCTCCGGATGAAATAAACACTCGCGCGGTGCCTTTTGATATAACAGGAAGGAGCGTGACCTTCTCCCAGTGAACGAAGGGCGCTCGGGCACCGCGGGAGCGGAGGAGGGAGGAAGTGAGGCGGGAGGCGCGGCGCGGATTCGGCAGGGCTGCGTAAATCTCAGACAACGAGACGCATCATCTGCTCGCCGGGGAACTGGAAGAGTAACCAAAAAAAGTGCACCTTCCACATCGCACCTGCCGCAGCCTAAATGTAGCGTGACCAGGTTCAGCACTGACCCAGGCCGTGGCTGTCCTACTCCCAGCAGGTGGCCCGGAGCTGGCCTTGTTTCTGAGCTGACCCCTCGGCAGTGCTAAAATCAGCCGCACACAACTGCCACGGCAGAACATCTGCATGCAAGCTTTGCACGGCAGGAAGAAACCCACTTCTGCAAAGGTGGAGTCAGCTAGCCAGCAGCCATACCACTCTGTTGGTACTTGGATGGGAGATATCCAAGGAAAACTAATTTGCTGCTGTAAGAGGTGTTGGTATCTCAGTAGGGGGCACTGCCTGCAAATGAGAATTGACTTCTCAGTTGTTCTTCTGAAAATAAAAAATGAATTAATTAATAAATTGCACAGAATATTTATGGATTAAGATTTCAATAAAACATGTTGATTTCAATAAAGCACATGACGTGCTCCGTGACACCAAACCCTTCTCAGGAGACTTTATGTGGTTTTGGGGTTCAAGCTGGACTCCCAGGAGTTCCTGTAAAGTTGGACTCGCTGTCAAGCAGAACCAGTGTCCTTTAACAAAACACTTTAGCCCCTCCACTGGGAAACCCAGAAAAGGATCTGCGGCACAATAGAATTACCTTCATCCCTCCAAACAAAAAGAAAAAGAAAGAAAAATCTCTGTCCCCAAAAGAATGCTGTTCCAAAGAATGACCATGTCTCTGCTAGATAAGCCGCAGTAATTACTCATATAAATCAAAGGGGGTCGGGAGTTTATCGAGATCTTTTTGACAAAGGGCCCGCCGCCACAGTCCGTAGGGTGGCAGTTAAGGACGGAACATTCCAGATTAGCCACATCTACTTTCCCCTGAAGCTCAGTGGGCCAGGAGCCCTGGCAGGCCGCCGTGGCACCGCAGATAACCCGCAGCGAGATACAGAGAGCGATACGCTGACCTGAGATCAGTCTGCGAACGCGGGAGCGAGATACCGAGAGTGATACACTGACCTCAGATCAGTCTGCGGGTGCAGGCAGCGAGATACAGAGAGCGATACGCTGACCTCAGATCAGTCTGCGGGTGCAGGCAGCGAGATACAGAGAGCGATACGCTGACCTCAGATCAGTCTGCGGGTGCAGGTAGTGAGATACCGAGAGCGATACGCTGACCTCAGATCAGTCTGCGGGTGCAGGTAGTGAGATACCGAGAGCGATACGCTGACCTGAGATCAGTCTGTGAACGCGGGAGCGAGATACCGAGAGCGATACGCTGACCTGAGATCAGTCTGTGAACGCGGGAGCGAGATACCGAGAGCGATACGCTGACCTGAGATCAGTCTGTGAACGCGGGAGCGAGATACCGAGAGTGATACGCTGACCTCAGATCAGTCTGCGAGCACGGGAGCCGTGCGGCCCCCTGTTCCCAGCACCCCGGGGGGGAGCCAGCTGGCCGGCTGGAACTGGCGCCGCCTCGCCGTGGCGACCGAGACGGAGCCGCCTGCCGAAACGGAGAGCGCGATTGATCTGCGGCGGCCGGGGGCGAAGCGCTCGGCGGGAGAGCGGTAATGGGCCCGCGGCGAGAGAGGGGGCGGCCCGAAGAGCGCAGCCATCCGCGGGACGGGCGCTTCGATCGAACGGGCGGGAGGCCGTATCGAGCAGGCCGCAGCCCGATCCCCGGGCGAAGCGTTCGATTCGTCTGCGCCTCCCCGTTCGCCCGCGCCCTCCGTCCTCGGCGCGGAAATCAATCGCCAGGACCTGCGGTTTTCCCCCGCGCGTTCCGTATTTCGCGTTTAAAAAAAATAATAACAAAAAAATCAGCCAGAAGAAAACACGTTTCCTCCGCAAACGCAAACAAGATGGCGCCGCCTCCTCGTCGGAGCGTCACTATCGGCGGAGCGCGGAGGCGCGGTGGGGACGCGGGCGAGCCGATCCGGGCTCGGGACGGCACCCAATCCGCTCTCTCTCTCTCTCAGACTCACGGCAGACACGCCCCGTAACAGACCGCGACAGCCAGTCGGAGACGCCGACGGAGAAGGCCCTGCCGGCGATTCGGCGATTCTGACAGCGAAACAGCTGCTCTATGACTCATTAGACAGAGCGCCATCTGACAAGAGCTGCACACACACAGAGACGCTATAGGAGGACAGCGCGACGCCATCATTATATTTTTGTGAGCGTCCCGGCACAGCTGAGACTTCAGCAACCGCGCTTGTTTCTTATTGATGTGATTATTATTGTCGGATCAAGCGGAGGTGCGGCGCAGTCGCTCAAATTTCCTGGCGAGCGGCGGTAATGCTATCTTTACGAGAGAGGGCAGAACAGACAGCACTCAGAACGGCACCTGGGGAGAACTGACTCATGGTCACGTGACTGTGATTACAGCGCACGCAGCGTCACGCGTCTGCCAGTGAATCACTCCCGGTGAAGGACCGCACAAGTGGGGAGAGGGGGTCGATTTAATTAAACGAGAGCGTACTGTAAGTGAGGTACGGCAGCGAAATGAGAATTGAAGAGAGTGGAGTACATTAGTGGCAGGCCCGTTACTGACCGCAGGTACTGTACTGTGTGAACCCGCTTTCCCCTCGCTCGCAATCTGCTGATCAATTTCACGCCGTTGCGTAATGTGACTCTGCAAGCGTCTGTTCCCCCCCCCCCCCGACTCATCGCTCCCCCGGCCCTCCGCAGTACAGCCGCCAGCCTCGAGCCCTCAAACAGGGCTTCCTTTGTTCCCGCTAAATCACAAACTCAAAGTCTCGACAGCCGAAAGTTGAGAGCGAGCGGAGAGAGAGAGTTCTCCCACAGGCAGGCTGGAACAGAGCGAGTCTGCGACCTTTGACCCTGAGGCGGGGGGGTGGGGGGGGGGTCTTCGGAGCGCAGGCCGCGTCTATCACGTGTTACATCGCCGCCGCTACGTCTGATCTCTCAACAGGACGTAAACATTCGGTCCTCCCGCTCTGCAGCAGCAACCTTCCCAACCGAGTCGATCCCAACGAGACATCAGACACCGGAGGAACATGAGAAAAGAGTTTTTTTTTCTTCTTTATTTTCTTTCAAAGTCGTTTTAATTCTGAAGAGAATTTTGTTCCCTCACTCCGTACCGAGAATACAGTCGCCCGTGGTGCCTGCGTGTGTAAGCGTGCCCGCAGCACATGCTCCCCACTGATTCTCCTCTTTGAGGTGCCGGTAATTAAGTTCGAATCTGGCTTTTCGGGCGTCTCCGCGCGGCCAAGTTCAGGATGAAAACAATACGGGGGGGTCCTGAGAGAGAAGCGCGGTTTGATCGGGGACTTGCAAGAGCGAGAGGAACACTCGCTGAGAGACTCGCGGCGCGGCTAAGCTCTGTAGAGCGTGATTTTGCTCTGAAATCGCTCTGACGACAGCTGGAAAGTGAACGGACGCGAGTTCCAGGAGCAATCAGCGAACCGGCAATTATCTCCACAAATTTCTTCCGGGGACGGCTGCCAGCGTGAGCGCGGCGTTGGCCTGTGCGGTCAGCTCGTGCGCCCATCACCACAGATACACTCGCACACGGCGAGCACAGCATCCCCCCATAGGCTTAAATGGCTTTGGTTTACGGCGAGAGATAATAATAAAGCCATCACTGTCACGCGGTGGAGGCGGACAGAAGAGCGCTGAGACAGAAGAGCGCTGAGACAGAAGAGCGCTGAGACAGAAGAGCACTGAGCGCTGCTCTGCAGATAGCATGGCACGTGGAGGGAGGTAAATACACTCAGTGTGACAGCAGCCGCACACCCTCGTCCACTGGGCATGGTGCAGCACCGAACTGTGTGCCACCTGCGAGCGGACGCTACACTGCAGCACCCACTCAAGACTCACCTCACCGGATCCTGTACAGCATGTGTGCACACATACCCACACACACAAACAAACACACGCACACACACACACACACACAAACAAACACACACACACACACACACACACACAAACAAACACACACACGCACACACGCACACGCATGTACACACACATACCCACACACACAAACAAACACACACACACACGCACTCACACACAAACGAACACACACATGCACGCACACACACACGCATGTACACGCACACACACACACACACACACACACACACACACACACACAAACGAACACACACACATGCACGCACACGCACACACGCATGTACACGCATACACACACACACATCTGTGGACATAGTAGAGAATGCAGGTACGGCCGCAGCCTTTCTGTTTCCCGAGGCAAGTTTGGGGTGGGGGAGTGCTGGAGCCTTTTGGCGCCCTCCCCAGACAGATGGCGACCTGGGTACCCGCCTATATGGCCTGTACCTGACAGCATGCACACAAACACACACACCTGACCTGCTAGATTTAGAATCCACACACACCAATGTAGACGCACCTGAAATACATTACCTGCACTACCAATCCATTCTTCTTCCGTGATGTCACACGTTAACACGCATTTGTATCTGTTAGCAAAAACGTGAAATGGAACTGTGGTGAAAAGCCAGACGAAACGGCAGAACGCAAATAAGACAATTTCCCCTTTTTAAATAATTCATTTTACTTTCAGCATCTCCAGAGATACTGCAGCTGAAAGACAGAGCAAGAAACTTCAATGAACTTGGGCTTTTATTTTGGCTAATTTGACTTTTCTTTATTTTTCATTTTCCCTGCCAATGTGCACGCATAGAGAGAGAGAGAGAGGAAAGTGCTTAATGCTGCCCTCAAAAAAATGTTCAAGATACCAATGCACAGTCCAGACTTACAGGGGTATTCACCAGCACTTCTTAAGGCCTGAAAACTGTCCGCTGCTTTTTTTCAGTAATAAGCAAAGTGTGGCAGCATAATCTATACACAGAACTGAACAGAGCTACGGCTAATTGCGCGATGTTGTGACAGGAAAAAAAATCACAGCCTCCAACCAGTTAATGCATCTTCTATTCGTTTGCTCTCGCAGAGGTGGTCGGGGTGAGTGGGCTGACTCAGGGGAAGCTTCGCCATCCAGTCCGCTCGCCCGCCGCATTGTCATTCCGCGAGAGTGCGCTCTCTCTCTCCGCCTCGTCATTCAATTATTTCTGTTCTTTTGGAACGCGCCGCGTTCAGAACACTCACCCGGTGAACCGACGGAGCGCGTGAGCTGCTTTAGCCGAGTTTAAACACCGCAGGCCAGCAGCAGCGGCTGGAAACGGAGTGTCCGACGCGGGACGAGAGGGATTTCTGAACAGCGTCCTGCTTTTTCCACTCCAGTTTACATATAAGTATATATATATATATATATATATATATATATATATATAGAAACAGTTTGTAATTTCCAACCAGCACGCCGCTTGTATTTCTCAGATGGCTGACGGTCACCATGGCGATGATAACGCATGCAGTCGATATGACGTGGAAAATTCCGAGCCACAGAGTCACGGGCGGCATTGGCGGCGCTGGGACCGCGAGCTGATGGGAGCGGGACAGTGATTTAAATCGCCGCGACAGCCGTCGCTCGCCGAAGGCGTCGCGTTCGCGCCGGGCACGGCTCCGCCTTGTCACAGAAGTCATCTCCATTGATTCAGCTCTCGCTCTCTCGCTCTCTCGCTCGCTCCCTCTCGCTCGCTTCTCTTCAGACGCGGGCGTCGCTGGCTGAATCACAGCCTCTCGCTTCTCGGCTTCTAATTCGTCTTCTGCGCTCTTTCGGTTTAACGGAAGACCGACACGCTGTTTTTCAAAACACGTTTTCTCATCCGCGGATACTGCACATATATGTATGCGTGTGTGTGTGTGTGTGTGTGTGTGTGTGCGTGCGTGCGTGCGTGCGTGCGTGCGTGCGTGCGTGTGTGTGTGTGTGCGTGTGTGTGTGCGTGTGTGTGTGTGTGTGTGTGTGTGCGTGTGTGTGAGAGAAAGAGAAAATTCTTGTTCTTCATTTTGCTTCCTTTATTTAAAGACTTCCTATTATAATTGCAGACTGGTCCTCTTTCACCAGTATTCTCCTCTATGTTAGGAGGCCACACACTAGCGTCCTCTGAAACGCGCGCGGTCAGCCATTGGCTCGTTCGACTGCGCAGTGACTGGAGACGGCGCAGGCGAAGCAGCCGCCGCAAGCAGAACGCAGGCCGCTAACGGCCGATCGACCAGAGGAGGACCGGCGAGGCAGGGGTCACCACCCGACCAGAGGAGGACCGACGAGGCAGGGGTCACCACCCGACCAGAGGAGGACCGACGAGGCAGGGGTGACCACCCGACCAGAGGAGGACCGACGAGGCAGGGGTCACCACCCGACCAGAGGAGGACCGACGAGGCAGGGGTCACCACCCGACCAGAGGAGGACCGACGAGGCAGGGGTGACCACCCGACCAGAGGAGGACCGACGAGGCAGGGGTCACCACCCGACCAGAGGAGGACCGGCGAGGCAGGGGTCACCACCCGACCAGAGGAGGACCGACGAGGCAGGGGTCACCACCCGACCAGAGGAGGACCGACGAGGGTCACCACTCGACCGGAGGAGGACCGACGTGGCAGGGGTCACCACCCGACCAGAGGAGGACCGACGAGGCAGGGGTCACCACCTGACCAGAGGAGGACCGACGAGGCAGGGGTCACCACCCGACCTGGGGGGTACTGCGGCCGCTTATGCATTACGGAACTGCTAGCAGAACACAGCGGGCACTGGCATGGATTGGATTTGATCCAAACCACCAGGGTACTCGGTGCTACAGGCACCTCAGCTAAGATGAGCCACCTGAGAGAACAACCTATATATATATGCATACACATACATATATACTCACTCACAGTCTCTCTCACACATGTACACACAGGCTCAGATTCACATGTTCTTATTCACAGGCAAGACTGCAAGTATGCGCACACAAATTATACAAACACACTCTGTAGCAAAAAATAAAACCTATTTCACTAGAAAACTGCAGCATCATCAGAATGTTTGTCTATTGTTTTCTCCTCGGGCTAAGACATCATCATAGATCACTATGTCCTGGTGTAATGTTCCTGAAATTATGGGTATTTTTTTTATTATTATTTTTTTTTTTTAAAGATGTTGCATTTATTCATGAGGATTGCATGGATTGCTCCCCGCACATAATCCCGGGGACCACTGAGAGCCTGCTTCTCCAGGAAATACGGCCGGCCGTACCGGGAATTCAATTAAACAGGATGGTCCAAAACAAGGTTAGAATTAGAGCCAAGCAGAGTCATAGCAGGCCTGAACCTGTCTTTGTTGTGCTAGGTCATCATTACAAAGATGAAAGAATGAGACAGAGAATTATACAACCCCCCCCCTGACAATAGAGAGGTCTGGAGAGAGAAGAAAGGGCCTATTTGAAATGATGAGAGAATGAGTCTGTGATAAAAGTTGATACAGGGATGTGGAGATGTGGAGAGGGGAGGTGGAGAGAGGCCAGTAATGTAGATTAATAACAGTCGAACCAGCAGTAAAAGGCCTGCTATGCAGTGTAATAACAGCCAGACTAACAGTACGAGGCCTGCTATGCAGTGTAATAACAGCCAGACTAACAGTTAGAGGCCTCCTATGCAGTGTCATTGCAGTCAGACAAACAGTAAACCTGCCTTTCATCATGTGTGTAAAACATTCAATCCAGGTGAAAATCGTTTTTTTTTAAATTTCGGTACTTTTTGTTAAAAAAGCCGATAAAAACCAAAAACAGTGAGCCTTACACACGCAGCACTGCTCATGCACTTGAGCTGACACCGAATCTCATATTTAGGGTGCAGGGTCCACAATGCCACAGGTCCCCATCTGGTGTTCCCATGTCAGTCCAGCTGACCCGTGAGGTGCATGAGCGAGCAGCCCAAACACAGGCCCCGCCCTACGGATCCGTTTGTCCCGACAGCTCCCCGTCTCTGTCCCCCCCCCCCCCCCGAGCAGTCTCCTCATGTGCCGCTCGGAAAACGCCGGAACTTCGCGGCCCCGGTGCCGGAGAAGCTTTGATCCATTTTTAAACCTTTCCTCTCCTGTAGCCTGGAGAGGGTGATTTGCCGTACGGTGAGCGGGGGAGCGAGGGGCTTCTGAAGAGAAACAGAAGCTGGAATAATTCACCGAGGGGAGTGTCGATGCAGCAACTCGATTAGGGAGGGGGGAGAGAGAGGGCTTGAGCTGGGGGGGCAGTGCCTGGGAATCCAGCTCTGCCTAATTTCACCTGAAAGCCTGTTCAGCTTGTGGAAGACGCGGGCGCCGTTTCCACAAAAATCTCCCCACCCCTCATCTCCATCAGCGCAGCGTTTCTGAATGAATTCAGCCAGTTCAGTACCTCCGCTGGACAAGTAGTGCATCAGAGTGCACTGGCTCAGACAGCCCCCCCCCCTCATTTGCCCCCCCCCAAACGCCCATTCAGCCTCACCCCTAAACCCATGTGAGCCGACCCCGCGGGCGGGGTGGCTGTCCATCACCCGCTGGACAAAATGGAGCTTTCTATTCGGGTCTTTCTTGGAGAGGAGCGGCCCGTCACACAGCCAATTGACCTGTGGCGGTCTGAAGAGCTCTGGAGCGCACCCTGTCTTCAGCGGGCGAGGCGCGCGGGTCTGCATCGCGGAACGAGGAGGAGAGGAACGCCACCGCAGCTCAGAGAAGGAACGCCACAGGCCTGATGACATTCTGCCGCGGGCCGCGGTTCTGACAGCCGCAGCGACTCCGCGCTCTCATTTCCTGTCCCGGCCCTCGCCGTGGCTGCCTGTCATCAGGGGTCACCAGGTCACCTGAGACGCATTCAGTGCCATTACCCCTGCCTGGGAAATGCACCGCCCTATCCCTCTGAAACCAACACACACACGCACACAGACATACACACGCACACACAGGCATACACACACACACATGCATACACATACACACACACACACGCACACACAGACATACACACGCACACACAGGCATACACACACACACACACACACACACACAGGCATACGCACACATGCACATGCACACACACACATGCACATGCACACACACACATACACACAGACATACACACGCACACGCAGACATACACACGCACACACAGGCATACACACACACACACAGGCATACACACACATGCACATGCACATGCACACACATGCACACACACGCACACACAAACATACACACACACACATGCATACACACACATGCACATGCACACACACATACACGCATACACAGACGCACACACATGAGCACACACGCATACACACACACACACACACACACTCTTGTGCATGCACTATTCCATACACACAACACACACACAGGGACAAATTTTCTGATTTTTACATTTAAACGTGACATAACACCATTTTGATGCTTTCTTTTTTATTATCAAGAATTGATCTCAAAATGCCTGATTTACCACCGCAGGAAGGACTCGGAAACATCAATAAAACGAGAGCTCCCCAGGTGGGGGGGGGGGGGACGCACACCCGCTGCAGAAGGGTAACCGCATCGTCGATAAATAACGACAACGCAGGAGAACAAGGACGAGCGGAGGAGGAAAGTTATAAATCAGAGACGTCCGCTCCAGCCCCGGCCGCTACGCAGAGCGGGTACAGACGCGCGGGGAAACGTCGGCGGCGCGGAGCCACGCCCTCCGTCCCGACCTTCCGCTCCGTTTCCGGGGCCCCGCCGCCGCCCGGCGCAGCTGCACCCGCTAACGCGTTCAGCGGCGCTCGTCAATCACACGGCACTGTTACTTCACATACAGCACGCGGAGCGTAAACGCAGCGGAGAACAACGCCAAATGAAACGAATGTCAATTTCCAGAGCAGTTAAACTACCTCATTATGCTCCTCCTTCTGCGTTACAGTGGGATGTAGAGGAGAGAAAATGTAGCCCTAAAACCAGCACAGATGCACACTCATTCATGGTCGCGTGCAGACGCACACACACATGCACGCACACACACACACACACACACACACACACACACACACACAGGCAAAATATGCACACACGCACACACACACACAGAATTTCATTACCCTAAGGTCTGAAAAAGTGACTGTAGGAATGAGTATATCAGTGATGGCGTGTCCTCTATTGAGTTTCTGAAGACATCGCATTCTCCTGATTCTCAAATGCATTGCTGCTGTTATCTAATATCAGTTATCAAATCATCTGGTTAGACTGATGGCTCAATATTGCGGCTCTAGTGCAGGATGGCCCTGAAATGGCCTCATAAGAGAACGCCAGGGAAGGAAAAGCCCTGTTACAGCTCTTATTCAAGCAAGTGCTCACAGACAAAACCAGTCTCCATGCTATTCGGTGTGCGTGTGCCTGCATGCGTGTGTGTACGTGTGTGTGTGTGTGCATGCGTGTGTGTACGTGTGTGTGTGTGTGCATGCATGCGTGTTTGCGTGTGTATGTGCGTGTGTGTGTACGTGTGTGCGCGTGTGTGTATGTGCATGTATGTGTGTGTGCGTGTGTGTATGTGCATGTGTGTGTGTCTATGTGCATACATGCGGTTGTGTGTGTGTGCATGTGTGTATGTGCATGTGTGTGTGTGTGTGCATGCATGCGTGTGTGTGTGTGTGTGTGTGCACCAAATGAATTAACAAAAAATGAATTAATGAATGCGAATGAATGAATGAATGAATTAATGAATGAATGAATGAATGAATGAACAAATTAATGAACACAAACACAACGCTGTTTCTATATGGAGAGGATGTATTTGGCTTCCGTTCTCAGATGGGTTCTGGGTATAAAAACAGAACGTCTAAACCGCCGTTAGAGGTGCTATTAAACGGCTCTTAGGTGTGAATGCATATATTTTTAGTGCAACAAAAGGCAGGGAAGCAGCAGGAAAGAAAGCGCTTTTGCTTTGAGCACAGGCTGTTATTAACAGAGCCTCCCGCACAGAATCCTGGGGGCCACTGAGGGCCTGCTTTTCCGGGGACCGAAGAGCAGCATGGGGCAAAATGGAGTGCACAAAGACTGTGACCAGTTCTCCAAGGTTACAGAGGAAGTTATTTAAAATTAAATAAATAATTGAGAACACACACATTTTCCCCGAGTCTAAATTGCGTGAGGTATAATGAGGTATGATTGTGTGAGAGTGAATGGTGTGTGTGCCCTGTGATGGATTGGCGAACTGTCCAGGGTGAGGTCCTGCCTCTTTTGCCTAATACACACTGGGATATGCACATTGAGATAGGCACATACCCTCTCCACAGAATAAATAGATTACATCATGGATGGACAGACGGATGAATGAAAGGATGGATGAAGGATGAATGGATGGAAATTTCCCCCCACAATATTGAATGTACCTCTAAAGTCACCGTTGTGCCACCAGCACCTGTTTGTAAAGCACTGCAGCTTAAAGAACTATTCCTCCAAAATACTCCTGTACAAGGGGCTGACTGATTTTCACACTACCTTACAGAACATTTACCACAGGAAAGGTAGCAACCACCAAAGATGAACCATGCTCCTCACTAGCTGGACTAGCACCCTCTGTGACTCTTTCACATTCAGACCAGGCTCAAAGCTGCAATTTCTGAACCAGGACACTTAACTACAGTACATTCAAAAGTGACCCAAACTCAATACTTTTTGTTAAGGGGCTATCATTTCAATGTTACATTTTGGTGCAGGCTAAGGACAAAGGCACTACCAATCAGAACCTCTGTTTTCAGGTGTGGCATTAATGAGTACTTAACTTTCAGAAAATCCATTAAGTACATTTTTAAAAAGAAATGGGAGATACATTAATTCAGCCCTTTGAGTAAAATGCAGCGTTTAGTACATCTAAGGAAAGCCATAACTACATTCATAAAAGCTTCACAATTTTCAGTAGAGATGACTTGAGAAGTTAAAGGCCCTCACTATGCACTAGGCAGGTGGTCTTAGTGACTAAGATGCTCTGGAGCCCAAGAAAGAGGTTTGCATAAAATGACTCTTCATCTGAGAACGCTCCTTTGGGTCCCTGATGTGCAAACTATAATTACAGGCCTGACTCAGGGATGTTAATGCCTTGTGCTTATACATCTCCTCTCAAGCCATCCAGCTTCTTTATGACTGATACTAATATTAAATTAATCCTGTCACTTTGAGATTCACTTCAGAGAAGAGCAATTCCCTGGAACAAATGCAGTCCCAGGAACCCTTCTTTTTAACCCGTTTTCCCCCTTCTTTTTAAAAAAAGAAAAAATCTAATTTGTGATTTCGGAATTTGTAGGTGCCATTTGCCATACCATTCTATTTTTGTGAGAACAGAAGGTGTCAAACTGAGAAGAGGCTTTCAAAGGCTTCCAGCTAAAGTTTCAGTCTGATTTATTGCAGGAAACCTCAGCTCACCCTGCCTGTTGCCCGGGAGAAGACTGGTGACAGCCATAGCAACAATACTAAAGCAAATCAAACACCTTCAGGATAAAAAAAAAAAGAAATTCTCCAATATGCACAAATCTAGACCCTGCAGGAATTAACCTACACTAAACGTGCAGCATCAATAGACATAAACATCACCAAAATGTGTGTGTGTGTGTGTGTGTGTGGGGGGGGGGGTTATACTGAATACCTTTGGTCCGTGGTAAATAGGATCACAACAAAAACATATTCAATGTAAGAAGAAAGATAAGGATTTTACTTGCATATAAAGCCTATGTATCTGTAAAAACACACTTCCTAAAATCTGTCTGAACCACATTATTGATATCAAGTCCATACCCAGTTATAACAATCACTGTCACCGACCATATATTGTTAGGACCTGGTCAATAACACATGACACAAATATGTCCTTATATTTGGACACACTGGAGCTGCCTGGATTTAGCTGAAGGGGATCCCTTTTCATAGGCCTGAGGGTGACCCTAGGTCAGATAATGGTTGGTTTTAAAATACTTTTTTTCTATTTAGAAGAATGTTGGTGGCAACTGAGCAAGTTGTTTTCAGTACTTGCTCTTGGCCATATAGTCAATTTATTTTATTGTTCAGTTATTTGAGTTACATATTTCACTCACAGGGAATGGACACTTGAACCCTCAAAACGAACAGAAATAAAAGTAAAGGAGTTGGCACCAGACGTGCGGCTGAGCTATGCTGAAGGGTTTAGGGTTTAGGCACTAACTCCCCACATGCGCCTGTGGACTTTTGAATGTTTCACATCACTTAGCCATACTTAGTAACAGGTTAGTCTCTCCCCTCTTAAAGAACCGTGGATAAGGGGTAGGATCATGAACAGGATTTATCCAGGATTTTTTGTTTTGAGCAGAATTTCTAGTCTATTCTTTCTATTTTAAGTTCTAGAGAGTTTTAATATCTGGCTGGCTGGTGCTCCGGTGTATATAATTGTGTGTATAATTGTTTTTGATTGCATTGTTGCGGTATAATATTGTATCAGGCTCGTAGCACTTGGACTGCGTTGCACTTGGACCGAGGACACGTAATTGCAGTCATTTTGTTTTGCTTTTTTTCTAGCTTGCATTTGGCTTTATGAGCGATTTGGATCCCGTTGAGTTCCTGGCAAGGAAGCTCATCATTAGGGACCGACATCGGCTCGGGAATATGATTTATAAAAATGAATTGAGGTTGGCTGAGTGTATATATACACAGGCGTCTTTGTCTGTTTTCAGTCTTTTGTCTC
Organism: Anguilla rostrata; assembly: GCF_018555375.3. Lineage (NCBI taxonomy): Eukaryota > Metazoa > Chordata > Actinopteri > Anguilliformes > Anguillidae > Anguilla > Anguilla rostrata. The sequence continues at coordinate 9,505,179 of NC_057935.1, read as the reverse complement.
CCTGTCTCAGCACGAGACCTTAGATGGTGCCACACAATTACGATTTGCCAATTCTGACATCTAAAAGTAGCAGTTTAAGAAATTAAGAGAACAGAAGATGCAGAAGGAGTTTGAAAAACATTAAACACACAAAAAAAGACTTGGAAACATAACTACAGCTGCAAGGGCTTTGCCTTTTCAAAGACTGGTCTGCCTGGTTAAAGATAAGTTAAATAAAGAAATAAGGGTCAGGGAGACTAGTATTGAGCTGGCTAAAATATTTTCATAGTTCCTCATTTTCTGAAGAGGATAGGTGTTTTGAAAATGTTTCTAACGGCTTGAATTGGCCATGGTAATAGTGGAAATTGCTAGTCCAGAATGTACTTATTGGGGAAACTCAGAAAGTGCATCTGCTGAACAATCATCTAATTCGGAAACTGTTGATAATGTGTTTTTTGTCCGTAGGGAATGGTTTGGGAGGCATTTTACCAAATGTAGAAGTTTTATACTCTGCTCTGGACAGACATGCTGAATTTAAGAGACAGAAGGAATCGACACCTCTGGTGTAAAGCACATAAAAAAGGCTGGAATTGTATTAGAGGATTTAAAAAAAACGAATTTGGATGAACATAAAAACACCTTAAGCAGAGTAGCTGTTAATTATGTACTGCTAATTATGAGAACTCAAGAGTTTGTTTTTTTGGTAAAGACAGCCTGAAAAATAGCAGTGGAAAGTTTCACAAAAATTAAATACTTTTACATACAGTTTGATTGAAAATCTTCAGCCTTTTCTCTACTCATCTAGAGCATGTTATGAAATATTAAAAGAGAAAGTGGGTCATTTCATACCAAGTCAACAAGAAACTTTCTTTCGAGGCACTCTCGCATTTTAGAAATTGCCTTGGGGGTGTTCATAGATGTTGTTTGAAAAAAAAAAGAAAAAATGTTATTGATTATTGATGGAAAACTTTGGCCTGTGACCTGACAAGAGTCAGCCAATAATGAGACATTAACCTTTATCGTTCCTCAGTTCAGCTCAGTCGACGTAAAATAATGAGAATCATAAGAATCGCGGTGAAGACAATCAATTAAATCAGCAGAACGTACAAAAGTGGATCATGTCTAAGATGGCAGAAAATATATTTTTAAGCGTAACTTTCTGTTCATTTTACAGAAACTACGGTCACCCATAACTCATTACTTTCTCTCAGGCACACAGCCATGGAAATTAAATGCATTTGCAGCCTAAATGAAAGATGGCGGTAAACCAAAATAATGAATTGCTGCCCATTTTGTGTAAAATGTAAAAAGATATTGATATCATCGATGTAACATAAAACACGTAATACCATCCTGGACAACGATGCAATCATACGACGTACTGTGCTCCTCAATTTATTAAAACTATTCAAACTTCATTTTGCATTCAGACGGAGGAGACTATGTCTGTAGCAGCGGTTACTGCAGAATAACCTGAAAAGTGCCACGTTGCCTTGCACACTACCTCTTCGGCATCTCTTGATGCCTCTTTTCCCTCAGCCAGCCACGTAATGCGACTGTCTGTTTCTGTTCTCACACTGGCAGTTTGCAGCTCACCTTTTTCATAAGCGGTAATCAGAAACCTGAGAGCGCGCAGCGGCATATGCTACTTCCACCCTTTCGGCTGAATGGTCCATTTGCAACACCCGAGGGTTCATATCTCTACGACATCTATAATATCTCTGCTAGCTTCTACAGTAATTAAATCTGAATACAAAGATTCCACTCACTCAAGTATAGCCAATGAGCTTTTTGTGCACATTTGGCAACTGCTTTAAAAAAAAGGTGATATATATATATATAAACAATGAAAAAACTCTTCTGAGACACTCCGGGTTATTACTGCTGAAGAGCAGGCTAACTCTCTACAGTGTGGAAGACACAGTGGTGTGACATGGCTGACCTCTGCTTTTAAATGATGAAGCAAGCCCTGGGCTAGAGGGCGTTCGTTCAGATTGGGGGGGGGGGGGTATCTCTTCCCCTGACCCCACTTCCTCTCAAACCACCCCCCCACCCCCACCCCCCTCCGCCCCGCAGTACCTCAGCCACCCACCTGGCGGCTCTGATTCATTGGTGGATAATTGGCCAGCGCCTGGGCTGGGGCTCGTAAAACGAACCGCAGAGACCGACATTGCATCTCCCCGCCCTCAGGAAACACTTTCGCCGCAGACAGGTGCCGTCTCTCCAGCGGACAGACTGGAGCCAGGAGAACGCTGCGCACATCATCTCTTAGTAGCTGTTATATTACAGCGTGACACAGGCTCAGGTAGGATGCAGGCGTTATCAGAGTCACATCTCAGCCAGTTTTCCTTGCAGCTTTGGCTGCTGTTCATCAGGACTACTTGATATCAGATGCTTTCCAACTTCCTTCACAGAAGTCGCTGCCGTTGCCATGCCATTCCGCCAGATAGCAAGGGTGAACTCACCCACAAATGCACAGGTGAACAAGAATGCGCGGTGTCACTGATGTGAAGCATCATGAGTACTGATAGCAGAATTTTCAGCCTGCTAAATGTGAGTGAGTGAGTCAGTGGTTCAGTTAGTCAGTGAGTGACCAGCCAGGTCCATGAGGTGCATCTAAAAACTACAATTGAGTTGAATGCTCCAGCGCTAATCTAGGGTCAAGCTACCCCAACTGGAGCGAGTACAGGCTGGATAGCCATACAGAATCAGCCGCAATGTACATAATTTAATCAGACCACATTGATTGATAAAACGCCTCATAAAAGGTTAGCGCTGATGAGAGCCAAAGTCCAGTGCTTGGCCATCAAACCAGACACTGTCTCAGACACTGCGTCTCCCATCATGCCTCTGACCTGAATGCTTTGTGGAGGCCTGCCTATTGGACACAGCCCAGTTTCCCAGCCTCCGTTAACACCTGTCACCAGATGGCCAGCCCATCATCACGCACCGTCCGTCCCCCGCAAATTCCCAGCCCGCAATTAGCCAATCAATGGGGTAAACTAAATTAATTAACAAAAAAATCTGCTCCTGCCACGGCCGTCGGCGGCAACCGGATAACTAATGGTAAGAAATGGGAGATAATGAGGCAATTAATTAATTGTAGCTAATTTTCCATTGTCCCCCATTTGTTTTTCGCAGAGGCTGACGCGCTTTTATTAATTAAAAAGCGTAGCGGGGAGCGCTGTGAGCAAACGGTAAGCAGACAGGTGGGGGTTCGAGGTGGTTAGCGTCTCGGAGAAGGGCAGCAGGTCAGCCTAGCCTCCTTAGCCCCACAAGTCACAGCTTGCAGACGTGCCCGAGCGTCACTGCAGCGTGAGAGCAAAAAAAAGTGCCCTCAACAGCTCCTCTTCAGCTGCGAAAGTAAATTACACACTGCCAGTCCCCCGCAATTTAATCTTTCATCCATCAGTGAACATGCACAGGAGCTTTAAAATTGCAATTTTAATGAAAGCGGCGGACGGACGGGTATTAATGCGGCAGGCGCCCCCGCAAACCCGTCGCACGTCCATCTCGCGGCTGGCGCGGGTTGAAGCCGCCTCCCGCAGACGCAGCAAAGGACCGTGGGTAATCGGAGGGGAAAGCCGGATTTGCCCTTTCTGCAGACAGGCCGCGGCTCCGCGCGCCAGGGGGGGCGGTGCAGTCGCGTTTCGGGGGGGGGGGAGTCTCACCCTCAGAGACGCGGGGAGGACAGCCAGCCGCGGGGCACTCCGATAATGCCGTGGCTGGACACACATAAAGGTCACGGGCTCCAGATTAAACGAAGCCAAGGCAGAGCGCTTTATTTGACGCGGTGCAACAGACACGAGCGGTAAGTCATCGATTTTCGCCTCCGGCGTTTGTCTTGACTTTGAGTGTTTCTTTGACACTGTTTTAATAAGAACAGCCACAGCCTTGTGAGCCACACCCTCGAAGGCTTGCCTGCCTCTCTCTCTCTCTCTCTTGCTCTCACTCTCTCTCTCGCTCTCTGTCTCGCTCTCTCTCTCTCACTCTCACTCTCTCTCTCTCTGTCTCGCCTCTCCTCTCTCCTCTCCTCTCTCTCTCCTCCTCCTCTCTCTCTCTCTCTCTGTCTCCTCTCTCTCTCTCGCTCCTCTCTCTCGCTCTCTTCTTGCTCCTCTTTCTCTCTCTCTCTCGCTCTCCCCTCCTCAGCGCTTGCTCTCCAATCACCTTTTCTCCCCCCGAATAACCTGCCGCCACCGCAAGCCCGCCCTCGTTCGCTCATTACCTCATTTATTTAAAACACACTTGAGAGAGGACGCCCGTACAAGCCCGCCCACCCGCCGCCCCCTGGAGAACACCTGCCTCCATCTGCTCAGAGTCTGGCTGTGGCGTCGGTGGCAGGGCTCGTCGCTGTGGAGGTACTTCACATTTAAACGCTGATATTAATCGAGCGGCTTTTCTCGCCGATGCCGTACTGCAACGTGCCACACCGCCAGACAAACAGGAAGCTGGGCGCACCCTCTCGGGAGAGCGGCACGTCTCCCCTTCCTGTTTCAGGAATTGTTACAGAGACAAAATATATGCCTACAAAAAGAGCGTTTAGTCATGTCTGAATGCAAAAATGCCCTTTCAGGGCCATTCAGATTCATAAAGCGATTGTTTGTAATGAGAGCAACGGAGAAACAAACACACGCACACACACACACACACTCACATGCACACAAACCCTCAGAAACTCCTCAGGCACAGAAGTGAATGTTTGATACTACAAAGGAGTGAGCAAAAACCCTGTATATAAACAGCTTAGAGAGTAAAGCCTTCCTGCCAAACTGTACCTGCAAGAGGAGCTGGAGTGAGAGGCGCATTATTTAACAGGAGATGAGAAGAAGAAGAATAAGAAGCAGAAGAAAATGAAGAAGAAGAAGCGAAAGAAAAACAACTTAAACCTGGCGAGCCGGAGAGATCACAAGCCCAAATTTCAAACTCCAAGTTCTTTTCTTGTTTTGATTCTTCGGTTTCCGGATGGATATATCACATTCACGTGGACAGACTGATGATGAGAGGTGGCGTTATCAGAGAAAGAGGCTTTTGTGAATAATGGATAGCTCCTGTTGGAGGAGAACGGCCGGTCACCTGCCACTCAAGATGGCCGCATCCCTGACGATGACCAACGGCCCTCGCCCTCGGACCAGAACGGCAACCCTTCGCCCACGCCACGCTACGCCACGCCTCATTATTCTCCCATCTGCTGAGGGGTTTATGTTTTTCTCGCTTTTATTTGATTTATTTTTTCCATCTGTCATTTCTAATCCCAATAAAGGTGAGTAACTGCACAACGGCGGAGGGGGAAATTGCATTCTCAGCCCCGCCCCCCCCCCCCGTCCTCCTTCCGCAAAAAAACACAGGGCCGTCCCTGTCCATCCGCTGCCACGGCACCCTCAGGAACTGCACGGTGGAATCATAAAAAGAAATTGCTTAATTATGAGAAACAAGAGCGAGAGAGCGAGAGAGCGGGGGGGGGGGCGAAGACAGAAGCCCGCATTTATTTCCTGTTTCCGTCATAATTCCGCGAGGCGTCTCGGCGAACGCCGCAAAGCGGTCGGGTTTTTACGGGGGCCCTTCAAATTAAGCGCCCCGTCCGGGGTTAGGCGTGGAAGGGCGCATCCGCGCGCCGCTACGAATCCGTTAAGATGAAGACGTCAAGTCGCGGCGGATCTCTCCGGCACGCTGACGGCTCGCCCATCTGTATGCTAATCCCCGACGCAGCCGCTGAAGTAAACGGGCCCTGTCGGCACACACAATTAGAGCGATAGCATCTCGTATCGCCAGCCCCGTCTCCGCAGGAACGCGTAAACGAAAGAGGCTGATTATTAGGGTATTTACACCCCGGAGGAGCGCAACGGGATTCTTCTTCGATCGGGGGCCGTCTCAAAAATGAGCACAATGAAAGCGCAGGAACGTCAGCATCTGAATTCTGTTCAAACAACGTTGCGTAAAAGATCACTCAAAAAACTCAAAAAACCCACACGGTCTTCCTCCACCAGAGGACAAACGGCTGTTCGGCAAGCAAAGATGAGCACAGGCCGCTCTGTGAGGCAAAGTGCTACATGTGATATCACTGCCCTACAATACTGGATAGCACTACAGCACTGTACAGTATTTATGAGTCAGTGCTGGAGTACCCAGTTAAACGGCCTCTGAATGTGTAAGTACTGATGAGATGACAAACATTATGAGACGACAAACAGTAGGCAAATATTCCCTGTGTATATCCAGTGTTTCTGTGCATATGCAGACAGTGTTATTTAACATTCTTGGCACCAACAAGCTTGTGATTGGTCACAGTTGACCATCTGACCTGCTTGTGTGGAACCCTCCCAGGTCAGCAGCTACCTGGGCTCCAGGGGGTTTCGCTGCTTGTTCTCCGGCTCAGACTCAGACACAGGTCACGCAGCCGCTCACACCCAAAGCTTTCAGCGCACCCTGGCCCGGCAACAAGGAGGCGGGAGAATTCCCCCCGCGCGCGCCGAGCCGTTAGATCCTCTTCACGCGACGCGGAAATAAACCGAAAATCAGAGTAATCCCACGGCGGCGCGGGGACGGGTGAGCGGAGCGCCGGGCCCGTGTCTTTATGTCGAGGAAGTGTTATCTGTCAAGATATCAGCGGCGAAAAAGGTCTCGCAGGTCTTAAGAATAACACAAACAGTGTTGTGACAGCTGAAAGGAATAAGCTTTTAGTCTGACGCTCTAATGCTCCTACAGCAGGAGCTCAGTTTTTTCCCAGGTCAACCCTGTAAGACTCAATACTTCCTGCTGTAGTGGGGCCAGGGCAGGGCTGGGGGGGGGGGGGGGGTGGCTGGAGAGGTTGGTACAGTATGAGGGTAGGGCTGGCTATAATTAGCATCATGTTATTAATAGGCGCGTGGGTGTGTGTTTGTGATTTGTGTATGTGAGCATGTTAGGGTGCAAGGTAGTGGGGTTGCTGAAAATCATGACCACAACTTTTCAACTCTCTTTTTCTTCTCACTCTCTCTCTCTCTCTCTCTATCTCTCTGATTCCATACAGCTGTGCTGGTTTGGCTTCAAATGAAACACACTGACAAAAGGGGAAAAAGTTATTGATGCAGTGAAAGCCTTCCTCCAAGGAACTGCCACAAGCAGCACAAACCCTTTCAATGGAGACAGACAAACTGGCAGACTGACAAAATGCAGACACTCACTGTTCTTCTCGCTCCGGGTCTTGACAGCATCCTGCCCGGGAAGACAGGGGCACGGTCCCTCACACTTTAGAGAGATGGTCTTTCCTGAGGTGCACGCCTGGAACTCCATCTTACACTGTATAGAGACAGAGAGCATTGTGGGTAATGAATGAGCTGACCCACGCACACAGCAGACAGAAGGCGTCATGGGTAATAAGCTTCCTCCTCCATGCTGCAGAGAGACAGAGAAGACTGTGGGTAAGCAGGTTATATAAAATATACAGTAGTATCACATTGGGTTTATTCCAATTGCTTATTTGGTCCGTCCTCGTCTCCTCTATCCTCGTGTGATCTGGAACTAGATTGAGATCCACCATCTTTAAGGACATTTCAATCTGTTAAAGACTCTTTGGAGGACTGAGGAGCAAGGAGGCTCCTGGATGATGCTTCATCGAGAATACTCGAGTGCAGCCTTTTTTAAAGTCTCTTCTCAGAACGCGTCTCCAAATCTGCCAGGTCTACAACTGATGCCTGACTAAGTGAGGACATTCCATTTGCCTCACACATGTTGCTTTGGTTCCTTCATCCATGTATTTCACCCTTGCGTCTTTTCCTTGTGTCCTCCACTGGGTGGAGCTCAGGAGCGAGCGAGGAAAGGACGTGAGAGAGAGATGCAGGGAGTGAAAACAGACTAGAAAAGTGACAGAAATGCACCCATTGTCGTTTGGAGCTTTCCTTCAAGTAAGGGAGACTGACAAGCACAGAAATGTTTAGCTGTTGCATCATGCTTCTTTCTGGGAGTCTAAAGGAAATTGTGAATTTCAAATATAATGAAAAGCTATGGGTGTGTTGTGAGCTGAACGGCTGAGGATATCAAAGTCATGGAATGCACCCGACACAGTGAAATGTCTGGCGTTAATTGAACACTTAACAGATTAACTTAACGCTCTGGAATGTGGGACCAAATGTTATCTATTAACAGTTGAATTAACACTGTTAGAGCTGAATTAAAACTGTACATTTTACTGCGTATAAAAGTGATATTTCATAACTAACATCCACGTACATGGTCCACAAATGAGGCTGCTTACTTATGCATTCAGTAGTTAGCCAGTGTCATAAGCAATAAAATCAGCAACTGCAAAACAATCTAGCTTAATAAATTACTCTAATTAATAATTAATGTATCAATTTTATTTAAAAGAGCAATTTTGGTTAACCACCCACAGCCTTCCATTCTTCAAATTTTTTCAATTACCAAGTAACTACGCCGCAAAGCTGGTAATTACCAACTTTATAAAACCCTGTCAAGTTCTGCCATAAATTAAGGTGCAGTGTCATCTAACACCCGTTGCTCTGAGGCTGCTGAACTCCCATTAAAATGTATCTCATCATTCACACAATGATAAAAAATTATCTAAAAACACCGGTCCTGACATCCCTCATATTAAAAGACGGACTGTGTTATTAATCACAGAGAGCTGACAATGAGCTGATGTCGACACATCGTACAATAGGGCAGAAACACTAATACAATACTGATGAAAAATTGCAGGAGAAAAACAAAAGAACTTTGAAAAGCCCAACTCGTCGTTCAGACTTCAATAATGGCTGAATACTTTTCTCCGGAGTTTACCTTGCGCTTTTCTGCTGAAAAGAAAGCCAATCCTGAGCGACCCCTCCCCTCTTTCCTCCTCCACCTCAACCCTCGCTTTGACACATTCGGCTTCACGGCTTCCATTTTAAATTCATCACTTGCGTCGTGACACTTCTTAGATAGCGACATTAATATCTCCTAATTAAATTTGCCGACAAAAGCTCAGCGGCTCCACCCCGCAGATATCGAATTACCCGTCCAGGAAAACCTATAAAATATCTGCCACAAACCCAATTTGCTGACTGTACCGTCTGGGTAAAACAACAACCCTGAAAACACACCACAATCCATAGAGTTCATGTACTTCAATTTCCTGAGAAAAAAAGGGGGGAGGTAGAGGGAACCCCTTTAAAAAGTTCAGCGACGCCACTTGTGCTTAACGTTCTTTGCGCTCCTGCGCACAATTAATTTAAATCCGACAAAAGCAAACAGTGAATGCAATTGAAATCGGAGGTATTAATCACTCGAGGCAAATCAAATAACACATAATAAACAAAAGCGAGTTATCACACAGCGACTCATCTGGAGATTCCCTGAGCAGCAGTGTGCACAGGGGTTCAGAGAGAGAGAGAGAGGGACAGAAAGCGAGTGAGACAGAGAAACACACAGAGAGAGAGAGAGAGAGAGAGAGAGAGCAACAACATCAAAATCAAATACGTAGCCTCCTCCCAACCTAAATGACCCGGAGCTTTTTGACACGCGGTTCTTATCCGTGTCCCAGTTTCTAAACGCAAAACTGCGACGGTCAAAACATTTAATAAATCTCTCTCCTGTGTCAGACTCAAGGCTGCCATTTGTCCATCACTGGAGAAGCAGGCATGCCAGCAAACTGCTCCAGGGACACGCCTCAGATAATTTCCGTTTGCTTTTTTTTGTTTTCTTTTCTTATACACACGCTGGGTTAGGAGACACTGGCATTCCCTCACAATGCACCTAAGCTTTGAAAAGGTGTTTGCAAAAAAAACAAAAACAAAACGGTCATAAGTCCCGTTGTAGCTGCTGCTGTTTCCAGAGAATATTGAAATACAACAAGATCAGTGTGAATCCACTCAGTAGCTACACTATCTCAACATCCCACAGGTACTTATCTTTAAAAAAAAATGTTTTAGCCGCAACACTAGAGCACATGTTGGTTGGAAGCTAAACTGGATTTGACAAATAAAAAAGAAACCTTTCCAATGATATTTAACAAGGAGCAAATTTACCCACTACCTTGGGTAAGCTGAACATCTAAAATACTCTATACTCAAATCAGCCATTAAGTTAAACATTGATCAAAACTAACAGCAGTTTTCCCCATAAGCAAATATTTACTCCTTGCTATTTCTTTTCCTTTTGGTAGTGGGATATAGTATATATATATATACTTGTCCCATATAATACTTAGCTGGTTTAACTCCAGAGACTGAAGCGAACTACAAATTCGGTATTGTTTGTCAAAGACTGGGGTCTCACTGTCAATGCACCCTGTGTTTGTTATTCAAATGACATCAGCTGTGCTAAGCCACCGGGAACATAGGAGTGATGCTATACAATTTGTTTCTGGGTAAAATCTGTTTTCTTAGATTCCGTGCTTTCATGCCTGACACCTAATACACCTCAGCTACCAATTCACACTATCATTTCCCCTTAATTTTAATTTTATAAAAATTAATTTATGAATTTATTTATTTATTTATTTATATTTGGGACCAATCAGACAAAAAACATATGAAATCAGACGTGTAAATCCTGCAAATTGGTCTGTTGCTCAGAGCAGAGGAGGAATGACAAAGCCTTTGAAGTACATAATTATTACTTGTGCGGTGCTGCGTGGTGTCTTGAGCACCTGGATGCCAGGAAACCAGACCAATCGCCGCCCCCGTCGCCCGATTGGTCATGCAGACGAGGCACCAGCATCGGCGACACAGCGAAGACCACCTGGCTGGCGTGCGCGTGGGACCGGCGCGCTGACGTGAGGGCGCACGGCGGGCCGATAATGATCAGCGCGCCCGGCCGCCGTGCGGGCGAGACCGAAGACAAACGCGCTTTATCTACGCGCCTTCGTCTCGCCGGCCGCGTAAATCAAGCCGCGCTCTTAATTCGCGTATCCGTATTCAGCGGATTTGGGCCTTCTAACCCCGCGGAAAATAAATCAGACGGAGGGAGAGGGAGCGCTTATCTTCTCTCCTCGCGAACTCATTCACAGCTTCCCGCCGCCGCCGCAAATCCCTCGCAGGAGAATACGACTGCGCTGAGTGAGCGCGGGAGAGGGAAGCCCGAGCTCTGAGACCGCCTACGGTTGCCGCGGTGAGACACTTCCCGCCATTGCCTCCTGGGGTGTATCCGGAGTAACCATGACAACCGCGAGCCGAAGCAGCGGAGCTCTGATTGCTTTCCCCCAAAACTGAATGGCACTGTGTATGCTCACCACGCTCCTCAAATACTTCACAATGCTGCAGTATAACAATTCAGCGCAGCGGTGCACGCTTAAAGTACTTTCAAATAATGTGGTATGCCTCAAATCTAACCAGAATAGTGCACATACATGCAGAACTACAAAAATGAATAGGGCAGGGATACAGTCACTATATTCTGAAATATTATATAAAATACTGTGTGCGCAATTGGGGCGACATAGCTCAGGAGGTAAGACCGATTGTCTGGCAGTCGGAGGGTTGCCGGTTCAAACCCCGCCCTGGGCGCGTCAAAGTGTCCTTGAGCAAGACACCTAACCCCTAACTGCTCTGGCCAATGAGAGGCATCAATTGTAAAGCGCTTTGGATAAAAGCGCTATATAAATGCAGTCCATTTACCATTTACCAATATTATAAAGCATACAGGCAATGATTGTCATTCAGGCTGCAAACTCCCACCACTGCTGTATGCCCAATCAGACTGTAAACACGATCATAAAGCCAAGGCCCAGCATCCTGTCCAACGTGGCGAGACAAACACCTTGAATAACCTGAGTGAATGCCCAGCGGAGACTGACAGGTCTAACCATCTTATTTATTTAACATACTATCCACTTATTCGGTCTGATACTTACCAAAGAAACTCAGGTTGAGGACCTTGCTTGAGGGCCACGATGTCCACTCCTGGAGCCCAGCGACGTGGTTTAGAAACACAGACGCCACGCGGGTCACACCCCGGACCCCTGCTTCGCCTCTCTGACAGTGCGAGCCTCAGCCTCGGGCGGTCCCCGAGGCCCCTCGTTTTCAAACTCCGAAAAACATCACACGGTTTTACAGCACAAAGTTTTATACGGGAAAGAAAACCGGCGCGAGAAGTTCAGCCTCGGTTTCGTTGCCTCAGAACACCTGGTAAAAAGCCCCGGGTAAAGCCTGATGTGGGAGCTACAGAGCAGGCCCAGAGGGGGGAACATGACCGTGGAGTAGCCGGGTCCACATCTGAGTGGGAGGTACAGAGCAGGCCCAGAGGGGGGAATATGACCGTGGAGTAGCCGGGTCCACATCTGAGTGGGTGGCAGGGCAGCCCAGAGGGGGAATATGACCGGGAGTAGCCGGGTCCACATCTGAGTGGGAGGTACAGAGCAGGCCCAGAGGGGGGAATATGACCGTGGAGTAGCCGAGTCCACATCTGAGTGGGAGGTACAGAGCAGGCCCAGAGGGGGGAATATGACCGTGGAGTAACCAAGTCCACATCTGAGTGGGAGGTACAGAGCAGGCCCAGAGGGGGGAATATGACCGTGGAGTAACCAAGTCCACATCTGAGGGGAGTCAGCAGCAGGCCCAGAGGGATTATGACCCCGTGTAACCAAGTCACATCTGAAGCGGGGTACGAGAGCAGCCCAGAGGGGAATATGACCGTGGTAACCAAGTCCCACACTGAGTGGGAGGTACAGAGCAGGCCCAGAGGGGGGAATATGACCGTGGAGTAACCGAGTCCACATCTGAGGCGCCGGTCTCTCTTATAAGAACAGGGTAAATGTGCCTCTTCTGCGGAGCAGTGCCTATTGAACTGGAATCGGTTTAGTGAGCACAGGCGCAGGTTCCGAATGGTCATTTTGATCATGCTAATGTCCGCTGGGCCCCAGTGGGCCCCTATGAGAAGGGGGGGGGTGAGCTTTGTGTTGTCCGAGAGGGTAGTGCTGTGCGTTCATTCACAATGGCCCCTCTAAGGCAGGCCAAAGAAGTAGCTTGCTGGAGGCCATACCCATATCACCACCCCCACCCTCGGTGCTACAGTTATTCACGGGAGGGGGAGGGGCTCACTGTCAGAGGTCATATCATTACCCTCCCACCCCCTCCTAATAACAGTTTTACATTGGATGTCCAGTTCTTACTCTGTGTCAAGGGCCAGTGCCCTTTGCCACTTCTGAAATTAATGATATTCCGTAATCCACATTTTTACATGCACACACACACACACACACACACACACCTGAAGGCCAGTCATAGCAGCTGAAAAAACACAGTAAAGAAACTTTCAAGTGCCTAAATATATATTACACCTTGCTGAAATGTTGCTAAATGTGTCTGTAAATTAGTAATATTATCCTTTTAATAATGACATCTAATATTACCCTGTGGGTTCAAACAGATGGAATATCATTCTAAGGGTTTTTTTTTTTTTGAAAGACTTCTGTGCCTAGGAGCTCAAGACATTCATCTCAGCAGTCATCTTATATTTTAAACCATCAAAGTTAACGACTAATCTATATTAATGAGCAGATTCAGCTCTCATAAAAGAAAGACACTTTGCATGTATAATGCATGAATTCTGTCAATTCACGTCCTCCTCCATCAAGCTTCAGACTTAATTTAAAGCAGTCTGTTACTTTCGAGGGGTTAGGAAGTTGTTGCCAATGAAGGACTGGTGTGTGTGTGTGTGTGTGCATGCGTGTGCGTGTGTTGTGTGTGTGTGTGTGTGTGCATGTGTCTACACGTGTGTTAATGTGTGTCTGTGTGTGTGTGTGTGTGTGTGTGCGCATGTGTGTCTGTGTGCGTGTGCATATGTGCGTGTGTGTGTAATGATAGAATGCTTGCACTACGCTGATTCATAATGTCTGTTGGGATGAGATTTGAGTGGTATCACTGAAGATGGATACATCAAGCCAGGAAGACCAAGCTGACTTTGAGGCTCAATTTCCTTGTGGACTGTGGACAGGCTCCTTGGTAAGAAATGTCCATATCTTTCATGCCTTGCACACTCCAAAAACAGAAATAAAAGCAACCACTGAGACCTTCCCCTTAATCCATGCCTGCGGCTGATGTATACTGAATGTAAATTTGACTCTAGTGCAAATGATTTGATAAAACATTGATCGCCTCGCTTGAATTTCAAAGCTACCATTGATTTATTTAACATTCCTACAGTAAGGTCATCCAGGGCAATGTAGACTGCCTCAAGACATAACTTCGGTAGATTCAGTAAACTAGCATTTTTTTTTAACCCCTGGTGCTCCAGGAACAAATCCTGCAAACGAAGACCCTTTCTTGCAAATGACAAGTGTCAGTCCCTGTCACCTGCTCCTGGAAAAGCTATAGGGGAAGCACCTGTCTGTCTGAGATAGCAGGTTTGGGGATGGCTGAATTCACTGTACTCTGAGTGAAACACCTGGGGCTATGCCGTAGGGAAGTGCCTAGGGAAACACTATTTTTTTCTGAGTGGCACAGAAAAGTCGAAGTGTTTGGCCACTAAAATTCTGAGGCCTGATTGGTTATTTCTTGTTTTTCTATTAGTGCTGTATTGAATTGCCTTTAGGAGACCTTTTTACAATGTTCACAGTTTGGAAGGTCAAATCTCAGACAAGAGTTTCCGCAAACAAAACAAAATGTTTCAATTCACCACCGTGGCAGACATAGTAAAAAATGCAACCACTATTATAAAAACAATGAAAATGATTTTAAATGATATTATAAGCCTATGCTGAACATAACAATATAAAACAGTTTCCTGCACATTTGCTGGCTTAGACTTGCATTAAACATTGTTGATGACATGGAATGCTTTTTTTATCTTGATTTCAGACTACTGCATTCCATCAGAGAACAGCGTTTAAAAAAAATTTTTTTTTTTAAAATCATCTCTGTTATTTTATTCACACAAAATGACAGAACGCTGCCTTTCAACACAAAACCCTGACTGTACAATACGGCCCATCCTGGGCGCGCATCTGCTGAAGTTCACTTAACCGCTCATTGATTCTGAATGACACTTATCCGCAGACACAGAAGGAGGGAGAGAAAGGGAGGGAGAGAGAGAGAAATGGAGACGGAGGCGCAGAGGGAAAAGAGAAGAACAAATCCATCGTAATTGTTTCACAGCAAAGTGGGCGCTGCAAGGTTAAAAACGTGCTTGGGGGAAAGTAAAAGAAAATCCCGCGGGGAGTTCATCGCGGATAATCTCGGGGCAGATGTGTGAAGCAGTGCGCAACATTGAGATTGACTCGCTAATGAATTCTGGGAAGGTGGACGGGAGGGCGTCCTTGGGGGGAAAACACCATTACTGCCCACCGCGCACATCCTAGGAAACAACATTAGCATCAATCATTCAGCTACACCTATGCAAACATTTAGCTGTTTACCAGCG
The DNA here is from genome assembly GCF_018555375.3 of Anguilla rostrata. Taxonomy (NCBI): domain Eukaryota; kingdom Metazoa; phylum Chordata; class Actinopteri; order Anguilliformes; family Anguillidae; genus Anguilla; species Anguilla rostrata. Next base: position 9,489,867 of record NC_057935.1, on the reverse strand, counting down.
CTAGCCGCCTGACTGTTCCTTGGGCGGAGTGGAGCTGGCAGTGTGTTTTTGCGCGGGTGAGATTTTACGAGAGCATAAACCGAATTTCAGGACGTGTGAGGATACAGCGTTTCCACGGCAGCGCTGCATTGTGGGTAGGGAAGTTATGTACCAAATCACGAGAGGGCCACTCCGGGTTTGCTCTTGAGTGAAGTGTGTAACCCGAAACAACTTCAGTAAATATCCTGTAGTAATAAAAGGAAAATGTGAAGATAGCTTTAGGAAAAAATTTTACTCGGAATGTGTCTCTGCGTGTAAGAAATCCCAGCATGCAGGGGGAGAGTAAAAAAAAGTAATAGCAATGATAATGGGTTACATTTATATTCTACTTTTCATGATCTGAAATCATTTTTACAGTGAATGTGTTGCACACACCCAGGTGATGAATATGCCTAGGAGAGAATATACAGAATACGCAATAACAGCTACCCCCAAATTAGAGTACACTGGAGTATATATCCATCCATCCATTTTCCATTACTGCTCATCCTGCTCAGGGTCGCGGGCGGTGCTGGAGCCTATCCCAGCATGCTTTGGGCAAGAGGTCGGAATACATCGGGCAGGTCGCCAATCTGTCTCAGGGCACACACACCATTCGCCCACCAGTCACACACGCACTCGCACCTATGGGCAATTTAGGGTCTCCAGTTCACACCAGAGTAAAGTGTTCTGTATATCTGAAATATAGTGTCTCAAACAGTGATTAGCCATGTTCCACATGTTGGGAGTATAATAAATCAGAACAGCAGGGCACAATGTGCTGCCTGTTGGAAGTGTCTCACACAGACATATTGGAATTATAGTAGAGTATAGTGTGTCTGGCTTTGGAGTGTTGCACCCTACACATTTGAGTATAGTTGAGCATAGTGTCCCAAATGTTGGGAGTATGGTAGGATACAGAGTCTTGCATGCTGGAAAGAGTGTCTCACACAGTGTTCTGCATGTTGGGAGAACGGCAGAGTACAGTGTCCGTCATGGTCAGCAGTAGAGGCCCGCACGTTCCAGTATGATTGAGCACCTCGTCCCACGTTTAGTGTCTCGCGCACCGCAATCTGATCTCCATCGCTCAGCGGGAAAGAACAGATGAGGACTGACAGTGCAATCTCTCTCCTTCAATTTGAAGAGATGAGCAAATCTGAGAGGCTTATTCTAAAAGCAGCATAACAACCAGCAGAGCAATGGGCCTCATTGATTTTCCACACCCTGGGCAGGCCTCCCATTAATAATGTCTACTTCATAAAGGTGCAGGAGATTATAAGAAGGGGGTGGGCGGTGCGTGCTGAGTTATTGAATAGGGTATTTAGCCATTAGGGCATGTCCTCTTTTCCCAGGACAGGGGGGCGAGGGCATAAAGGCGAGGCGGGATAAAGGAACTGGAGAAAAACTTTGCAGAGGCACAGGACTGTGGAATCCAAAAGACATCAAGGACACCGTCCCACCCACGGGTCAAGCATCACTTCTGACACGGCCTTTTACTGAACACCGTGACACACTCTGGTTACAGGTTCACCCCGGAATAGGAAGGGGCGTGACCAAATACACCCTCCCTACTGACCCACCCCGGAAGGGTCACAACGCTGAGCTCAATGTTTCCTCAACCCACTGCTTTGGCAAAAGAAGATGATAGGCTTCCCATACTTTGCCACGACGGGGTATATCCAGAAGCATGTGGTGCACAGACATAAACCGTGGCTAACAATTCACTCGGGCAGGAGCCAGAAGGGAAGGAGCGCCTGAGCATGACTCACTGTGAACGTGGAGTTCCTAGGAAACACAGTGTGTTCAGGAATAAACATGAGCAGAGACAGAACAGGTAGAGCTGTGGCCTGGTGCTATCTGCAGCTCTGGAGAAGGCAAGGAAGTCAGCGTCTGCAGAGCTACAGGAAGGATGCTCACCTTGGATGAGTACGTGTGCCCATCTGACCCGCACACTGAGCTGGGATGGACCACGGGGCACGCTCTGCATTTCCCATGATGCACCGCACCCATCCAGTGTTTATGAGGCAGGCCACCTCTCCTGGGCTTTGCACTGTATTACAGGAGAGAGAGAGAGAGAGAGAGAGAGAGAGAGACAGAGCAAGTCAGACAGACAGAGACAGAGCAAGACAGAGAGAGAGAAAGACAGAAAGAGAGAGAGAGAAGGGAAGAACAGGCACAGTCTTAATTTCCTGCCTGATAAGAAGAGAGGATGTAAATGCTTGAAACATGATTAAAAACACATTTGGCCAAAGTAGGAAAAAGCTATTAGAAAGCCACACAGACAATGACCTTTCTTTAGTCACAGCCTCTGCTCAAAGCCCAGCAGCTCTGTAACAATGGCTTCCAAACTGCACTGCTCTAGTGGTGGTAATAATAATAATAATAATAATAATAATAATGTATGAAATCTCATATTTTTCAGCATTTGCAGAACAGAAGTTTAACAGGAGTTATGGAGTTATGGTATGACAAAACAGATTATATGGTAATACAGAACAAGGACAGGAATGCACCACGCATCAGATACATAAACAGCATTAAAATGACATAAATCATCATAAACAATGATGATAAATGACAACATCACATTTGAGAAACTTAGGAGTAAAAAAGGAGTGAAGTGCAATTAAAATCAAGAACTACTCCCATGAGTAGAGGGGTACTAGGAAAGCCAGACTCATCCAACAAGACAACATTAACATATGCTAGTGAATGAAAATGATATTTTTTGTGGATTTTCCTTTTCACCTTTTCGTCTTTATTTCATGACTTTCACACCTACACAGTTCCTGGTCAGCTGGATGGTTTATTTTCAAATACTGTCCCCTGCCCATTCATATGAACCACTTCCAGTCAACATCCAATCAAAGAAGAGTGGCCTCTCCTAAAAATGAACATCCATAGCTATCTGAAGTAATAAAGTATTTTAATAGATGCATGTGAAAAGTATGATACTATCTTAAAAAGTATATAAGCATTTGAATTTGTTTTTCCCGTTGAGAGTTAACCTGACCTCTGCTTTTTCATCTGACATGTATGACCTCTTGCAGTGGATTGGCTTCTATTGATTTTAAAGTTAGGGAAGTTCAACTGAGCTACCTGCCCCTAACTTTAGGGTTTTTTTGAAAATCAATAATTAAAATACATAGGCCCCACTCGCAAAATTATCCCGGCATCTTTTCTGGGATCATGTCACATTTTAATAATTGCATTATTTCAGTACAAGTTTCAGTACAAGTGCCCACAATACGAAACTAGGAAATGAGCCATGCTAGAATTAACTAAAGCACCGATAACACAATATTAATTAACCGTGCATTACGCAGCCAATGTCTTGTTTATTAAACAACAAATCAAAATTAAATAGTTGATTTTCTGGGCCATTATAACTATTAATTTACCAGCCTGGCTTCAAACTGTCATAGATAAAGAACACACCAACAGGATTAAGTGCCATTATGTAAATCTTTGTTTACCAATTACTATCTCTTGCAAGCTTTCTTTGCTTAACAAGACATTGTTAGGTAATTTTATTATTATCTGGACCAGAGAAGTGCACCCTACCTGCAGGATGTACATGATTTTGAGTATGCTTTTGAAATGAATGAATTTGTGTCTTACACATTGACCAGCTATTTTCACTTGTTTCTAAGATGCAGGCCCTTATTTTGCCATTTCACCATGTTTCAAATAAGACTTTGCACTTGATCAATTACTTTTATGATAATAATGTATCTCTTTTCAATCAATGTTGCGAACATCATTTCCCCCTCTGATGACGTCTCACTCACCAGTGTGCTTCTTGAACTCATTCCTGTTTTGTGGTATGCTGATTTTTATGCCAGCACTGTAGGAATCCATCTGTAGCCTACACCTCTCAGAACTCACTAACTTTCCCAAAAATCGCAAATCATGCGAAGTACATGATTCTGGTGTGAAAACACAATAATGACAATCATGACATCACTGTGTGCACACAGTGTATGTCATTGATAGTGCACAAATGTGTCCGAGCTCTCGACTCATCTTGCCAAAGTCCTAAGACTGAAGCATTGCCCGTAAGCCAAGTTTCTGCAACTAAACCATAAACGTCTTTTGCCAATTATCTTTTGGAGAGAAGCCCACGGTTTCTGCGAGCAAACTATTTCTTTTATTCCCCATAAATGAAGTGTAGGGAACTTGAACCTAAAAGGCTGAGCTGGGGAGATAACACTCATACAGATAACACACAATGGAAGTACACCAGAAAAAAAAAAAAACCCAGAAATTCAGATTTACCCCAGATACTTTAGAATATTCATCCCCATTGAGCAATTTTCCACCGCTCATGCTGCCTAATATGTGGAATAATTTATACATAATTAATCAGCGTGAGTGAAAGCTTCTCTAACAAATTTTTGATACTTAAATGGCTGCTTTAATTTCACTGAGAAGGACAAAAAAGTGAAGAAACTGAATGGCATCTGACTAGAGCAAAGTTTCTTTAACTCCCAGTGCTTTCCACTCCAGTGCAGCCATGATGAAGCTGGTGACACTGGGAATGGCCTTGTTTTCAAGTAATGTGCTGAAATGCAGAAAATGTTCACACGCACACACGGACACATGCACACAACCACACACACACACACACGCACACACACACGCACACAACCACACGCACACACGCACACACACACACGCAAACACACACGCAAACACGCGCATGAACACACACACACACACACACACACACACACACACACATGCACACACACACACACCCACACATGCACACACGTGCATGAACACACACACACACATGCAGACACACACACACGGACACACACATGCACACACACACACACACACACACACATGCAGTCGGAGGGCCTACATTTTGCCCTTCATTTCATATTCCATACAAATCAGAAGAGAAACATTCTGAAGGTTAAAACACTGATATATTCATAGAATAATAGAATAGGCTCCTTGGACCGATATCACTTTCGGCAGAATTGAGCAGCGTGCACACCTTTCCCATTAGGACTCTGTCTACATAAGCAGGTAAAGCTCCCGGCAGCGCTATCCAAGCAGCGCGTCCAAAGCATTGGCCGCAACACGCCGCGGTAATGAACAGACAGGGGAACCGAAAAGTCAATCAGCGAAGCTCCATAAACAGATGAGTCCAGGGGTCACTGAGGAGGCCCATTAATTACAGGTGTTTTAATGAGGTGATTGGGTATGACTGAAATCACAATTAACCACTTGACTTGAGTGTGCATTTTAAACCACAACATCCCACTCAGAAAATCAGCAGGTGAAGTTGCACATAGAATTATGCCTTTGAAGTCCCTTAAAATATCCCTGTCCATATTGATCATTGGGCTTCAAACTGGTCACTGAATCTAAGGTTATTTACACTGAATCTTAGGTAAATTATAGGTTTGACCAAAAAAAGTAAAATACATAAATAAAATTAAATGCACCTAGCACATAATTAGCAAATATGTCAATGTGTGTGTTAAGCTTAAACATCATTCTCAACAGGTTCACAAAAAATCATGTGCATGAACGAGGTCAAAATCAGGACAAGAAAGCAGCGAAACCTTCAAATCCTCAGCATGAAACATTTTATAACTCAACAATCATATGAACAGAAGAGAGGGAAAAAAATCAATAGCACACTGACAAAAAAAAGAAGGGATAATAGGCACTGTCAGTGTCCAACATGAAAGAGGGAGAAAAAAACGCATCCAAAGGACTGCAACAGTGCAACAGTATGTAAAGTGTAAAATCTAGCACAGGACCCTGTGTGCACGGCATCTGGGATTTAAAAAATAGTTTAAAAATAGTTACCAAAACACGTAACAAGCAATAGGACTGCATTTTAAAGCATCGACAGAAAGATAACTTTTTTTTACTTTGGTTTCTTTGTGACAGAATTCTTTATTTCTCGATTTTAAAAATCCATAAGTATCCGGCCTCATCTGCTGAGAATTCAATTAAAGAAAAATGAGCATTTCAGTGCAGTCTAGAAATCATTTGAACAAAAGATTAATTACCAATAGACCATGCATTTCTTTACGAATAATTCAAGCCACATAAATATTTGTGCAACAAAACAAAAACATTGTTTATATGGAGAAAATATAAGGTGAATTTCAAATTATTTTAATGTCCATCTTAGAAATGATTAACAAAGGGAAGTCCCAACTTCCTGTGAAATGTGGGCACAGGACTATGTCTCCATGGTGAAACGTTGGCCTTTCCATGCGAACAGACACTTGTGTGTTCATCTTTATTGGTGTGAAGCTGTAATAATGCTCAGCTCTCAAGCATAGGACATCTTCTCCAAAATGTCAAAAGGCATACATACAACAAAATGAAAAGCATTCAGCCTCAGGTCTAGCCACAATATTGTGAAGGTTCAATGTTTTACAGCTTATTAAAAGATTTTTAAAGCCTCTACAAATAAAATGTGGACTGTATTCTTCATTAAGAAATGACTCAACAGTTGTAATGAAATAATCAGTGAAATGAGAGGGAAGGACTAGCAAAAGCCATACACAGCCCTGGATTCAATCAACCTTTATCTGTAACTCCGCCTTCCAAATGAATTCTAGCCTTACTATTTTTCTTGACAAAAACAGTTAGGGGTTTTAATTTAGGTAATTTGCCAACACTTGAATTGATTCACAAATTAAGGGAAAAGGACAAATGTTGATTGAGTTCTGGCCACAAACTGAAAAATGCAGTCTAGCTGGTGATTTTACATGATCCCAGTAAGGAAGCCAAGATTGTTTTTTTTTTAATTCAGCCTAATTACATATTTTTCATTTGCATAAGGCCTCAATTAACTTTCCTGATTCAAATCAATATTAAGCTAATATGCCATAAGAGATGTCAACTGGAACGGAAAATTAGGGTTGATGTTTCATCCGGAAAAACTAATCCAAATCCATAGAATAATCCATGACAAAACAAAAAATAAATTAAACTTTTCACTCAAATATATGTATAATAGTCAGGTATGGGGAGGCTGCTCTCCTATCGCATCACACCCGGAATGGACGAGCGCCCAGAGGATGAACCACACAGAGGGAAAGAAGACCACCTGACCCCATGTGATGTCACAATCCTGAGAGCCGCAGGTGCTCGGCTGACCCGAGCAGTGTTGGAATGACTCCGCCCGGGCGTGTCCAGTGCCACAGCCGCACGCTGAGGCCAGACTGTGCACGTGCTGAATGCTCCCTGACCGTCTGCTCTCCAGACGCGAGTCGCGAGTCGCAAGGCTCACGTCTGCCCCCAGTGACCCCCCCCCCCGAATCACACGGAGGCATGAATGAGCCAGGTCGAGGGGGGGGCGGGGGGAGCACACCATCTGCCCCCCACTCCCTCCTCCCCTCCTCTGCCAACCCATCCCCGTCCCCCCTCCCTTCATCTGTACAGTACATCCTCTCTCATATTGAGGTAATACAACTGTGCTGACAAAGCAGCTGGATCATAAGAACATCCCAAGCAGGAGTCGGGACAAAAGCCAAATATGAATAATTAACTGTTATTATTAGTAATTAATAATTAATAATATGAATCCCTCATACCCTTGGTATTATTGTTCACTATAACTCTGGTATGTCCCTGCACCAGAACACTGCACTGTGTGCCCACTAGTAGAGGAAGGACAAGAGAAGAGGGGAGGGGAGGGGAGGGGAGGGGTGAGGAGAGGAGAGGAAAGGAGAGGAGAGCAGTGACTGACTCCCCGCCCCCCATAGCTGTGTGAAGAATAAACCCTCAAAATCCTGCTGAAGAACTACCCTCCCACAAGAGCAACTGCTCTTCCTGCTGTCACATGCAGAGGAAACAACATGGAGGGTAGCTATACTTCCAAAACGACAGCTCTTAGTTGACAGAGAGGACACTTCTGTCTGAACCGTGATGTTTTCAAGCGCTGGACAATCAAGACTGTCTGGAGTTACAGAAAATCCCCAGACTGGGTGGCAATAGATGAAAAACAGAGAACAAAATTACAGTCTGAATTTATTCACAGTTTTCATTAATTGCATCTGTGTGTTCGCAGATGCGGAAACTGTGTCCTTATAATAAGCAGCATTAAATGATCTATGACCACTTTTTTTTTATTATTGCAGTTGTGGCCCTTATTATTTTTATCATTTGAACCCAGTCAGACCTCTACTACACTGACAAATGAACCTGGGTGTGATACGCACACAGACACAGGGACGGCCACTGTACAGGGAGAGAGAGAGGTGGCTCATTTCTGTGGGAATGGGAATGATGGGTCGTGGGGGGGGCACTGCAGCAGCCCGAGTCCCATCTGTTGGCAGGACAGACACGGGCACTCTGCCACAGCTGCTCACGCCGCTGAGTGAGGGTTTCTGGCAGGGGGATGGATGAAGGGAGAGATTGAGAGAGAGAGAGAGAGAGAGAGAGAGAGAGAGAGAGAGCGCACCAGCGGGCTCCACCTCGCTCTGTCGCTCCGGTTTATCAGATTGGAGGTGGCGGGGCTGAATTTAGCCGCCTCCCCCTGCCAAAGACGGCCGCCGCCAGAGCTCAGCGAGCAATCAGCAATTCATTAGGAGGGAAACGTCTTCGCCCGCCGCGTAAATAATGAAGGAGGGATGGCTTTAGTCGCAGGTTAAAGGATTGGGAGAAATTAAATTTGGATGGCGGGGGGTGGGGGGGGGGGTGGGGGGTGTCCACAATTAAGTCCCCGGGATCGGTGTCGGGTCGTACTGCTCTCGTTCGTGCGACCCGTCAGCGTGCGACACTTATCCAGGTCTGATCTCCAGACGCCCCCTTCCTTCCTGCCTCGCTTGCACAAGAGGAACACCTTTCTCAGGTGGCGGAGTTTAAAATCTCTCAGCGGCCCTCAGAGGCTCGCTCTGAGTCAGCAATAGGTCAGCAAAGCGCCATTGTACTGATGGGAAATTTGTGTATGACAGGAGACAACACCTCGGCAGAAGCAGCATTAGCAGGGGTACATACCTATTTCCAATTATTTAGGGAAAACCTCAGCCGATGCCGATAGCTATGATGATTGTTTGGTGGTCCTGCTTCCATGAGTAAGTTCTCCTTGCATAGATATCAACTATTTAATATCTTGCCATTCTAAAAAAACATTATTTCATTATTACATAACATCAAACTCATGCAATAAGGTTTAACATTTATTTTTATGGCATTTCTTCACAGTCATCCAATGTAAACTGCATTCCTCCCACTGAAAGTGTATTCCTGTAATACCAGTGTTTCCCCTAGAATTTTTTTTGAGCCTGGTAGTATGAATCAGAAAACAGATGCGGCACACAGGGTGGCATATTGGCGCAGTCGGATGGTGCAGCAGGCAGTCTGTAATTAATGTTTGAGTTCAAATTTCTTTTTTCCCCTATATATTCAAGACTTAAAGCAAAATGATCACAATGACATGATAACTTAATAAAATGTATAATACACTGCACTGAAATATATCACATCATTAAAGTGGGCTCACTCTCATCATGCCGAACACTCATATGTATGATAAGCTAGCTCCGGCCCTGCCTCTAAGTGGCAGGGAAAGAGGCTTACAGACTCTGTACAGTAGTCCTCTCATGTTACTGTGGATGCCATGCTGAAGGAAGGAGGTACAGACACGTCTCGGCCTGTACGAGGTCTTTGCATATTGAGTCACACCCTCCCCAGATGAACACGTCAACATTTATTCAGGGTCACTTCAAGCCTGTACCCTGTGCCTACTCATCCGGCTGACCCTCACAGGTGACCCCCACACAGGACTACATAATGACCCAAAATGGCGGGGTTCTGACTCTCGATGTGAAGGCAGGGCACGCCTGTGACCACGGCAACAAACAAAACAAGACATCAAGAACACGGTCATCGCGACAACGAAAATATTAGGGATCCCAGTCAATAGCACTGCAGTAAGGTAGCAGGGAAGATGTCAATCTGGGCTCTGAGATTTGTGGAGAGGCCTAATCTCTACTGTTGCAGTCGAAGCCAGAAGCACGTCAATTCGAGCTGTGGGGTAAAAAAAATTGAGTCTCTAACACTGCAGTGGATGCCAAGCTTGTGTCGATCTGGGCCGGGAGGTAAGCAGAGAAAAATCTAATCGATGGCCTTTCTGTAAAAACCAATGAAGGGCCAGACTGGGTCACAAAGTTATCTGGGAAAGGGCAGCGGAGAGCTTTTCAATGGCAACTACTCCCAGACAGGGAGTTTCAGCCCTATGTGAGGTACATTTGTGGAATTAAAAATGACCCCCTGTGTGGTCTAGTTTATGCTCTGTATAAATTGATGTGTCAGAGCACCACGTTTCTTGGCACAGAGGTATTTTACATTATCAAGCTTTTTAATTTCCCATGTCTGTAAACCATCTTCCTGTTAGCTATTCTCCAAATACATTAAATCATTTTATGTGTCAATTTACCCATGACATGCTATAAATTCAGCTTCGACACTCTTCTCCCCGCCAAGTCACTTTCTTTCACATGGCCTGTTCAACGTGAACACACCTCACTGTGCCAATTCAGCTTCTACACAGGGGCAGTTCAGCATCAACTGCTGAAGGTGTGTCCACTCACCTTCCACAAGGCACATTTTCAGTACGAACACGGTACCCGTCCGGCAAGAGTTGCTCAGGTTGACAGTCGATTGACTGAGCTCAAAAGCACGCATTTGATCCTGTAGCCCTACCTGTTTGGCAGCTGTCGGTGGCTGATGCAGATGGCGGTCTGGTAGTCATGGGTGACGCACACCTTGTGGGCGGGGCAGCGCACCTTCAAGCAGGGGTCTTTGGTGGCATCCAGTCCTGAGGAAAATGGAACAGACAACTGTTAGGAAACTGAAGCAGCGTAGCTCAACCTGAGGCCTGGAGGGCCAGGCTCTGTAAGGCTATTCAACCCTTGTTCTGGTGGGCAAACCAGAACAAAACAACCCTTTTCCTTTGAGTTTACAGTGCCTGCAGGGCAACTTTATCCTGGTCATGTAGAGCCACTGTGCCTGCATGGCTACTGTCCCCTCATTCTAGAAGGTCATAGAACCTACATGGCTATAACACAGTCCAGAGGGATGCAGTGTCTATGGGCTTTCAGAGATAGTGAGAGAAAGAGAGAGAGAGAGAGAGAGAGAGATGCCTGGCTATCGAGACAGGTAGACACCGGCAGACCTGGCTGCCCAGAGAGGACAGGTTGTACTCACTTTGTGACATTGAAGAGGTGGAGACAGAGCTTCATTTCCTCACGAAATGTGAGAAATACAGAGAGACAAGGTCACTGTTCTTCCTCAAAATGAAAAAAACTCTGCCCACAATTTGAGATGCACTCAGAGACAGAGAAGCTGCCATTCCTTTTGGGAGAAAGAAGGGAATGTGTGGATTTGGCAGCACAATACATTGCCACTTGCCACAAACTGAGGGACAGGGAGTAACATTGACACCAAAAAAGTAAAGTTATTATAGTTCATTGACATTTTGTATGCGTTATCTTCTAGATGTAGAATTTTATTTCTGTGGTCTGGATTTTATATTTATTCTGTTAATTGTTATTGCCTGTCTGTTACGTTTGTCACTTGAGTGTATGCTTTGGCAATGTAAGTGTACCCTTACCATGCCAATAAAGCTTATTGAATTGAATTGAATTGAATTGAGAGAGAGAGAGAGAGAGGGGGGGGGGCAGACAGACAGAGGCAGAGAGAAAGAGAGAGAGAGAGGGAGGGAGAGAGAGAGAGAGAGAGCTAAGATGCCATGATAAACCAGTTCCATTTCATTCAGATGTTCATTCAGAGGTAAAAAGAAAAATATAGAAAAACAAGTCCTTTATCAATGTCCTAAATGCATTTTCCAACTGCACAACATTTTGATGAATTGCAGAGCTTCGTACAAGCACAAATAGTTTCTCCCTTTTGCTTCTAGAGATTTGTTGGAGAGAGAGAGAGAGAGAGAGAGAGAGAGATGACGATGACTGTGAGTAGTTGTCCCAACATTCCCCGCTTTGAGTTTTATTACTCTCCGGGTTTTTCTTGATTTTTTTTTGTCAGGGGGCTGTGGTGTAAAAGCCAAAATGAGTAATTTGGCTTCCCATGGCTGCTGTCATGGCTCCTCAGCCACCCCTTGCAGTCAGCAAAGAGCAGAGGTGGAGGGACCAGCTCACTGGTACACACTTCCTGCCCTCCACACCGCACCCCACTCTCTGTTAGCCCTCATGGGCTCCCTGAAGGCCATGCCCAGCGGAGCCACGGTGACCTCGGCATATCAGACACCGACAAGCAGAAATGGAGAAATACCAAAGGGAGACCAACGAGAGAAAACTACCGCTGAAGAGAGTCTGTGAGAAGAATATAAATTTGCACTGCTCTGCAGACTGCCATGTCATGCTGCTAAAGGTTGAATGACCCCTCCCCCTCCGCCCCCAACACCAACCCCAAAATCCCAACCCCCCACGCTCGCCACACTGACCTCCTTAGCGCCATCCTTCACAGGGGCGCAAGGCGGTCATCCAAGGTAACCGAGATCAAAGCGTAAAAAGCGTGCAATGAGATTCCGTGAGGCGCTGCTTCTCGACACAGTGACAGTGCACATCAGACAGGCTACGCATGCACAATGGGAAGGCGTGGCAGTCTGAGGAGTCAGCTCAGGCCGCTGCCACATGACTGGGTATCCGGGAGCAGCGGGTATGGGCTGGAGCAGACAGGATAGGTGGAGCAGGAATAAGTGGATGAAGAAAGAGTAAATAACAGCAGAAGGGATATGTAAGTAAGGAACGTCATCGCACTTCCCTGGCACTGTAATCAAAAAGCTAAGCTAAGCTTGTTCTTTTTGTTTTATTCTTCCATTCATTGCATTGTAACATAGAGGCTTATCTCATTTCCATGTCTACATTCAGAAAAGGTACATTGCGTACTGTACATTTGTTTTTGTTTTTTAAATATCGATATGTGGGAACAGGAGATGGGTGTGTGATTTTTTTATGTACCTTTTGATTGTGTCCAATCTTTGAAGTAGTGGATTTTACCCTAGCATTATCATTTAATTTACCTTTCCTCCATACAAAAAAAGCACAAAACAGATATGTTCACACTCTTTGGATCACAGATAAATTATGCCTGTGATTCAAAGTAAACTTAGAGTGTGAACACATCTGAACAATTGTTTTAAATAACCCCAGTTCTCCTTAAAGGGATAGTCACATTCTGTTTTGTTTTTTTAAATATATATTTCAGTTTTAATGTATATTATCAGGTGGTCCAGAGAGTTTTGTAGGCAACTTGCAGACATAAGTTCCTGTCGACCTGCCAGCTTTACAATGGCGACTTTAAGGGCATTCGGTGGTTTGAGGTCAAAAGCAAGAAAATACACCCAACTCGTCCCTGATCTCTAACCCCATAATGCGGTTGACCCGAATTTATTCTCTTTATGTGATCACCCAACAGTGATAAATCAAGCCTAATGCATGGAAATTAGGGAATGCCTAGTTCCTGCCCATATACATCACCGCACGTTAGCAACTGCTTCACCCAACCTTAAACACGCCAGGGGTCTCTGAAGTGCCAAAGAATGTGAAGCAGAGGGGCTGGTGGGAGGTTATAGGAAGCTGATCCAGAGCTTTCAGACCCTTCAAAATCTCAAGTTCTGCATTTCACCTCCTGTTACGCCTGCTGTGCGCCATTCTGTTCTGAGATCCTCTGCCACTCAAATCCTCCGCTCTCGTGACAACTGCGCCCTTCGTTGATACGCGACGGCATGAATGAACCCCCTGAAATGGCAAGGTGGAGCGCCTGTTCAGCGCCTCGCTTTATCTAATGGGAAGTGCCTACAGTGAGCTGATTCGGTAGTTTTACCACCCGCTGTTTTCGATTGATCAGTGTTTGTGCGCATACTTTGGTGAAGTATTGCAAAGAACCGTCTCGTGTGAAGGAGCCAGAGGCGATAGGTGGGCACGCATGTGGCAACATCAGAGAGCAGCTCTCTCAGAGTATCCCCTTCTGAAATAAGGCTGCTTTAAATATTCAGATTTTCACACAAATGTGCATTCTTCCTGCAGGCACGCAGAGAGTGACTCTGGGAAATGTAGTTTGACAGGGATTACTACGGGTTATGTTTCAGCTCAGATCCTTCTCATTCGGTAAGTGGTGACAGCATCTCACATTCATACCATGTCTCATTAGGAACCCCCTACTGATTTCAGTGGGTGGTTGAACAAATAAAAAAATGAACAAATTAGTGAACGACTGAATAAATGAATGAATGGATGCCACACCTTTAGCCTGCGTTATCAGCTCGATGCAGCTGTTTCCAGGTCACCTTTAGAAGCTATAGCGAACCAAGTCATTAGCTTGAAACCTCGAGAAGATCAAGTTCAACAACCACAATCAAAAAAGCAGTATCATTATTATTATTATTTACGTTAAATTCATCCTTCATGGAAAAATTTAAGCGAAACTTCAAACACGGCAAATTACAAGGCAGCAAAACTCATTAGCGGGCTTTGATAACTGCACAAGACAGAGTCAGCAGCCCCTAATTATTGGACTAATAGCGCCTCGTTACGTCGCACATGCCCTCTGATGCAGGAGGTACCCCCGGTGACAAAGCAGAGACATATTTTTAATGAACTCCGGGGCGATTAGCTCGGCGGCCGCTCAGCCGCTGAGCACGCAGTCAGCGCTTCACGCCCGTGCTCCGAGCCCCGCGCGGGAGGAGCCGCGCGGGAGCAGCCGCCGACCGTTCTGCAGCGCGGCGCGCCGCGGCTTTAAAAAGGTTTATGCGCCGGAGGACAGCGGTGCCCCGCAGGCTTTCGTCTTTAAACTCCGCAGCTGTGGAAAACAAAATACGAACAAACGCATAAATAAACCCTACACTAAGCACCGGAATGCCAATGAGGCATTCTGCATGGTTCGCCGCAAAATCTTAAGGAGGATGTCTGCGCCGATGCAGGGCCTGTGTATATCTTATTTATGTAGGTTTGGCTTCTGTCCTCTCCACAGCCCCCATCCCCCAACACCCACACCTACCCCCCCGCCCACCCCTACCAACACCCCCACTCAGCCCGCACACCCCCTGTCAATGAGAAAAGAAAGAACACTTTTCAAGTTCAGAGGAATCGGGTTTTTGCCAGCGACGGCCTGACAGTAAGCCGGCTGGAAGAGGCCGGCGGCTTTCAGAAGCGAAGCTCGGGTGAGACTGCACTCATGAACCCGCATGCACAGAGTCTGAACACCAAACTAATTCATCACAGCCAGCGAGCCCAACTGTCCAGAAAATGGCCGCCCAGAAATATGGGAAAATTATAAGCTGATGAAGTCCCTTGTGAGGGCTTGCACTTCGATTCCCCTCTTCGCTCAGACTCGCTCGGCGCTGGCGGTTGAAGCAAAAGCTAGAGGGGCTAGAGGGGCTAGAGGGGCTGAGTGTATAAGGCGGAGTCGCGGGTTTCGCATCCATCTCCCGGTAGAATGTAACATGTCAAAATAAAAGTCTTCACATTCACGTGTAGAGCGGCATTGCCGCCGCATTCCTCTCGGTGACAAACTGAGGAGAAATCCAATTATTCCTCCAAGTCAAACGTGCAATACGGGCCCTGAGACTGTCACACGTTCTGATCCACTGCAGATGTCTGGAGCCGTCTGTTGTACACGACAAAAAAAAAGGCACACTAATTTTTAAACGTCGATTTCTAGCCGGCGTGTGAAATCCGTTTGTCCAGAAATCGGATGGAAAAATAGGCATGACGGCTTTGGACGGTTTCTGATTCATGGATATTTTTCACACCACTGAGAAGAAAAAAAAAAGCAGGCCTTTGAATTCTTATTTACAGAATGTAAAATTTTCAGACACCATAACAAACTCAATCTGAAAACAGTGAATAATGTTTTTGAAGCTGATTTCATATATATGAAGGAGTAATGAAAAATGGCCATTATGCGCAGGTGACCCATGTATAAAAATGGGGGGACTATGCATAAAAGAGCAGTAATTCCCACAGGCATCACCTGATATTGAAGTAAATATTGAAGTAAATATCTTCAAATTAAATTGGATGCTCCGCACTTTAACCTCCAATTTTGAATCCAATGTGCTGGAATACAGAGCCAAAACAACAGGAATTGTGTCACGGTCCAAATATTACAGGCTGCTCTTCTTTTTACAAAGAGACAAAGATTGGATATGGAGTATATGTGTGTGTGTGTGTGTGTGTGTGTGCGTGTGCGTGTGTGTGTGCGTGTGCGTGTGTGTGCGTGTGTGTGTGCGTGTGCGTGTGTTTGTGGGATCAACATGGCAAACAGTCTCAACAGGTGAAGAGATGAGGCAGGTTCTGTCTGTCTTTATTATTCCACTAACCGGAGGATTACTGTTGCCCTCTCTCTTTGTTATGTCTGTTTGTACCATAGTCCTCTCAGTGCCCCTTGACAGGTCACCTCAAAGCCCGTCTACCCACCGTAGGTCCACCACTCGAGCCTGCCACCCCACCTCTGTACTGCTACACCCTCAGCCGGCCAGAGGAGGAAGGGCCCCCCCCCAAACAGACTGTGGTTCCTACCAAGGTTTCATACATGTCTTAGAGGGAGTTTTCCTTGCCACCTGCTTTGGGGACATAGGCCGGGGTAAACTGATTGATTGATTAGACGGAGAAGGTGTGGTTGGAGTGGGCGTACAGGGAGGGTGGGGGTCAGGTGGCTCTGAAGCTCTGCTGGGCACCCCCAGCGGGACGGAGAGGGACAGTCTGACGCTCTGTCGGGTCTGTAAGAGAAAGCTAATATAAGTACCGATGTGTCTCTGCAGATTTAAATCCTAAGCCTGAGAGAGTACATGTTTACTGCGGCCCATTCAACCAGGCAGTCTATTCTAATGGCCCTGTCAATGTGAATGAATAACAGCTGATGCCCTCCTCTCCATCTTCCCCTCCATCTCTCTTATCAGGCCCACCCTCAGCTTTTTCTAATGCGTCCGTCCGTCTCTCCCAGTTTCTCTCATTCCCCTCCGGTCTCTTCCTCCAACCGCCCACCGCCCCCCCCCCACCCCCCGCCCCCCGCCCCATCCCCTGACAAAGTGACATTCCGGCGAGCCTATCACTGTGAACAGAAGCTCTTCTGGGCCTCTTTATTGCAGGAATATAATGAATAATCAGCATATTAATTCGACAAAACTCTCGAGTCGTTTATTTTGGAGGGCAGGCCTCGTTCATCATACCCCGGCGATGGCATCGCCATGGCAACGCAGGGACCGCAGGGCCCCAGCGGGGGCGAATCTGCAGGTTTTTTTTTTTTTTTTTTTTTTTTTCCAGAAGAATTCAAGGCGAGTGAGACTCCAAGGCTGCAGCAGCCTACCCTCGCACAGTGCCCCACTGGAGACAAGACCTTGGCTCAGGCCCCCCCGATTACTCCACATACCAGATGTGGACTTCATCGGTCCGCTGGAAACGTGGAAGGTGATGCTGGGAGGAGCGTCCGCAGCCTTGGCTGCGCCATCATTTGGTGGGCAGTCAGCGGTCACGTCCTGTTGCAGGTTGACGCGAGCGGGCGTCAGCCTGGGTACACGTCGAACCGGGACATAACAGTATGGCGGCGCTGCTGCGGTGGCGTAACGCTGCGGCCCACAATGCATCGGCGGAGCTGCTCAGGGACGGTCGGCTCTAATAAGCGAAACGGGCGAGAGAAGGACGAGGTCACTCTCAGCCCAAAGACAGGAATCCAATCCTTTTTTTAATAACATATTGACGGATCGCCGGGAAAGTCGAGGAATGCGTTTCGTTATCAAACGAAT
The DNA here is from genome assembly GCF_018555375.3 of Anguilla rostrata. Classification (NCBI taxonomy): domain Eukaryota; kingdom Metazoa; phylum Chordata; class Actinopteri; order Anguilliformes; family Anguillidae; genus Anguilla; species Anguilla rostrata. Next base: position 9,472,097 of record NC_057935.1, on the reverse strand, counting down.
ATTGATATCGCGGACCCCGCAGGTTCCTGCTCCTGACGTTCCCAGCACCTCGGATTGATTCTCTTCTCCGGGGCTGCGCGTCAGCGGGGGGGGGGCTCCCAGGCTGAGGAGGATGCCCCCCGGGGCGTGTTCGAAGACGGCTGTTAAGGGTGAGGGACGGCTCTGCGAGCGCGTCGCACGTTCAATCCCCCGAAGCTTTAATCGCACACGGCCGGCGGAGCAACAAGGACAAACGCGAGGCTGCTCGAGCAGCCGCGCGCCGCGGACCTCACAAGGCAAGTCGCCGCTCCGCGTAATGCTGATGACGGAGGGATCGTATCAGATGTTCCACATGCACAACACTCGCCGCCGAGGCTAGAGAAACACACGTGACCTCTGTCGAGAAGAAAGAGCCTCATACAACAACAAAAAAAAAAAGCGTTTGATTTGATGCGTCAGAACGTTAGCATTGTGTGCATTAGTTCCAGGAATTACACAGGATGTTTTCAGTACTGCTGCTGCTCAAACTACAGAACCACCACAGGCTATCAAGGTCTCAAAGATGCGAGATCTGCGAGGAAGGCCTTCCTTTCTGTCTGAACTAAAAGAATAACCTCTCTCTCTTTCTCTCTGAGGAAGCTGTAGTAACGAGACACGTGCTGTGTGGGAGGAATGGGGTGTGGGGGGGCGGGGGGGGGGGGGGGGTGCACAGCCAGTGTGAGGGGACTTGCTGTCAATGTACGGATGTTCTGCCTTTCATTGGGGGCGGGGGGGTTCCCTTAAACCCAGGGATGCTGGGGAGGTATATTCTGTCTCAGTATGTGACTCACTATTCATATTAAACTCCCTACCTCTGCCTACACCCAACTGAGTAACCTGGAAACCTGACAACACTGATGTCCAATTCAACAGTCAGTCAGTTCTACTGATGGATCAGGATGGATTTTCTGTGAAATTCATGAACATTGCTTGTGATCGTTAAAGCCCTTAAAATGTCACCAACTCCTTGTTAAATCAACTAGAGGTGTCGTTTAATTTCTTTTCCCACATAATTATGAGCATTCTGCCTGAACAAGAGCAGTGTTTTCAGCTGAGAGACAGGCCCAGGAGCTCACGTCAAAACGGCACAGGTGAAGAATTTCATTCGCACTGAAAAATATTTCCACATTAAAACTTCCTCTAGTGATAAGGACTGAAACATGCAGATAGCAACCCTCTCTTGTCTGTTTGTATTGAACTCATTAAATAAGAAGCCTTCACAAAAATTGCTTCAAAAAGCACTTCCAATTAAATCACTTCTCTCTCTCTCTCTCTCTCTCTCTCTTAGCACAGAAACCCGGCCTATGTGTCATAGCTTACATTTCAAACATTATTTTCTACAGCTCCACCTGCCCAGACCGTATTTGAATCATCAGCCAAAAATAGAGGCAAATCTCTCCGGGCAATCAAAGGATAAGGCTGTTTATTTTCTTCAGTCAGCAAGAGGGAGGCAGTTTTTGGCAGGAGCAACAGCGCGAACGTTCTGCGCATTAACAGGGGCCATCCTGTTGAAGTGATGAGCGTTTGATGAGGGAAGAACTGTCGCCTTCGGGCCAGGGTTTCTGGTCAGGCTAAAGATTTTTTGGGTGCAGCTCTCGGGCTAAAAGTCAGTGCCAGGGGGAGAGAGTGGGAGGATTCTGCTGAGGTCAGGAATCGGTTTCTTCCTCCTGCGGTGTGAGGAAGACCTCAAGGGACCTTAGTTCAAGACAGCCAGTCCTCTGTGAACACGAGGGTCAAGCTGGGTTAAAAGCCCTGATACTCTGAAGAACGCTAAATAGCCTAAATGCACCAGTGTGCCTTTTTTCTCATTTAAAAAGAATGCATTTTTTATATGCGTGGAATTAGGCTTCCGTCTGTACAACAGTCCATGTTTGGGTCTGTTGTCTATTCCCAAGCTTTCTTTTGTTTGCAAGAAGTGGAGAAACTAGTGATGCTGCATTTTTGGGATTTCTGTTACAGTGAATAGATTGGAATTGATAAGAATTATTATTAATGCTAATTACGACAAGCACATTTCCCTACGTAGTCTATTCTCTATGGAAACTCAAAGGTAACACGCTGGCAATAAACATGCTTTATGTCTGTGATTGTGAGCACATAGTGGCTCATTGTGTAGCATAACGAGTTTGAGGACTGGGCTTGCAACTCCAGTAATTAACCGAAATCACCTCATTAAATAAAGTTTCAGCAACAGATTACATGTAAAGGATGTCAGACGTGTAAGTTGCCCTGTGTAAGAACTAAATGTGCTAAATGCATGAAATGTAAAATGGACTAGTAATTAATCAGATATGAAAAGCCTAAGTGCTCCATTAGCACTGGTAAAGTGGCAAGTGATGTGTTAAAATTGGCAAATCATTCATGAAATCACCATAATGATAACAACTTACCCAATAATGACGTATAAGTACCCCAAGCATCTATACTCTCCAACGTAATTTAATACACTGAGTGTAATTTTTTGCATTCCATCAATGTATCTTTCTATGTATGTGAGTGTATGTGTATATATACATGCAAATACACACACCTGTATTAGATATCACTTTTGAGTGCACATGCGAGGATTTCAAATCGAAGAGAAAAATTATTAATCGCAGGGGAGTTGAAATGGGGGTAAGAGGTGCTTATTAGTGAACATATTTAATATCTTGCGGGTTCTCCATTCGCCGCCAAGGTCACAATAGCAGAAATATGAGAATTACTGTGACCAACTTTTCATGTATGGTATCGTACAAATACACATGACCACGATTCATTTTACCATTTAGGAAAAGTTGTGACAAAGTGCAGTCACTTTTTCATAAATCTGAAGCATCTATTAAGACAGATAAGACATTTCTAAACTTGAGCTGTGGCATGTCATGTCCATTCTGTAATGCACATTCACATCATGTTTAGCTTGGATTGGCAACAACTAGCTTTGAACAACATGGTTTCTAAAAGACCAAACCCAAATCCTCCTGTAGTGGGCAGTATAAAAAATGTGTTTCAGTTGAAGAAAAAAAAATAAAACAAATATCTGAATAACCTGAATAAAATAGGCTTGTCATCATGGTATGGTATTGGGGCTTCTTTATGAACAATTATTAATGGTCATTTATTTATTTATTTATTTTCAAAAGGTCTTAATTGTTTTTATACCTTATATATGAATCTGTGGGCTTTAATGGCTATTTCTCTACACATACATTTATATTTAATTAATGGCAAACTGGTATGGAATCTACGTCAGAGACATTCTATAACCTGGAGAAACGGACACAGAGAGCAAGAGGTGAGTCAAACTCTCACCCAACCAGAACTTCTATAATTCACACCAGAAGCAAAGAGCAGACCAGAAAAGTGCAGTGCAGCTGTGCTCTGAAGGTCTCGTCTGAGGTTCAGTTTGAGTAGCTTGCCCCAGACATTACTGTTCATGGATTTCCCCAGGTCTGCTCAATGAAGCATACAGGGCAATGTACCAAAACAAATAATAACAGAACTAAAAATAAGAACTCACAATATAAGAAAGTAGTGGGGCATTCATTGGAGAATAAAGCAATTGTTAGATGTTGTTTGTTTGATATTTTTCTGTGTGTATTATGTGACATGTTATATGTATTGTCTCCATTTACATGAATTTAAATAAAGTTTTCATTAAAAAAAAGACACGGGCAAATAAACTGGCAGTAGACAGAGAGAAAAAAAACGCCCGGCATCATTAGATTCCAGCTCATTCTGCAAGCGGCAACGTTTACAGCCGCGAAACGATTGCTGGCATCACATTCGATTTCTGGCCGAATGAGACAATGCAGCAAAGTGTCCGGACGCGACAGATTTGGCTCTAATGACTGTAAACCGTGTCGTCCTGCCACTGCCTACTCTTTACTTTAATGCTATTTAGCAGATGCTCTTATCCAGACTGACATACAATGCAAACACAAAAAGCAAAGACCAAGGAGCGAAGTCCAGCAATTCCCCAGAGGGGGGGGGGGGATTAGTCCCAACATTAAATTAACTTAAACAAACAAGAACAGAACTGCCCTAATGAGCATAAAATTACATTATACAAACAACAGTAAAGAACCACAGGCTCTGAAAACAAGAAAAATGAGAATTTAAAAGTATCCGACCCTTTCTAGTTAGAGGGTCGGGGGACTCTACCAGCACGACCTCTTGTTGGGGATGCTGTTGCCGGGGGAACCCCTGTAGATGTCACCTGAACTCTCATGATGCACTGCTGTGAACCACAAATCAAAAGACTTCTGGTTCAAGGAAACAAGTATTGTATGTATATATTGTATATTGAAACAGTTTTGTATGGCTATGATCTCTGTGACATATGCCATGTAGAAGGAAGGGCCCTATCCTGAACACTAAATACCGCTGCACATCATTTTAGCCATTTATTCTAATTTACCTCAGTCCAGCTGGAAACAGAAACCCTAGTAATGCTCACGCACTACATATCCAGATTTTCAAAACCATGGGAACTTTGGCCAGAAATGTCCAGTGTACACATGGACATGACCTTAATTGGCTATCGCTCTTTAGCGATATCAGGGTGAAGGAATTTTAATTACGCACCTCTTTTTGGACACAAGCACGAAGGGGATTTATATGAGCGTTTCTCTTCGGGAGTTAGGATGTAAATGCATTAACAGGCAACCTCTTAAAGATGCCAGTTTGCTCGCGTGTCTTTGCAGATGAGGAGGGAGGCGTTTTGAGGAACCTGGCACCTTCGCCAGCCACACGACCTTCGCATTCTCACCTGGGTGGTGAGGGGAAAAACAGGAGCAAAGGCAGAATCACCGTCTTCAATAATGCACCTGTTCACGCTTTGCTGACAGTTATATCGAACCATCTGTGCAGCCTGTCGGCAAATTTACCCTGAAGGTGTCAATCATCCAATCATTCACAGTCAGGGGAAACGCGGAGGGGGCAAAGTGTGTGTGTATGTGTGTGTGTGTGTGGGTGGGTGTACGCGTTAAAGAAATATTTCACACATTTCACACGTTGACCTGGAAAAGACTAAATTAATTTAATTCAGAATCGAAAATCAAATATACCAGTGCATAATTCCAATCAAATTACTTTTTTTGTAACATGAAATTTGAATGTATTTCATTCATCTGGCGCATCTAAATTTGTCTCAGAAATGCTGTAAATTGTTCTGTCCTTTTCTCTTACCTGGGAGAAAAGCATGAGCTGTTTGTATGCTGAAGTTCTACAGGTGTGATTCGCCTTTCTTGGCATCAACAAGCTGAAATTCTGCGATAAATATTCACAAAAACTGAATATGAATAACATATTATATAATCCCATTTTAGCCCTAGTCTCATTCGTGTTCAATAAACCATTTGAATGTGAATAATAGTGGAAATTAAACAGCTCTGCATCATTTCAAACCTTCATTGAAAGGCCGAATCTCCCTTGTATTAATCAATGTCTGCTCAAGGTTTTTTCTTTTTTTTAAAAACATGTGCTCACATGAAATGCTACAAAACTAATTTGTTCTATTATCCGAGAAAGAAAGAAAAAAACATCCTTTCATATGCCCTTTTTCTCGGAATTGTGCCAATGTCCACAAAATAACAGGCCTTGCGATGATGAATCAGAGATACAGAGCATACAGAGTTATCATGCACAACGAATAAAGGGTTTGTTTTTTTTAGATATGAGAGGCACAATCCAATGTGGAAAAGAAGAAACTGGCTTTTGTTCACTTTTTTGTTGTACTCTTAGCCTGCACAGTCCTGGGCTAGACTAACTGCAGTGTATAACAGAGCCAGACTTGCGATACTCCCGGACAGGGCTAATGCAGTCCTGAACCAGGTTAACTATACTCCAGAACAGGGCTAATGCAGGCCTGAACCAGGTTGACTGTACTCCAGAACAGGGCCAATGCAGTCCTGAGCCAGGCTAACTGTACTCCAGAATAGGGCTAATTCAGTCCTGAACCCGGTTAACTGTACTCCAGAACAGGGCTAACGCAGGTCTAAACCAGGTTAACTGTACTCCAGAACATGGCAAATGCAGGCCTGAACCAGGTTAACTATACTACAAAACAGGGCTAATTATACTGCAGAACAGGGCTAATAAGCCAGGGTAACTGCCCTCCAGAACAGGGCTAACGCAGCCATGAACCACATTGGATCCAGTGTTGAACAGGGCTAATGTGTCGCATTACACGCACAGCAGACCAGAGAACCAACCATAAACAAATCATCAGTCCAGAACAATCGCAGCAAAGATGCCCTGTGAATCTGTAGCACAGACATTTGCTGAAAGTAATTCCCTTTACTACAGCACAATAAAGGAATGTGAGCACCGTTATAATGTCGGTGGCAAAAACCATCAATAAGCAGCAACGATGGCTTCACCCGTGATGGTTAATTGAGTCTGCCAGCCTGAGAATGAGCAAACGGTGATTTATCTGTTTTATTAGCGTTACCTGTTTCTTAATACAATAAATAAATAAACTAAAATAGATATACAGATATACAGCTACATATCAGAATTCAGGAGAGTGCATATTGTTTTGAGTTTTAATTACAAAGACCATAATTGACAGGACATTGACCTGAATACAGAGGTGTGTGTGTGTGTGTGTGTGTGGTGGTGTGTGTGGCAGATGGGGGGGAGGGGGGGGGGGGCAGGTAGCAGTCACTTTGAACTGAACCTCATACTGAGCCCTATACTGAACCCTGCAAGGAGTGCAAATTGGAAATAGAGACCCACCTCGGTTATTGTCTGGGGGGTGGGGGGGGGGGGGGGTATCACGTGTCCTTTCCAAAAGAGCAAAAGAATCTACACATCAAGAGGGAAGAAAATCTAGGCTGAGAGATGTTTTGACATAAACGCACTAAGTTAACCCCGACACAGCTGCAGCTTTTACCAGGATTTGGCCTGGCGACATCCTAGTCGGCTAAAAAAAACTTTCACTTTTCAACCCAAATGTAGCCGGTTTTCACCTGAACACCGAGATGCCACTTCTTCGACTTTTTACCAAAAAAAAAAAAGTTCCGAGTTCACGCGGCACAGGCCGCCCTCTCGGCAAAACGTTCCACAGCGCCTCTCGCCAAGAACAAAGGGGGCCGCCTCGGGACACACGCTACTGCGTTCAAGTTTTTTAAAAATGAAGTTAAATTAAAAACAACAGTTTATAGTCACCGCTAAAAAAAACTCAGAACGCCTCTGGAACCCGGAGACTGGCTCCCGACGGACGGCGCATATTGCCATTAAAAAAAAATGAAAAACAGTATATTCTCACCACGGGGGAATTTCACTCCATTTGAAAGATTGTTTGCCGCTTTGATGTGGTAATTAAAAGGTATTCTCTTACCGCACACCTAAGGGAGCCAACGCAAAAAAGCAGTTTAATTTGGAGGAGTCTCTCGGGGTTGGATTTTATTGGGCTGTTGTTAAGGTTTCGGCATGGGTAGGCTTTTGGGAAGATCATCCCTGCAGAGGGGAGCCAACCGAATTAATCATCACTCCCCAGTTCAGAAATATGAAATATCATCCCGCATTAATTTTATTAATTGCAGCAACAAATGAGCAAAAGAGTTGCTCATTCTTTCTTGAGTTCAGACAAAAAAAGAATGAACATATGGCATGTAACATTACAGAAAGAAATCTGACTTAATCCTGTTCTTAATGTTTTTTTTTTTTGTTTTTTTTTGTTGTTGTTTTTTTGCAAGTCTAATTCTCCTCTGAATATTCTACTCACCGAGAAGAGCTGAATAAATCACTTTGGAATTATAGAGGAACCATTTTTCCCACCAAAAAATCGAAAGGGCAGTTTTTTATGTATGAGAAATGACAGGTCAATTCAGTCCAGCGTGATCAGCACCTGCTGGGAAATTTACCTGCCACTTTTGGAGCCGTAGACACACACCAGGGTGTCCTTTGTCACTTCGCAAATTGGCACAAACTTCCCTCCTCTACATACTGCAGCTCATTTTAATTAGAATTTAAAGCCCAACATATTATCTGTGCCTCAATAAGGGGTCACTTTCAGATGCCTGTTCACAGTGCACATCTCATTACAGATGTTTAAATAACCACTGAAAATGAACCAGTCGCTTGTTAAAAGCCTGCTGCACACTAATGAACTGAGTAACAAAATCTAGTCTCAATTTGACCAGGCAGATTCAGTTTTAACAATGTCAATGCCCTTACAACTGCAGGAATCTGTTCAGTATTCCTTACATTTTTTTAAAATGTTTAATCTTTTTTTCAGTCACAGTTTTGTTGTCAGTTCGGTTGTACGTGATTTTTTTTTTCAGACAAACACTGAATGAAATTTGAAGTGTAAATGAATGATGATTCAGAATCCAGTCCTGTGAATTTCCATATTAGCTATTGTGTATTCACGCGTAACCATATCGGTCATTATTAAAAACGGTGCCACGCTGACAAAGAAAACACACACCTTGTTTGGAGAGGTGCGGGCCGAGGGACTTGCAAGTGAACCTGACAAATAACAGTGTGCCAGAGCCAGGTGAACGAGCATCCAGTTGTGTTCGGTTATTGTTCAGTCTCCACGGTGATGAGAAACCGCAAACCGACGAGAAAACCCTAATTATCCGACTGATCAAAAATAAACCACAGCTGCTGGTGGTTTATAGAGTATATTAGCTGAGTAATGGAGCCATTGGAATGGAACCAAACTAGACGGAATGGTGTCCCAGTGATATTAAAGCGTAACTGAGGTTAACTCTGATTCAGGGTATTTCGCTGTTTTACTTGGACAAAACAGTAGCTGCCATAGAGCACTCCGTTTGAAATAAATCTAAGATAAAATTCACCCCGCTTGTCAGTTCTGGGTGATATTATCCTTGCAATATAGAAGCTGAGAATGTTCATATGAACTCTTTAAACAAACATTTGTTAAGAAGATTTCATAAATCGCTGGCAGGGTCTATTAACGTGCTATTAGTGAAAAACGTTGTGATTGTTTTTTTTAACATAGCGTTTAACTGAATTAGTATTAACCTTTATTTATGCAGGGTAGGTTGACTGAGCACACATGCTCTTTTACAGCAATGCCCTGTTTACTTTACCAAGAAGTCAAACCTGCATGTCTTGGGATACTGGGAGGGAACCAGAGTACCTAGAGGAAATCCACCACCATGCCCAGAAATACTGTGGTTATGCACAGTGAAATCGTACACGGGTTGTAATGCACACAACGCAATGCGAAGCTGTGAACCTAGGCTAAGCTAAAGGTACTGGCCAAATGGCAACAATATGAAATTAACTTGGATTGTATTTCAGCCTATGTTATTTTTAACAATAAACGTCAGTTATTTTTAACAATGAAAGTCAGTTAGTTTTAAGGATGAAAGTTGTTGCCGTGTATTGCCAACTAATTCTAAATTCGAGCTGCCGCCAGCTGAACATAAATTAACAAATTCCCTCCCTTCATTTGAGATTTGGCAGCAATCACAAAACAAAGTTACTCAGAATTCAAACTAAACTGCTTTTATTAGCTCTATTATGCTGAAAAAAGATGAGGAAAAATAAATAATGACATGACATTAATAGATTGTGCATTCCATGAATATTTAACGTTTTGACTAAGCCAAAAATCTTTTGAAATGAAGTGCTTTATAATTACGTGCGGAGTATTTAAACAGCGTTTTTCCTCCGAATTCCTTTCCATTGTTACACTGGGGTTGTTCTTACAATTCAGTGTGCTTACCAGCATTTTATTTTTACATATAGTGAAAAGATTTCATTGAGCATTAAAGGTAAAAACCACTCTTTGGTTACTCTGAACAGAGCGGAGGGAGAGGGAGAAGCAATCCCGGAGGAATGATTGCATAAATGGCTCGTTCCGCCACACAACTTGTTCAAACATCCCACACATTACCATTGGACAGCCCGCCATTTTGGCTCACTCACAGAGGCACTGTCACTCACTCCTGAAACACGACACATGACATTTCCAATAAAGATGATTGTCAAAGGAGCTGCTGTTAAACTTATACGGGGGTCAAACGTTACATCCCCCCCACCCCCCAACATCCTCTGGTAATTGCACCAAAGAATTACTGCTGCGTCTAATAGGCTGATGATGAAACAGCATGATTTGCTTGCGGATGATCTGAAGTGCTGATTCCTGTCACAGTTCTTCTGTCAAGGGACAGTCCCCGCGAGCATATCTATTTAAGTCACTTATGTGCTCTGAGAAAGTAAAGACAAGCTCATATCTGCAACTCAAAAACGTCAACAGCTCAGGGTCCACTAAGAGGTTCCCAGGCAGGGCCCTTCATTCAATAAGATCAACAAATACAAAGCGCTGGATCACGAAAATGTGTTTTAACACGTTTGTCTCTACGGAAAACAAGTGTACGAGCAACAGCAAGAAGAAGAGCATCAGCAAATACAATGCAGTCCTTGTCCTGTTCTCAGGTTTAATGAGGATGTGTGATAATCCAGGGTATACATATATTAGGGTGACACATAAACAAACGGATAAATGCATAACATGGACATTATTAGTCTATTACATTTAAGAACTGTACATATCATTTGGATTTTCCGTAAGGCAGAATTTATCTCCTTAATAACATGCTGTCAGCCGTCCTCTATTTGTGAAGTGTTTTTCACTTAAATAATTATGAAGTGTCCATACAGGTTTTAAGCCTGTATTAATGTGATATCTAAATTCAGACTTTCTGGCACCGGTGTTAGTATCATCAACTACATACACTTAAAACAACCAACAACAAGGTATCCTCCTAAGACGTATGTCTGAGAGAAATAGATAGTGAGGGATTATGGGGGGATGGGGGGGTCCTAAAATCACTTTTGGCCAAGTCCTCAGCACCAACACCGAATAGAAAGGCAAGTACAGTGCCCACAGCGCGCTATCAAAGCCAGATTCAATCACAGTATCTTCCAAACAGAAGAAACAGTCTGAGGATTAGTGATTTTTCATTAGGAGCTTGGTGTCAGTGTTTGAATTGAATCCCCTGTTCACCCACCAACCGCGATACGGGACGTGTTGGGAAGGGGACCCGCACTTGCCACCTGAGAAATAAACGGAGGATCCCCGGGCCCGCCCTCGGCTGTGTCGTCAGAGGAGCCCAAATCCCCAAATCCCTGTTTTGAATGCTCGCACTTCGGGGCCTCTGCCTTATTTTTCACTTAGCCGGATCTCCTTAGCACCGATCACCGAGGAGAACGGCAACACGCCACTATCCCTGTCTCCTGGAGGAGGTACAGGCACGTCTCCTCCTATTTAGAGTAGCTGCAGACAGGCTCAGGGAGGTGCAGCTCAGTCCTTGGGGGGGGGGGGGGGGGGGCAGAGCGATTAAACATCGGTTTTGGCACCTCCCTCGGTGTGTGGCTTTGTCAAGATAAGGAGGATAGGGCCAGGGCAGGGGCAGGGGCAGGGCTGGGGGCCGGGGGAGGCAGAGATAAGAGTCGCAGTGCACTGGCTGTGGGACACAAACAGAGCATCCTATTGACTGCAGTTCCAGCTGATCTCCCTGGATACACCAGCCGTGAAATGGCCCGGCAGGTCTTTATCCTGTACTTCCAGGGATTACACGGCCCGCGAGCGCCCACACACACACACACAGACAGACACACACACAAACACACACACACACACACACACACACACATGCACGCAGTCTCACACACACACACACACATATGCCCACACACAGACACAGACACACTCACACGCGCATACGCCCACATGTTCACTCACACACACACGACCAGACAACGCCACACTGCACCACACGGCATACGCCCACATGCTCACTCACACACACACACGCATACGCCCACGTGCCCACACACGCACACGCACACACATGCCCGCAAACACACACACACACACACACACAAGAACACAGATGCACACACTCACACACATGCCCACATACATATACACATACACACACACGCATACACACACGCATACGCTCATGTGCCCACACAGACACACACACACACACACAAACAAAAGTATATGCATATGGATGTACGTGTGTGTGCGTTCGTGTGTGTGAATATGTGTGTCTGTCTGTGTATGCGTGACGTCCAACTCTTTTTTCCTACATGCACATAATCACACACACATGCAGTCACAGTCTCTCATACACACACACACACACACACACACACACACAGCCATTCACAAAGGTAATATAACCTTGCTTACAAGTTGATGCCCAGGGCAAGAGGCTCAGTGAGGCAGAAAACATCCCTCACACCCTCCCCCCCCCCCCCCCCCCGCCTCCCTCCACCTTTACCCGTGAATGCCTCTCCAGGGGTAATACTTCAACCAAGGTTCCTATGACTAATGAACTACCATCTCATTTTCCAGATCTTCGCCAGGACTGTATCTGAATGCTTCATCTACCAGTGCAAACACACATGGCACATAAAAGACTCTACAGGCACACACACGAAAGGACACACACATGTACACACACACACACACACACACACAATAAACTTGTATCTAAGAGTGTGCAAAAGTCAATTATATGCAGTAATTTCTTTATGGTATAAACAACACCTTTCTCTAGCGCTTCATAAAGTTCACTCTTTTTTTCACAAGCCACCGCCCGGTGAAATGATTGTCCTCCAAGAGCCTTGTGACTGTGATAGAGCTGGAGCCACCTCTACAGTCTGCGCGAGCTAAGATAACGCCTCGGCCGCAAATCCATGGAGCATTTCCGTCAATAGGCGGAAGGCAGAGATCACTAAGTGTGCCATCAGACAGCAGCAGAGGTGACCCCACGGCTCTAACTATGCATCATAGGTAGCACTAACGCGAGAACTGCTATTTCACTTACTACCATTTACAGTACTGAGGGCTTCATTAAGTCAGGGCAGTGCGGCTACCCTGCAGCCATTCTGGCTCTGAACACCCATAACTATCCCTAGGCTTCACTTTCTCACCTGAGGCCATTTCAGCTCTGAGGTTTTTTTTTTCTTCACACTTCAAGCTAATGTTCTCTCAGAGGGAAATGGATTCTTCAAAGTCAATCTTAGTTTTCTCCATTACATTTTTTCTTTAGCTCTTTTCATAATACAGCGGAACCAGCATTCTTCTGCAAACACTGAGTATAACAATATATACTGTATGGTTTCATGTATTCATTATTTTTAAATTTTACTCCCACTGTTTATCAATTATGAATGCCCAGCTTTGTTTGTGTTCATTACTGCAACCTCCTCTTGCCAATTCTGGAGAAGTTCAGACAGGTTCTCCTCTGAAATATGTGATGTCAGCCACTGTTTTATTCTTCTTCACACCCGCAGTCCACTGGTTAAGCTCTCACAGGAGGGCGTTACAGGTGTGGTTAGTGCAGGCAGCCGGCGGACGCCTGGCTGACCAGAAGGAGTCGCTGGTGTGCAATGAGACGCGGGTGAACCCGCCAACCGGAACCCACGCCTCACCGGGTGGCGCCACAGCCAAAAATCCGTCGCCCTACGGGGCTGTCGGCCATTTGGTAGATTCGGCACGGTCCAGATTCGGTACCAGACCCTGGGGTCCGGGGCCTGACGACGTGACATTTTGGAAACGCAAAGCAAAAAAAAAAAAAACCGCAAAGGTCAAATAAGAGCAGGATAACTTGCGGGCCAAAATTCTGATACAGTACATCGAAATAACAGAGCAGGCAGAATGAGCAACAGCACAGCTGAAAAAAAGCACTGGAAAGCAGGCCGGTACTCTACGGAGCACGAAGAAAATTGGCGGTTATTTTATACCGCCGGAATTACACAATCCGCATGGTGCAGATTGTCAATTGGGTTTCCATCACCCCATCCCGCTGTTTTCTCTTCCCTTTACGGCGATACGGCGGTCCGAGAGCGGGGCCTTAATGTGCTTCAGCGAGGAGCTGTCAAAATATCGGCCCGCGTCCCGAATCACCCCCCCCCCCCGCCCTCCCCCGCCGTCTTCCCCCGCCGTCCGCGGAAGCAAGGCCAGACACGCCACGACCCCGCCTGACCCCGCGGCGGTCGGAGAGCGCAGAGTGACGGCGTGGCCCAATCCGGGGCCCACGCAGGGCGCCTGTCGTAAAGGACACGCCCCCGACGGCCGCGGCCCGCCTCCGCTGCCGCCGCCCCGGCGAATCACGCGCATGCTTCAGTCAGAGTCAGACCGCAGACCGACACAGTGCACCTCTCTCACACCGTATTGGGCGTGCCCAGTGATTGGCTGTTCAGGAGGGCTACGAGATACAGATTACCGTGAGGAGGGGGTGAGGGGCGCCTTCTCAATGCGTTCTGATGACCAGGTTTGATCGAGTGCACTTTAGTGAATCTTTTAATCTTTTACTGGAAATGACTGATTTCACTGTTTTAAATAAAGTCACACGAAAAGCCTCCCTCTTCTTTTCTCTCCCCAAAAAAAATTGCCTTTTAACCAACGAATAAGAGAAAACACTGTCATTTTAATACTATAATCCCATGGTAATCATGTGCTTACCTATTTTATATTACAACAACGCTTAATCTCCATTCCATTATTTGTGTTCGGCATTGAATGGTTCCTCGCCATGGTTCTTATGACAGGTTGAGACATGTTGTTGTGACTGGGCTATTGGCTCTTCCCCTAACAGGAAGCTGACAGCTTTTCTTCATTAGTCAGGGAAGGACATTTGTTGAAATAGACTTTTCTTATTCCTTGACATTTTTCACAGTGTAGGAGGAAGTGCTTCCCCGTCGTTGCCTCTCCTGTCTTGCAGAGACCACATACTGTACACATTCTCTGGGCACCCATGGCTGTATGTGCAAACCTTTTCCAATAGCTGTGGTAAACTGCTACCACCTTAACCCCATTTCCTATTTCCTCCCTATATTTCTATTTCTCCTGCACTCCGATGCTCATGTTGTACCCTTTCTCTGTCCTTCTCTCTCTCTCTCTCTCTCTCTCCCACACACACACGCACTCTCTCTCTCTCTCTCTCTCTCTCTCTCACACACACACACACTCTCACTCTCACTCTCTCTGTGCGGCCCCTCCTGTCGCCATGCCAACACACACACACAGCCCCCCTCTGTCTCTATTTCTCTGCACCGGCAGTCTTTGCACCGGCTCCACAAGCAGCAAGCGAAACCTCCCGAATTTGTCAAAGAGCGAGCCAGATATTGGTATTCTCGCCGGCGGCTGAAGCTAAGCCATCGCTGGTCTGGAAAGGGAAGCTGCCTCCTTGTGTGATGGAAATACTTGCGGATTATACAGGGCTGCAGGTGCAGCACTGCTCCCCAACCCCCCCCCCCCCTCGTACCCCCCCTCCCCCTTGAGGAAATAAAGACCTTCTTGGCCAAGCACGTCACTCATAATACTTCAGGAACACTCGTTACCGGAAGGGTCCAATAACTAATACCGGGCGCACAAACAGACTTATGGTTATGTCTTTCATCTTTGATTTTATGAATATTTATTTCTCTGTTTCTATTCCACTGCTCGCCCCCACAACCCCCCCCCCCCCCACGTAATGGCTTAAAAGATTACACAGTGTGCAAAACAGATTGATAGTGCAGCAGATCTGGTTTACCTACGCTAATCCGGACGCAGCTCGCCACCGCTCTGTTTGTCCGCCTGGCTCCTCCCCCTGACCGCTCGATTCCAGTCAGGTGCTTCGGCTTGTTACCTGGTTACCGAGAGCCGTGAAACTTTGTTTAATGACACCTCCGGGGAGCACCTGACTCCTACGCGGGGCATTTGGAATTCAAGCGGCGTGAGCGTACTCCAAAACTATTTCTGAGAGCACACGCTCTTTAACTGTAGAGCCTGGATCTTCTGACGGTCAGTCTATCTCTCTGCCTGTCTCTCTGTGGGCAACAGCTCTCTCATACGTTCTGGCAGTTTCCTGTGAGCACAGGTACGCCTCGCTCTTTTTTCGTGAAGTTTTTTCGATCGGAGACGTTTTTTCGAACGCTTGCGGAATGCGGATTCAAAATGAGGCGAAACGCCTCCTGGTTACAAAATCGAGTCCAGACTCAAGTAGCAGGACCTCTGCAATCCGTACCACTAATTAATTCTGTACCTTTTTTCCTCAACAGACCCAATACCTTCGCAAGAGGGCTAGCAAAACATGAAATTAATAATTAAATGGAAAAAAAAATTTGCGCATAAAGCACACTGATAAAAAACGCTTAGTTTTAATTCGCCATTGCAAATCGGCACAGAGGGACGTGTGAAACCGGGGGGCAAAACTACAAGCAAGAAAACACGCACCCCGATCTGCTATTTGAGGCCGTGCACATTGGACTGAGAATACCGCATCAGTCAAAGTGCTTTGATCTCACTGGGGACTCGTTTCCACCCTGTCATTTGTCACAGCCTTTAAAAAGGCCCTGAACTCCAAGCATAAAAAGCACCCTGGGACTCCAGCAGAGCCACGCTAAGCCTAGCCCAGAACAGACCGGCAAGGCCGGATACAGCCGGGTACGAGACAGCAGGTAAAATAACAAAAAATAAAAATAAATTTAAAAAAAAACTACCTGCTTCGCCCACGGGGAGATCTGCGCTCACAAACCGACAGGATTTCCGCAGCGAGGCGGTAGGAGAACCCAAAATAACCACAGACACCCGCATTCCCTCCTGAAAGGAGGCGGCCATTTTGTTTCTTGATTGAAGGAGCACAGGGCGCACCTGCGATCCGGACAAACTCACCGTCCTCTAATCTCCACTTGCCGGGAGCTGCAAGGCCTTTGGACCCGGGTTCGCCGTGCCTGCTGGACCTCACGTCCGTCTCTGCGGGGACAACAGAACCCGTTAGAAACCCGCGGCGTCCAGACCACCGTGGCTGCACACAGCCCATAAAACATCTCTGAGGTATTTAAATTTACACTTCAGCTCAGACTTCCTGTCCAGGAAACACGTTCAGACTCGCGGTTACAAGATGTCCTCACACCTTCCAGGAACGTCCTGTTTGTGAAAAACGTAGGCCTGTCTGTTCAGGGATGTGCCTTTAAGTGTGCAGGTTTCAATGCCGATTTATCTCTGTATGAAGGTACGGGGTTAAGGAGGCTGGTGTAGGCATTACTTTAAACCTGAATGGATCGCGGACACGTAGAGTCGGTCTCACAGCCTGAATGGGCTGAACGGCGATACTCATATTCCAGATGGTGCGGTTGGATCAAAAGAAAAGGCAGAGAGGTAATTGTCTGTGACCAGTGGATATTGACATGGAATGAGGAGAGATACAGTCAACAGAAAAGTCTATAACCGCTGTCTCAGCAAATTCCCTGAAATGTTTACTGATGCAGACGGCTCGGGAATGCTAGCAGAGTGCAGGCGCGTACAGGCCAGAGCGTGCCTGAGCGTGTCTGAGCTACACAGAGGCCGCAATCCAATCAGGGCTGAGCGGCTTGCAAGCAGGACAAAGCATTTTGTTCGGAGACTCCTGCATCACTCTGCAAAGGAAGGCAAAAACCGGACCTCGTCTGGCCACGGGGAGCAGGGCGAATATCACGCGCCTCGGACCCCGCAGCGAGGACCAGGCGATAAAGCGAAAGTTCAGCTCGGGCGGACGGAAGCGAGGTGTCTTCGGCCTTCGCCCTGCCGCAGCGGCCAATCAAAATTCCAAACGCTCAGCAAGGGAAAAAAAAATGAAAAAAAATCCTTCAGAAGCTTTCGCTACCGATTCATCTGTCCCCCGATTTATTCAGCCCGGTGTTTTACGGCGTTGCTGACAAACCCCATTGTGCCGGGACGTCCCGCGGGCGTGGAACAAAGGCGGCTGAATTTACCGCCCGCGACAGCTGACGACAACGGCGGCGGTTGGCGAGGATCGGGCACGGAGCCAGAGAGTGGCACCGGCCGCTGGGTGATGTAACCTTGCCTGTCCCGTCCTGGGCACCGGCCCAACAGCTGGCAGGTGTGCCAAACCCCAGAAACGCTTCCCCGAGGGCTACTCATCCCCATCCGCCGCACCGGGGAGGAAACCGACTAATCTTACTCCCCTGCAGACGCCAGACCCTTTCAAACAATCGGCTCCTCTTCATTTATTTCACCTCTGCTTATATATTTATTTATGAACAAAGCACGTTCCACTTGAAGGAGGATGAAGCTGTTAAGTATTGATCTTGTGGTTAATTTTTTCTCTCTCTCTCTCTCTCTCTCTCTCTCTCTACCTCTCCTCTCTCTCTCTCTACCTCTCTCTCCCGCTCTCTCCCTCTCTCTCTCTCTCTCTGCCCTTGCAGCTCCCTCAACTGATACCTCAGCACCGAAAATCAATTCAACCGTCCATTCTCCCCCTCCCCCTCCCCCTCAGTTAAGCAGGAATTAGCTTCCGTTAGCCGACGTGAGCTAGCGGTGGGGTTTCTCCGCGCGGGGCGGCTCTGCACCCTCCCGGCGGGGGCTGGGGGAGGAGCGCACGCCTGCGCGGGACGCCTCGTCATCGCGGCCACGCTCCCGCCGGGGGCGGGCGAGATAGCGGCGGTCGCCCAGGTGCCGCGGAGACACGGCCGTTTCCGTAACGTCGGCAACGGGCCATTAAAGCGGGCGGGGCAGTAAAAGCGGCAGCGGGTGCAAGTGCGCGCGGCGCGGTGTGGGGCGCATTAAAATTTAACGAGATGTTTGTTTGCGGTGCTCCCAGCCATTTAACATGCCTCAGAACCCCTGATGTACACGCGCCCCGCGACCCGCGCCCCCCCCGCCCGGTGAGTTATCCCCGCTGCTCCCCCGCTGGCTGAGACACACATTACTGCTGCCATTACGGCATGGCATTGAGAGAGATCCCTCCTTCATAATGCAGAGAGAGAGAGGGAGGGAGAGAGAGCCAGAGAGAGAGGAGGAGAGAGAGAGAGAGAGAGAGAGAGAGGAGAGAGAGAGAGAGGGAGAGGGAGAGAGAGCCAGAGAGAGAGAGAGAGTGAGCGAGAGAGAGAGAAAGAGAGAGAGAGAGGGAGAGGGAGAGAGAGAGCCAGAGGGAGAAAGAGCGCCAGAGGGAGAGAGAGAGAGCCAGAGAGAGAGAGAGAGAGAGAGAGTGACAGCGAGCGTGTGAAAGAGAGTGTATTTCCTGTATTTCTATGCAGTATGTATGCTTTGGCAATATTTACTAATGTATCTAATGCAAATAAACATTTTGAATTTGAATTTGCGAGAGAGCGCAAGAGAGAGAGAGAGAGAGCGATAAGGGGATGGAATAGATGTGAGGTGAGAAAGTGAGTAAGAGTGAAATGAAAAGAGAAGACAGATAGTGTGACGGATTAAAATTGGGTGAAGAGTATGAGAGAGAAAGGGAGAGAGGATTAGAAGATAAAGAGTATACACTAAGTGGAAGGAGTGAGAAGGACCTGCCACTGTGGTTGTAGAGTGTAATCCCCCTCTCTGGAGCAGCTTTGGGCCTGACGCTGCAGTCCCTGGTCAGGGAGTGTGTGTGTGTGTGTGTGTCCGCAGCCTGGCACCCTGTCTCCCTTTCAGAGTGCCCTTCATTAATCACACCGTCATTTCTACTCGCCAAGCAGATGTCTTAATCCGAGGGGACCAATCCAAACAAGCCACTGCTCCTGCAGCAGACATCCAGACACACTGCTGCAGCCAAAGAGCTACCTGTACTGTACAGTAGAGTGAATCTCTCACCTGCACTATACCAGTCACAGCAGAAACTTACCTCTATTCTTACTCACACTGCAGTGACTCTCTCACCTGTATTTACCCATTATACTCTCATAGTACAGGGTCCATTATATAAAATGCTCACAGTTGTTGGACTTACAGAATTCACAAGCTAATTCATGGTGATACCTTAAATCAGCAGTAATTCAGCTTGCCCAGTAGCTTGACACTTTCAATACTGGTTAATCACAAACAACAGCGATGCTGGAAGTTTTCCACACCACTATGGCACAGTCTTAGCACACACATATGCTATATGAAATCAGGAGATGAGCATTCTATTTGGTGCACCACCAGGTAAACAATAACTCCCTAGCAAAGGAAACTGTGATCGCTATCAAAGAAAAACATAATGAAATCAATTGAGTCTTTTTTTCATTTACACATTATTTAACCAGAATAACGTGAACACATATAGAATCTCTTTTACAAGGGAGATCTAATCAAGAGGGCATCTCAACACATAACCTATCTGCAATAACAGACATGGGCAATACACAATAAAAAACAAAGAACAGAAAAATGTTGTTTAAGACAACAGGCACTTCCTGTAATGTTTCCTAGATTCTTGACTCAAACTCTTCCAATGAAATTAAGCTCTCTAGGCATCGGTATGTTGCTACAGTTCCAAGAACAGCTTTGTAATTTAAAAGATACCTGATTTTTTCGCCTCTGGGTCATGTAGGAAGACAACCCCAACTAATGATACAGTACGCAGTGATGAGTAAGGGGTTTACAGTGATACATCTTATAGTCCCGTGACACAGCAAGTCCAGCACAGGCAAGTATGATTTATATGCAGTGTGCACACAAACAATCAAGAACACGGAGGAAAAGTTGCACAATTTCCTTTTTTTCTAACAATGGAAAAAGTGGGGAAAAAAACCTTAACTTAAACTTAACTTAAGCTTTCTTTGGCCAGCTTGTCAACAATCTTCGTCAAGCTAAAGACCAAGATACTTACGACATGACATGCTCAGTTGGTGTGTTCTCTGTGGCAACTATTTGGGTGACCAACGCTTGTGTCAATTTTTAAATTGTGTTTCTGAAATCAAATGTATATTTGAATAGCTGGTACGACTGCACTGAATAGTAGTCTCGATCAGTACTGTGCAGATGGTGGTTTAAAATGCAAGCAAAACAGGCTGTGAAAGACGTGCCCTAGATATGAGAGTGAGTTAAAGAGATGCCTTAGCATTCACATTGTCTGCATTCAGAACAATAGATACACGCTCAACATTCTCAGTTAAGAGGAGCAAATAGATTCAGGCTTTTCAGCATATTGGCTTCATCAGTGAAACGGAATTATGGGCCGTTGGTGGTCGTACATTCCTAACAATGAAGCTTCACCACAGGTATACAAGCTAATTAGAGAGGAACTACCAATCAGACCCTCTATGTTCAGAAAGACTATTAACAGGTACTTAACTCTTGGCAACAACTCGAAAAAGTAATGTACATTTTATACAGAAATTGACTGCACTCCTATTTTAGCCCTTTGGGTTTAAAACAGAGGGGCCTACATTTGAAGAATTCAATTAGTACATTTAGAATTAAGATCCACACTCAATTTTTTTTAATGAGGCTAAAAGGCTCCTATATTGCCTTCATCGGTTAAATAGAACTATGTGCTGATGGCACTCTTACTTTTGCAACTGCAAAGTGTCACTACAGTTTTACATTGAGCGGAGATTAATATACTACAGCAACTCGAGAGAAAAACACAAAATACAAACATGCGCGTCTGATAAATTAGATTATTAAAGTTTTTTTTCTGTGATTCTAGATTCAAAGCACTTGTTTATTCAATTTGGATTTCATTCAACACCACTTCCCTCCGACTCCCCCATTCCCCACAACGCTCTCCAACCCACCCCCCCCCCCCCCCCAAAAAGTGAAACATTACACAGGTTAACCGGCCTAAAAGGAACACATAAAATCAATCAACGCTTCGACTCCAGATAAGGTGCCACAGGCCCACGGAAATACCTCATTATTCCATTTAGCAGACACAGCGTTAGCGTCGTAACCCTTGGGGGAGGGCAACTGGGGAAAGACAGGACCCAATCAGATCTAATAAGCGGGTGTAGTGGACCACGTACCGGCAGAGAGTTTCCAGCACGCGCTCTCACACTCAGGAAACAGGACACATTCAAGCAAAATGGCAAAGAGGGGCTGACACTTTAATGGCTACACACCAGCCTGTGAAATTGCATATTGCTTTAGCCGGACTATGAATAAAGTGGCCTTTGCATTTCATCACTGTCAGAGAAAAGCTAAGCTGAGGGGAGAGATGGGGGTGGGGCCCTGCATTATAAATATATTTCAAGTTCGGAATGAACACTGAGTGTGTGTGTGTGTGTGTGTGTGTGTGTGCGTGTGTGTGTGTGCGTACGTACGTGCATGTGTTTGTGTGTCTTTTTGTGTGTGTGAACACCTATGGAATATTTAACATGCAACGCAGGTCGATCCTGCAGCCTCATTCGTGTGTCAAGGCGCGTCCCGGAGATTGACTCTGCCCCCCGATTGGGCACGTCTATGATTGAGGCGCTACCCACAATCCATCTGGAGCTCCAGCTGGGTAACACGTCCAGGGCCGCTGTCAAGACCAATGATTCAGCCAGGCACTAAACTCAAACCATCTGGCGCCAGGCAGCGCACCCCACCCAGGTCATTGCAGTAGCGCAGAGCCGCATTCAGACAGCACGGCCCCCTAATTTTTCAACAGCAAAACAGTATCTGCTCCAGAGACTCACGGCGTGGGACAGTGGAGTCACATTCTCAGGCCGGTGGAGCCCTTGGCTCCGCCCCATCAGTCATCACATGACCAAAGATCCCAGTGGCCACACTCATGCCATGTGATCAGTGCCTGAGCAAGGTCATGCACCCAACAGAGGCCGACAGTACAAAACCTTGTACGCGTGCACACACACACACACACAAACACGCACACATACACACGCACCACACACACACACACACACCCACACACACACACTACACACACACAAGCACACCACACACCACACACACACATGCACCCACACACACACACACCTACACACACACAAACACACGACACACGCACATGCACACACACACACACACACACACGTACACACGCGCAACACACACGCACGTACACACAGCGCCACACACACACACGCACACACACACACACACACACACACATAAACACACACACCCATCCGCGGGACGGCGGGCGAAAGCCTTCATCACGCCTTTCGATTGAGAAACATTCCTTCCAGAGGAATCAATAGCGCGGGTGAGCTATCGGCTTCATCGGCTCCGGACTCCAGAATCCAGATCTCTCGCTGCGGACAATGGCCCCTCTCGCAGGCTTCCCCCGCAAAATGGAATTTTTCGAGGGCAATTTGGCAAAGTAGAAAGCGCGACACAAACTCAATCCATCAGACCAATCCTGGGACTCGCACGCCTCTCACAGCTCATTAGCGATCAAACGCCCGAGAACGAGATGGGCCAGGTGCTAAATGACCGAAAAACAAAACAAAGTAGCGAGCGGGGGGGGGGGGGACTGCAGAACAGATCACTGGGATACTGGAGCACACTGGAGACCTCCACAGTCCCAGAGACCCCCCCCCCACCATCTCCAGCAGAATGTGCGGGACTGTCGGTTGACAATGACTTTGTAAGCTTTTCCGGTCCCCCTGGTGCATTACTTTCGGTGTTTGGAGCAGAACCTCGTCTCGTCCTACCAATAACCCGCCGCATCCAGGTTTAAATCAACAGGACACCCCGTTGTTTAAACCTAGGGGGTACACAGAGTCAACACGTATCCGAAATGGGGAAGGTAAACCGAGTCCCCTGCAGCGAGCGTTCCTTGGAGGCGGAAGCATTCCCAGGGTAAACGAAGACAAACAAACAGAGAAGCACTCCGCGCCAGAGAAACTGTGTCTGGGAATACAATATGTCAATAATATTGCCCGCGTCAGCAGGGCTCTGCTTAAAACTACACAATTCCTCTCCGCCCAGTCTATGGGTAGTATTACTTTTTAGGCCTCTCCCTCAAGCTCTATTTGCTTTACAGCCAGAGGGTGGAACCAATACAAAAAAGGCGTTTTAGATTCCAGACTTGATCTGCAGGTATGAGAAATTAAAATAATGGCCACACCCTAATGTCTTAAACTGGATGTAGAGCCCCCCCCCCCACAAAAAAACTGTTTTTTAATAAGGGTTTGGAGTATTGTTGTTACTGCTCAGGGTGACTGCTATGTGTTATGATTAAGTGTTACAACCAGGTTTTCTACAGACAAGCATCACTTCTCAGTACTACACATAAGCCTTTCAGTGGAGGGCTATGGTTGAGTGTTACAGATAAGTGTTATAGGTTGGTGTTACAACTAAGTGTTATTTCTCAGAGTAACAGCCAGGTATTTTACAGCTCAGTGTCACAGCCAGGTGTTTCACAGCAGAGTATTAATGCTCAGCGCTACGGCAAACGGTTACAGCCGAGTCTTTCATCTGAGCGCTACGACCGAAAGCTGCAGATGAGAGTCGCTGGCTCCTGATATAGCTCCTCCAAGTTTGCCTCCCTCTGTTCCCGTGCGCTTGGATACAGCTGAGAGAAAGTTCCGGGGACATCTGCTCTTGGCTCCAAACCGCAGCGAGCGGCCGTCCTCAGATCCGACGCGGCAGCAGTAGAGGGATACGAAGCGCCGTCCAACGCTCGCCGAGGTACAGAAGCTCCGTTTCGCCTTCTCCCTTTAATAGAAGGGCAGGGCACAGCGAAACCCCTTCGCTATGACAAGACCCCGGCGTGTCACAGCGCACAGAAAATCCGCTCTGATGCACTTCTGGCGCGCCACGTGAAAAAGGGGCAGAGTCCAGACGCGGTGCCGTGCTTTCCACTCAAGAGGCCGTCTGAAATGATTCGGAATGACACCACCAGTCATTTCCTTGCTCTTTCCTTTGATAACCGTTTAATGCCAGAGACCAGAGAGTGCCCTGGACTTAAACACCTCTTAAGTCCTGGGTGTTGCGGAGGCTGGGAGTCTCTCAATATTATTTTTGAAAAGAAAGCAAAATGTACAGTAAAAGATTAGTGATAAGATCATCAGTCCATTGCACAGAGAGAGAGAGAGAGAGAGGGAGAGAGAGATAGCATGAATGAGAGAAGAAAGATATAAAGGAGATAGCAATAGATAGATCAGTAGACAGACAGACAGACAGACAGACAGACAGACAGACAGACAGACAGACAGACAGACAGACAGACAGACAGACAGACAGACAGACAGACAGATAGACAGATAGATAGATAGACAGATAGATAGATAGATAGATAGATAGATAGATAGATAGATAGATAGATAGATAGATAGATAGATAGATAGATAGATAGATAGATGATGATTTAAAGCAGCTGCGTTGGTGTGACTGACTCCCCCCTCCAGGTCCGGCTCGCACTGCGGCGCGGGGCAAAGCTGATTAATGAAGCTCTTCCTCTCGAGGGCCCTGCTCCGCCTCTCCACCACTCCTCCATCACTGTCAGCCACGCCCTCCCCGACCCCGTCACCGTGACCGAGAGCGCGAGGGGGGCCCAGGTGGCCCCGGCACAGATCAGCCCGCCGCCGTCGCCCTCCCTGCCTCCGATATTGGACACATCCATCTTTAGCAGTCAGTGGCTACTCCGGTTACCCTGGTTACCCCGGAACTTTCCTTAGTCTTTCCTAACTGTTTTATAACTTTAAAAGGCTTTTTTTTTGGTGGGGGGGAGGGAGGGGGGGGCTCTCCTTCAGAAGCACTTTTACAGAATTTAAGCCAAACCAATTATTAAATCAGCTCTTTCATTTTGGCTATAATCACAGATTATTACAGAACAGTGTTAATGAAAAGCGAAAGCACATTAAGGTGTGGATAGGGAAATAATAATATCGCTGGTTCATTAAAACACTTATGCGTGCACAATGCATAATTATATTTTCAAACAGGAAGAGGGTACGCAGCGCAGGATAAATCTTCGACACACTTTTTTGTGAGACAGAATCCTCTCTGCCACAGTGCGAGCACGTTTCAAATGAAACCGCTGTTGTGGAAATTGGATATAATTTAATGATACCCCCAAATAATTCTACCTTTGTTCTCCTGTTCCTTCATTTATCTCCAGTAATTAATCTTGTAACGGGAACAAGGACCTAATCTTGCTGCGCCTGCTTAATTCAGGCTAGCTCTTTCAGCCTTCACTATAAGGAAGAGAGGGGGAAAAGAGGGGGCAGAGAGAATGAGAGAAGTGGAAAAAAAGAAAAAAGAAGGGGAGTAGCGAGGAGAAGAGCAGAGAAAGAGAGGAGAAACTAAAGGAGACTTTGAAATTTCAAGCAGAGGATATCAAAGTTACAGAGTTAGTATCTGGATATTAAATATGGTCTTGTCTTCATTAAAGAACAAGGAAACAGAGCAAGGGTGATGATGATTGTTTGGGTAAAAATATGCCTCAGGAGCCAATGTTTCGGGGAGCGAACAGGCAATTTAAGCCAATACATAAAGATTGTATCATCAGTTTAAGTAGGATTAAAAGCGGAAGATGTGGTTTGAATTATGCCTGGCCTAGATTCTGCGTGACAATAAGAGAGGAGAAAGAGTCCCCAGAGATAACAATGAGGATCTGTGATAATTCATATTCTGTGTTTATTTCTGGAGACTATCCCCAGTTTAAATTGAAAAATAATATCTCTCATAATCAGGAAGTGGAGGATAAGCTTCAGCCATGTAATTTAGGCTATTAAAGATAGGCTTATGTACTGAGATGTAAGATATAAGAATTAATAGCGCTTTAATTATGCCCAGGTTTATTGTCAGTTGTCACTTGGGGGCCATATCCATAGTTTTGTTCTTTATCCCTGATTGTTCTGAACTATATGGGCCCTAAGGGCTCTCGATTGGCTGCAGTAGATGTAAAAGCTGTGATTGGTCTCCAGGGAGCACCTGAGTATTTGGGTGATCTGTGGTAAGTCTTTGAACTTGTGATTCATCTCCAGATGGTCTCTGAACTTGCAACTGGTCTTTAGGGAATCTCTGAAACTGTGACTAGTTTTTGGTCTGTTCCTGGCCTTGTGACTGGCCGCCTGGTGGATTGTGGGAGTTTGCGATTGGGCTCTAGAGGTGTAGCTGCTTTTGTTGATATGTGTCCTGTAAGAAAAAGGGGGAAATTGGATTCTTTAATATGTATTTTCCTGCTGTGGTTCTGTAGCTGAAAGTAAAGTAATTAAAACAGAGTTATTTAGGCAGGGTTTTCATGCAGTGTTCCCAGGCCTTGTCTTGAACTACACTGTGTTCCAGTTCCTGGAACTTTCCTGAAAGTCATTTGTTTGCCCATTGTGATTGAAAAGCATTTTAAAGTTTTACAACCTTGAGAATTCTTTCTACCTCTTTAACACACAGCAAAATAATATATCTTTCTGCTACAATGCTCAGGTATGACTGTAAGCTTCAGCAAACATAAATTTCTAAAGCTATGCCAGATCGCTGGCAGTGTGCTCCGGGTTGCATATGCAACAAACGGCCCTATGTTTCAATAGGTGTCTGCCTTGCTAATTTAAAACCCCAGCATCTGGCAGTGGCAGAGTCTAAGAGAGTCATTCAGCAGGCTGGAGCTAATTACTGCAGCAGATTGGTCCACCTCCATATGCACCCACCCACACAAATTACTTCATGCAATACAGTCCAGTGGTAAGCAATCTTGTTCCTGGAGATCTACCGTCCTGTTAGTTTGCACTCTCTAACCCTAACAAAGCACAATCTCATTCAACAGCTCGAGATCTTGTTGAGCTGCTAATTAGTAGTCAGGTGTGCCAAATTAAGGTTGAAATGAAAACATACAGGATGGTAGATCTCCAGGAAGAGGGTTGGTGCTGCTGTTATAGTCCATGGACACACAAAGCTGGCCCTCAAATCCAAATCCAGACCCTGGTTTTCTTTCCTCCAGGTAATTAACTGAACAATTTGTGCAACTGATTGCCGGGCCTGTCTTTACACCTGACGCTCAGGTGAAGGGAGGGTGGAAAACCAGCAGTTCTCTGCCCTCAAGGACTGTGACTTGAGTAACAGGGTTTTAGTGTGATCATACCGCAGCTGGCTATCTGTCTGCTGCTAAAGTTTTTTAAGTTGGAAGAGATGTCAGGATGCTTGGCTACATGCCACTGAAATTGCAGGACCTAACCCATTAAAAACAATATCTTTTTTTAGCATTTCCTTATGGTTTCAGAGCCCTACTCCCTGTTGTTTGAATTGGGTTCATCCATCGCATTGCTGTCAATGTAGCTGCTGCCACGCTTTCTATGTCACTTTGGTGCGGGCTGAAATAATATTGCGACAATATCACAAGGCTTCATTCAATCACATATTAAACACAGAGACAGCCTTCTCTATCTCTGCCTCCGTTATCTAGTGAGCAGATACTATAGAGATCCTGTGCATGTCAGAACATTTCTTTTTTCCAGATAGATAAAAGGTAATGCCCACATCAGCGTGGAGACACTGTTCTGTAATCCCCTGGAACTCCTTGTTGCTTTTGTCAGTTTTTGCTCTTAATATCTGATAATGCCCCTGCATCTGCGATAGCATAATTTCTTTTTGAGTTCACTTTCCTCTCCAAGCAACTGGAACGACAAAGTGGATTTGCTTTTATCCTTAGTTGTACACTCTTTTTTTACCTCAATGTTTTTAGTGGGCTTTCAACAATTAAAACCAAAACTGCAAATATAATACATTGCTGCAAGTAATTTCAATAGAAGATCTCTCTGTCCACAACACAGCTGTGTAAACACATAGCTTCTGATGCTATCAATGTTGACATCTCTCTGTTGATAAAGTATTTTTATTATTTTTTTGCTTGGGATGCTGTAACTCACAAGGCAATGCACTCTGGGAGAATTCCTTTGTCAAGAGCACAGTAGTATGATTTATTAATCTATCTCAATTTTAGGGTACTGCATAAATTCACAAATCAATTCAAGATAGTGTAATGCACTATGGGTGTAAACACACAAACAAAAAGAAATACACTTCTGTAAACAATGAGAACCAGCCTTCTATGAATAATTGTATCTCTCTCTCACCTCTATATGGCGATCCTGGTGAGGAATCAATCAACATTTGTCAGTTAAAAGCCAGATTTCTTTCACAAACACAGTTTGTTGTGTTTTCAGCGATCACTAAGACAAACTCATAAAATTGAGTCTGTGAAGAAACATTATTATGTTTGCATTTGCTTATTGCACTTACGCAAAAATTAAAGACAAATGTTAATTGAATACTGGCCCCTGTAAATAGGGATATGAGTTTTGTGGGCTGGTTTTGCCATGGATCTTTATCCTCTAGCTCCAGTGTCAATCAAGATTATTTTGCAATACACAGTTTGATCTATTATTCAGGTACATCTGCAGTCAGCAAATAAATAAATTTTACAAGATTATATTATATTATATTACATTAATTTAGCAGACTCTCTTATCCACATCAACGTCCAATGAACAAGTGGATTCAAGTGGATTTAAATAAGAAAAAGTTCCAAGCCCGACTCACAGCATTCCCAGACCAGGTAGTATACACGAAAGACCGCCAAAACAAAGCAAAAAAATCAAATATATTAGCCAGCCACCAAAATTCAAACTGTGAAATGCATGCAGATTATTATTATTATTATTATTATTATTATTATTATTATTATTATTAATAATAATAATAATAATAATAATAATAAACAGTGTCACACGTATGTTTCTTTTAGACACTAAATACAATTCGTCCTCATGCACTTCTTCTGCATGTTTTAGTCAAGAACTTCAGACACCATATGTTGTCCATTTGTGAGTTGTAGTGAACAAATGAGCTGAGTACCAGGATGTGCTAATTCCTTTTCAAAATCTGTGTGCTGAATGGGCATTTTAAACACTTCCGTTGTCATGACATCCTTTAAATAACTAGTGATCACTTTGGATATCCTGTAAGTGTGGTTACAGTTGAATAGCAAGGTTTGGCTCATGTAAAATAGGTGTCCCTTCCTCGTACTGTTGCCCTCTTAGATATGGAGAAGTGTCCATTCTTAATTCACTATTTAGGTGTCAGGAGGTAAATAGAATCATTGCCCTGCAACACAAGGACTTATTCATTTAGCAGACACTCTTATCCAGAGCAATCTATAATTTGACATGGCAAACCTTCTCACAGCTGGATATATATTGAAGCAATTCAGGCTAAGCACCCTGCTCAAAGGTACAACAGCAGCGTTCAACGAGGGAATAGAACCAGCAAAGCCTGGGTTACGAGCCGAGATCCCTAAACATTATTCTACTCTGCAGCCCGATAAACTGCTAATGTGGAATCGAGAGTCTCTCTCCTGTGCAACTGCACAAGTGTAAACTCCCCATAGCACACATATACTGAATCAATTCCCTGAGTCTTTAACTTTACAGTTTCAGGACAATGGACAGCTCCACCGCAACCATAAATGGGACTATAGCCCATTATTAAAGTCTGTCATAAGAAAATTGCACTCAGTTATATATATATATCATTTTCATAGAAATAAAAAATAATTTTTTAAAAGCTTTAAAATTCACAAATAAATTATTTTTAATAACCTCCAAAGATTGTCAACATTCTACCACTACATGTTTTGTTAGTTTGTAGTTTAGACACTCACATCCAGCAAGGATACCCACTCCTAAACATCTCAGGCTCAAGTAATCAACGGCATGTTTGTAACTGAGCAAACTAAATATTTCACCGAGATGGTACTCATTGTCAGCAAACTTAATTGTCACTTGGGACATGAGTCAAATAAGCAATAAACAGTTTGCTGAATTCAGCATTTACTTTCATGCCCAGCGCCTAATTAAATTAGCATGATGTGTGGTGTCAGATCACATTTTTTGGATGGATGAGTCTTTGAAAAGGGTCTATAGCAATTTAGGCAGCCAATATTAATCAGTTTTAGTGGGCCACAACAGCCTACAGGAACCAGTGAAACCAGAGAATGTGGGCATCTTGCTGTTCCCTTGACAAATCACATATCAAATGCTACATAAATTTATATTGCTATTAAACTGTAGTAGACACAACTTTATCACTGATTATATATTAATTAATAATTTTTCAACTGCATACAACTTTCCTATCAGTTGATATATGATTTCTAGGACAAAATTGTATTAAAACTAACTAATTAATCACAATATTTGACCAAGCTGTTTTTCACTGTTGGTCAATCACTCCTTTTGGCACACATGAGTTTTGCCTGGTAGCATAAGATGCTGAATAGCTTTGAATAATGCTACACAGCTTGGTTTTTAGAGAGACGGCAATGTGAAAAGAAGGCACTGGAAAGCAGGGATGTGTGCTCCCTGCAGTAAGACAGCCAGGGAGAAAGGGGGCAGCATGGAGATTATGACTCTGGATAAAAGGGAATTCATAACCCCGTATTAGAAGTATTATGACCCTCTGAGGACCCCTTCCATCGTACCCTGAGGAAAATTATTCCATCCCACTGGGAGGCATAAAACATAAAGCAGAGGTGTCCAGCAGCATCTTTATGTCTATTTCAAGACGCATTATCCAGAAATACATAATGTATGTAACCTACATACAAATGCACAATGCAAATGCACGCTTTAACAGTGTGCACATAGCACAGCAAGCTGCTGAAGCCATGCACGTTTCCAGCTGAACACTCAGAGGAAGACAAACTGCAATAAATCATATCTCAGATGCATTATCCGGGGCAGACAGATTAAGATAGACAGACGGACAGGCTGCTTTGACATCTTTTGCATTTCAGCCTTCAAAGCCTCCCCCAATTGCGCTGTCTAGCAGGTGTATAAATAGGCTCGCGGCACTGCAGGCTAGAAAGTTTGAAGGTGATAGGCTTGCTGCAGAGGCAGGAATGTTAATTGGATGTAATCATTCACTTTGTAAATAATGCCGCTTCCTTCTTTTCATGTGAACAAAGCTGTCAACCCCATTATCTTCAGTGAATGCAGAAAGCCCCTGCTCAAAATTGGAAATTCAGACAACTGTCTAAAATGATATATCAGTGCAAAAATCTCTAAACACTGTAAGGCTTTCATGGGTTTAAAGTCAGGGTTAAAAGCAAGATGTGCCGTGTAGGGGGATCAAAGCCTTAAAACCCCATCTATACATGTTTGTATGCGTGTGTGTGCGTGTCCGTGGGTGTGTCTCTGTATGTGTGTGTGTGTGTGTGTGTGCATTTGGGTGTGTACATGGTACGTATACATGGTTGCAGGTGGTGTGTGTGTGTGTGTGTGTGTGTGTGCATGCGTATGTGCATGTGTGTATGTGTTTGTCTGTATGTGCATTTCAACTGAAGTATGACTGTGTCTGTGGAAGCTGATCTGTGTGTATGTGTAGGAGTGTGTATGTGTGTAAACACACTCATGGGTGTTAATGCAAGTGCATGTGCACACCTGTGTTTGTGTGGTCAATAGATTGAGAAAGCAGCAGAGACTCTGCTTCAGCCCTTGAGCATCAGGGAGCCCGCGCTGCCACCGCACTTCAGCGCTGTGCATCAATCAGCCTCCACATCACCGACACTGCGGCAGGCTCAGGGGCTAAACTTCTAATAAGTGTTTCACTGTTTCCACGGTGATGTGAGGCTTTATGTAAACAGCAGATTGGTTTATGAAAGTACGGCATGTGTTTGCGGAGTTACGTAATCCTCCGGGAAGCCTGGACATATGGGGAGGGGGCGGTGGGAGAGACTGTTTGCCATTCTCCAGATAAACAATTAGAGTTCCTACGGTAGAGCCCGGTGTGGCGGCAGGAAAACAATGCTCACCGCTACAGAAAGAGTGACTAAGCATCCACTTCTTTGGGATAGGTATTTATTTCATTTTATATTTGCTTATTTAAGCTTATTACATATTAATTTAAGCTCATTACACATTGGCCTGACTTAGGAATACCATTGGGCATTCCAATTGAGAGAATGGGGGAATATAGCTATAATGAGCCACACAGTATTTTGGTTGCTTTGCTCTTATCGTTCTTATCTGATCGTCTCTGGGAAATGTCCATGGCGAAGTGTTGTGCTGCAATCCATTCTACAAATGGTGCTATGCAAAATAAAGATGCATTCATATATTGACTAATTTACTGATTGGCTGTCTGATAAAGTGTATCAAGCTGAGTCATTAGTTTTTCACGTGAAAACATAAATCTGTGGTTTTAATGCATCTCTGAGGGTAAAGCATCACTGGCATAGAGAATATCTTGCAGGGTAAAGCATATCTTTGATCAAAGCATATCTGAGTTTCATAGAGCATGGAATCAGTGGTATGTTGTGCTGTTGTATCTGTGTGCTATTAAAAAACTCCTTCGCCCTGAGGTCCTGATTGGTCAAGTGTGTGTGTGAGTATGCGTGTGCGCGCGAGTGCTCCTGTGTGTGTGTGTGACACCACACGAGACTCTTAGATACATATCTCGGTTGTGTGTCTACAGTTGATATCTCTCTGAATACTTTGCCTTCATTACGAATGCGGCAGCTCAGGCAGACAGACAAACTGTGCGTTAAAAGCAGCGGCTTATCCGCCACGGCATCGAGGCGGAAAGGTGCCGGGATCCCAGAGTAAGACATCGAGAAATAAAACCGTCTCCTGCTGTTGCTCCGTCTGAATGTTTACCGTTCTCGAAAACATGAAATGTGACGACCGGAAAACCGACAGGGAAGGGGAAAGACGCTCAGGAGAGAGAGAGAGAGGCAGAGGGAGACGCTCAAGCGGAAGCCTTTAGCCGCGTTTGCCGTCCGTCCCCTCCTGAGGCGAACCGATCTCAGACTGACCTCTGACCTGTTTCTTCCCCCCTGGATAAGTACCCGCCGTCGGTCGCCTCAGAAACAACGAACGGAGCGGAGCGACCTCCGTAGAGATAAAGGGGCGGACCCTGCGCGCGAGAAGGCAGGACGGTCCAATCAGGCGGCCGACCGCGGGAACACGACCGCGTTACAAAATGTCGACCGGCGCGAGGTGTAGCCGTCGTAACGGTCAGCCAGGCTCATTTGCATTAACTCACCCTGGGGGGGTGCGATACAGCGGCCCCTGCCTGACTGGTTTTGAGACACAGTTGCGAGGCGCATCTCAGTCGGGTATTAGGGTGCCGTTCCCGCACTCACTAACACGCGGGAATAAACATCATCCGCGTGTTCTCAGACTAAACGGCATCCTTCTTATACATACTAAAAAATTACTGTCTCTCACAGTCACGCAGACCGCAGGATGATTGTATTATCGCTGCCTTCACGCACGTAGCGATTCGGAATATAGATGTGGTAGTTTACCTGGGTTCTATTGCTGCACGATTGCGAGCCGGGCAATTAAAGCTCAGACAGATGTTTCCAGCTTGTTTCGTCCCCGCTGCCCTCACGCATGATAAAGTAAATGAACGGCAACTACCTGTAATTTAATTATCTTCATTCTGCCATCGCATTCAATATTTTTTCTGTTTTTTTTTTTGTCACGGAACTTTGCCATTGATTACACATGCTAGTGATGTGCCAGAGATTTTGATTGACATTGCATAGACTGATAAAAAAATAAATGAAAAAACTGATTGCATCTGTACACACAAAATGGCTCCGATTAATTCCTGAATTCCCAACAAATTCCTTCATACGAATAAACAGCCATAATGTACAGC
The DNA here is from genome assembly GCF_018555375.3 of Anguilla rostrata. Taxonomy (NCBI): domain Eukaryota; kingdom Metazoa; phylum Chordata; class Actinopteri; order Anguilliformes; family Anguillidae; genus Anguilla; species Anguilla rostrata. The sequence goes on along the minus strand of NC_057935.1, from coordinate 9,437,800 downwards.
GTGCGCATTCACGCTTTCGATTCCTTTCCCCATATTAAGCAACGGTGAAAACTGAAATTGCCCCTGACATAATTAGTTGTTAAATTCAATTTGAGGACAATGGAATTCCTCAGTCATGCTTGAGAGCGTTGGTAACACAGGAAGACCACCTGCCCAGATGTTAAATTGAATATTTGCCTTTATGAAGCCTGGAGAAATGGAGAAACAACACTGGTAAAACCCCCTGAAAGAGGAGGAAAGAAACAGAAAAACAAATTCTCCAGCGCTCCACCAAGGCTCCATAATGGATTTATTTCAGTAAGCTCTGTTTGCCTGCCAGTATCTGTTCATTTTACCAGGGCTTTTTTTCTTTATCAATTAGCACCGGCTTGTCACTCGTGCACTAAAAGCATGTCACAGAAAGCTCACACTATTGTCACACGTTGTCAGCTATCAGCTTTTAATCCCGATTTCTGCAGAATCTGTTTGTTGGTAAAAAATGAACCTTTCATTGGACTGTTATTATCCCCGAAATTGACTCTGTAGCACAACACACATTAAATAATCTAAATCCACTCATAGCTGTGTGACAGAACCAAACGTACCCATCTGTGTGTCACCACACACCCATTCCAACAGGACCTATACTCATCCCAGCATCACCCTCACACCCATTACATCAACCCACACAGGTCCCAGCATCACTCCACACCCATCCCAACACCACCCCACACCCATCCCAACAGCATCTCGCACCCATCCAAACATCACCCCACAACCATCCCAGCATTACCCCCACACCCATCTCAACATCCCACACCCATCCCAACATCACCCCACACCCCTCCCAAAACTGCACACCCATTCCAGCATCACCGCATCCGGGGATGGCACTAGCGTGCCTGACACTAAGCACTGTGGCCTTAGTGACATGAACTGGGAACCAGCCAGATTCACGAAGACAGCTGAGCAAACATGTCTCCGGCAGACCCAGCTTCAATGGAGGTCTGTTCAGCACAAGAGGCGCTTTAAGATCATTACATGGAATATAACCGTGTTGACATGTGCAGTGTGCACATGCTACCAACATCACTGAGCGTGAATGCGAGAGAGACAGCAGCGAGCCTTTCCATGTAATGCTAAACATCACATCCCCAAGCTGCAGTCTTCCAGTACAGTCTCTCTCTCTCTCTCTCTCTGTCTTTCTCTCCCTTTCTCTCACTCACTCTCTCTCTCTCACGCACACACACACGCAAAGAGACAAATATCCACACTTCTCGCTGAGAGGAAGCAAGTTTCTCACAGTCCACCCACAGGCAATGGTGGGGAAAGGAAGGAGAGAGGGAGACAACATTTTTATCACCCCTTTATTTCAGCATAAAAATGCCTCATATCGTGCTATATGACTTCACACTTATCCCATGATCAATCTGCATGAAGCTGTGAAGTTCCTAACCCACGTCAAACTTATTGGGTGTTGAAAAGGAAAACAGAGGGGAATGGAGCGAAAAAATAAGGGAAGGGAGAAGGGATAAAAAATAAAGGAGAGAAGAAGGAAGAAAGGAGAAAGAGAGATGAAGGGCTGGTGATGATTGCTATTTTGTGTGTTCTGAGACTGTGGGAAGACTTAGACTATTAAAACGAAAGGCAAACAATGTTCTGCTGTGTTGCGTGGTCCAGTTTGATTTGGGTTGTCCTGTACATAAGACACAGAGTTCTTCAAACGCTACACATCATTATTGTATTCTATGACTCTGTGGTCTGCAAAATGACCTCACGATAATGCTCAGGATAAAATTAGAGTTCTTGTGCCCTCCTTTAATCTGGTCAACAGTCTCCTACCTAACTTCACCTGCCCGCAGGACTTCCTGCAGACAAGATGGCGCTCGTCGGTCATCACGCAGAAGCACAGGCCTGGATCTCTGCTGTCTTTGGAGATTAAGGCAAATCCAATGTCTGTATAACTCTGGATGTGACCGGGAGTTAAATAATGGATAAACCTTCAGCTGCTATCACACTTAATTAATGATCCTGGAGTGATACTGGGGAGCGAGAGAGAGACAGACAGAAGGAGGAGGGAGCATCGAGGAGACATAAAATCAGAGAGGAAGACAGGGGAAGGGGAGGAGAAGAGATAAAGAAAGAGCAAAAGGAGAATGGAGGGAGAGTTAAAGAATGATTGCAGGAGAGAGCCACTGTCCCAGAGTTTGATCGTAATGTATCGCCTTAATGAATGCTTTGTCTATATGTACAGAATATCAGAGCACGGTGTGTATGCAGAGTGCACACTCAAACACACACACACACACACACACGCACACGCACACGCACACGCACACGCACACACACAGACACACACACGCACACACACACACACACATGCACACACGCACACACACACGCACACACACGAAAGCTCACATGCACACACACACACACACGCACACACACGCACGCACGTACACACATGCACACGCACATCCGCACACACACACAGTGCTTGCTTTGCGGTGTAAACATGAGAGATTTCTTAGTCTCCCCGGCAGGCAATCAGCAAACCATGTAAGGGCCCCACGCCAAATACTCTGAAAGCGGCCCCGCACTGCACCGGCTACATAAACAAGCTCTGCCCTGAGAAAGCATTCCCTGACAGGGGGGTTTATTACCTGCAAATCACGGGAATAAAAAAAAAAAAAAAAAAAAACACTGTTTACTGTTTGAAGTAGACAGCGCGGCGAGAAAGTATACTCCAAAGAAAAGAAAACATATTGTCGAAGAAAGTAAATTTACGCCATCCGTATGAATTATGGGTTTTAATTAGAGGTATTATTGCGGCCGTGTTGTGCTACTGTAATTTTAATCAGTCGTTGAATTCGGCCCCAGCTGCCCGAGGAGACGTATTAGCATGCAGCTAACACATTAAGCACATTCCCTCCTCCTCCTGCAATGTTTACCGTGGGGGGGTGGGTTGGGGGGATTTATGTTTAAATGCCCAAACTTCCCCTGCCCCCATCACACCATGCTGCTTTTCCAATGAATCCACTTCCTCACAAATGGCAGGTTTGTCTAATGATGATGACCAGGTAGATTTGAGCTCTGACCTCTAATCTGAGCTGTGCCCTCCCCTCCTGCCCTCAGCTCTGTACAGTAGCCACTCAGCTCTGCCTCAAGCAGTGCACCAGCTTGCACTCATCCTGTTGAGGCACTGTTTCGAGAGCAAAGATTGGCCACATGGTCATTGGCCACTGAATTCAGACCATGCCAGCCCACTGCGGCCAACAGGCCTGCAGGGCAATGCACAATGGGCTCTGGAATTGCCCAGGAGTGGAAGGGTTCCAGGCAGCCCAGACGGAAATCTCATTGTGCAACAGTGAACCCTGTCTGTTCTGGCCCCTTGGTGGAATGAGCTTCACAGAAGAGACATAAGGGACCCCAGCTCCTCAATCCTAGACCTCTCTAGCACGCTTACTTAGCCCCAAAACCTGTTGTTCACTTCATGTAGATTAATGTTCATCTGGGTGGTTTTCTTATAGTCTTGTTTGGGTAGATGACAAGCCGTCAATCGAGCCTGCGCTTCTTGCACTCGCTTTCTCTCTTGGTAATATATTTTCCCTCCAGAAAAATAACTGCACTTCAGTCCCTGATCTTTGTACTAGCGCTTTCATTTCATTCAAGTCAAAACATGCCGGCAAAGTAAAGGCAAAAAAAATATTGAATTAGCAGGGCGTCTCATAAAAAAGGAAAATAAACCAATACACATGGGGGGAATAAATAGAACAAAGAAATAAGAGCAATCCACGGACAGCGCTTGGCTGGTTTAGACGGGGTGTGTGAATGTGTGTCCCTCACCCTCCCTGTGGAGGGAAAAGCTGCACTGGCAGTGTAGTGCAGTCCAGTTCCTCTCATCCCTCAGGAATATGGAGAGTGCCATCTCTGTCCTCCAAAACTCTTTTAGATGCCAAGCGCCTCATGGACCTCGCCTGCGACTCAAACACTTTCTAACTCACGCACTCACACATTCACGTTTAGCAGCCTGAAGATTCTCCACCAGGGGGAGCCAATCGAGGCGATTCGCATCAATGACACCGCGCGTCCTTGTCAGGTCAAGGTCTGGTGTTCCGGGGACATTAATTACAGCAATCTTGCTGGAATTCCACGCCTTGTGTTGTGAAGTGTGGCCCTGTCTAGACCTCTCGAAGACTGTAGTGGGCGCGAGCTTTTCTCCGTAAGCCCATCTCTATTGCTGTTGCCATTTCCAGGGCTGTACTCACCGAGTCTATGCCTCGGCAAAACCGTCCTGAGTGGTGTGTGTGCACAGTGAGCCTCTGTTCCAGCTGATTAAGAATACCCTCGTTGGGCCTACTAGTTTAGGGCAGTGATCTTCATCCCTGGTCTTGGCAGGTCGCAGAGTACGCTGGTTTTGTTTTGTTACCCGGCACTTAATTGATCAGTTAAAGCAGTGCACAGTTAAGTCACCTCACCTGGTTTCTTTTGTCTGAATTGGTTGCTGATATTAAGGACCTGTAGCAATGTAGATCACTGGGGGCTTGTGGTGAAAGGAGTGGGGGGGTCATGATTTTTTAAAGATTCAGTACACACACAATTTAGCTGCCCTCTTTGGGATATAATGAGGTTATACTTCAGTTGTACTTTGCAGAGTTTTTTTTGAATTTCTTTGCACTTATAAGATTTTTTGTATGCAGAGTTTTTATTTAGTATTTATACACTTTAGCTAAATCTTGCTCTGTGAGTGGAACCCACACATTGCTGGGGCAATTCTGATGGCGTAGGTGAATATTTTCAACCACAGGAGTTTGAGAGTTTGATTTGCACGTTCCTTTTTAAGACATGAAAGGCACTTTGTCCTTGGTGAACTTCACTGTTGATCTTATTTTCAGGCTCTGGGATGTTTGGTGATTACAGTGTTGTAATGTATAATTTCTGAGTGAGAATCTGTGGGTGGTTCCCTGCGATTGTTATAAAAGTGCTCTTTTTTTGGAATATCATAACTTTATCTTCCTTCATAATTACATATTTCTTTATCTATTTTTTCCCTCAACTTGTTCGCTATTTTGCTCTCGTCAAAATTCAGAATTTCTTTTAATGGGCATGAATATAAATGAGAAATATTTGATCCTTCCCCTTTTCTCTCATTCTCTGTTTGTTTCTCCCTCTCTCCATCTCTCTCCCCACCCCTCTCCCTCTCTTCTTTCATCCTTCCCCCTCTCTATCACTGTTTGATATCCAGCAGTATTGATCTGTTGGTGCTGTGGTGAAGCCCAGATCGATGCAGAGAAATGGAGACTCTCCTCGCTGGCCAGAATGCAGCGTGGCTGCGATTTCTGACAATTAATCTTTGATATGATTTTGTGGGTGGTTAGGAAGAGAGAAGGTGGTCATCATTAAAGCTAAGTCCAGGAATGGCCTTCACAGCTAGGCTCCCCCTTATGTAAAGCTATCATTCGCTAATAAACATTAAAGTTCTCCTCCAGAAAGGTCATATCATTTCTTTGCTTTCAACTTTTTATGCCTACTTATACTGTAGTACAACTTATCGAATAAATGTCAACTTATTAAGAAAATTGTTTATGACTGGTTTCACTAGTTAGACTGCACAAGCAAAGTAAATCGGTAATACAATTCTAATTTCAGTTATAGATAAATAATAGCTATTTGGACAGGATATTATTATTATTATTTCGAATCAGTGCTAAACCCTAAATTAAACTTAAATCAACAAAGCTGCATATTTAAAAACAAATAAGCATATTAACTATTTCCTGTTTTTATATTTGAAATCCATGACCCCTTTATATAATTAACAGATATTTGGTGCCAGCAGTAATTTCAGCATTTCTAACAACGGGCCTGATTCTGCAGCCATAATTTGTATTGCTGTTTCTGTACTTCATCGGCTTGCCACAATAAACAATGAAAGACGGTAGATCACAGAACTGAAGACACAGAATGAACAGTACAGCGCTAGCACGCGGTTGCCAGCCGAGCTAACACCCATTACACACGCTGCCGTTCATCAGTGCAAGGCTACGAGAACTGAAAAAAAAAAAAGCAATGTTCTGGTCATTTACAATAAGAAAATGAAAAGAGATCTGAAATGACGGGGCAGAGTGTGAGGAGCGGACAGAAGCAGTGTTAGTGTGACAGATAATGGCTTTCAGCTTTCATCATTTTCTAACAGTGGTTCCATTACCACGGCGTGGCTGAGACTAAGAAGGCCTGCGTGTCCGATTCCCCTGCAGTGCTCACATTTCTTCATTTCGTATTTACCGTGCATTTATGCAGTTTGCACACTGTCTGCCCAAACAAGGATGTGTGTGTGTGTGTGTGTGTGTGTGTGTGTGTGTGTGTGTGTGTGTGTGTGTGTGTGCGTGTGTCGTGAACTGCAAAAGTCAGCCTCCTCACGCGGTGGACCTCGGCTATCCTGATAAGGAAATCTTGCCTGCGCTGCAAGGCACGAGCTTTCGCTTTATTGCGGTTAGTGCTCTGATCACTTCCTTTTCAAAGCGTAACACAGTGCCATGGTGACTTCGGTGCCACGTGAAGGTGACTTCAATCCCACAGTAGTGAATAATGGCTTTAATACTGACACAGCATGGGTAGATGCTGCATTTTTTTCAGCTCTGTTAGGAAATGAAATGGGGAGGGACATGCGACATGAGCAACTAATAATAGAACGCTGGTCCAAAACTGCAGTACAAGCTTCACCAATCCAACTCCACCCTCCATGCCCCACAGGACCCCAACCTTCAGGCCGTCCTTCCACGGGAGGCTGCAGCAACATACAAGCAAGCTTGTTACATCACAGGCTTGTCACAACTGAAGTGAGACTACTCAGATTTCCGAAAAGGAGCAGGGTGAACCGTGGCCAGGAAGTCACACAACCCCACAGCACAGCTGGAGTCACAGGACATGAGACAGTGTCTGTACCCTGGGGGGAGGGGGGGAGAGAGTACTCAGTGCTGACATAAAATATTCATAAGCTTGTATGATTTCCACATTCCCACATAAGTCTCCATTTCAATTATCTTTCATAAATGGTTTTCTTCAGCTTATTAACACAATACAGGTCTGGCTCATTTCTTTTTGTGCTGTTGTGGAAATCCTCATTTCCCGTACATAATTTAGTTTCAGCGAACAGGTGTCCGCACTTTCAGCAATTACAGCCCTCCACATTTCATCTGCCAGTATAATTTAAACAATTAAAATAAAAACAAACATTTTAGTAAAAGTTGCATACATTTACATGTGTGCGAGTATTATGTACACTCTCTAATTGCCCTGTTTCTTGAATGTGTTAAACATTCATTAACATTTTGATTCATATTTCCAAAACAAAAATGCATGGTAAAATATTTGAATTTTACGTGCGCAAATAGGTGATCTGACTGATTAAAAAGTATTAGGAGCTGAAAAATGTGTTTTCATGGCATGCAAAGATATTTCTGGCATAATGTGGCTCAACGGTGTACATCATCATCCTTCATTAGACATTATAAGCGCCTAATTATGAACAGTTAACCGACTCAAGGATTTACGTTGTGGTCAGGAGAAAAACCAGCATACACACAGTTACAGTCCCCCAGGACCAAGACGGATAACCTCTGGCCACATGCTCACAAGGGTAGAGATGATACAGTTGTACAGAGGTTGAGTGTTGAGTGAGTCTGTCTGTACTGTACAACTGTATCATCTGTACTTGTTGGATGTTATTTTCTGAAAAGTAAGAGCGAGGATCCCGGTTTCTCTTCGTAAAGCAGGTGTGCATAACTATGGCCTGTGAGAGACCTGGTGGGTCCCAGTACATATTATTGTTTTTGTTGCCACCGGATATTCTGACTTCCGATCCTTCCACCAAGCACAGCAGCGATGGTTCACCTGAGTCTGAACACAGCACACCGCTTTCACCAAGCGCTACGTGAGCAGTCTTCAGCTGTAGTTCATTAATTTAAAAAAACTATTTACATCAAATCAAGCAAATAATTTAATTAATCAAATAATTAAGAATAAAATTTGGCACGAAATCCTGAAATGCATCAGTTCTTGCTGTGGACCCTTATCATAGATAAAGCACTTGGCTCTGAGTCACAGAGAAGCAGAAGATTAGCTTTTTTCTCTGGAAAGAGGGAGCAAAAGGTCCATTGCAGTGCACCTCCAGTAATTTGTGCTTTCCGTTAACAAGCAAGCCAAATTCTTGGCCTAATCATATTCAAATATCCTGCTTGTGCATTAGAGGCTGTTCAGCTATTATCTGGTCATTTATTCTACATTAATATTTCATATATTATCAGTAGAGATGTGTTATGCACACACAGGCAAGGTGCTAAGAATATTTTAATGTGCTCCCCCACCCGCCCAGAGTTGTAATTCTAGACTGAGGGGGGGAACAGGTAGGGGGGGTGGGTAATGAGCTAAAACACAGCCCTTCCGCAGGGGGCGGGGCCACACGCAAGTATCTTGAGCGTAGGACAGAGCAGCACTGCAAACAAGACACCGGAGGAGAGAGAGTATCCACAGCCATGGTGAGCTCGGGTTTATTAACAGCTGAGTTCCAAGCTATCCCCAATTTTTTTTTACCACCAAAATTGCTGAGCAGGAAACCCAAAGCAGGCCCGGCCATGGAAACGAAGCACAGCTGCTTTCATACATTTTTAAACAGCGGGCGCGAATCGGAATAAATCAGAAACACTTTTACACGCATCCTCGAGTATTACGACCAACACAGGCCCGCTCTGAATACTGCAGCGATGGCACAATGAAAATGTAAAAAATCGCACATAATGGCAAACGCGATAGACGGCGATCTTCATCCAGATTTCGGTTTTCAGCGCCTCTATTTAAATACGTGATTTTCGGGCCCGCGGATACAGCCGCGCCTTCGCCAAAGCGGATAACCGCATTACCCCCCTCAGCTGGGGGAGCTGGAAAGACCGGCGCGTGTTTGCGCAGCCCGTGCCATTACGGCTAGCCAACGGTGTCGGCACGGCAACACAAATAAGGAGCAACGCGTTAACGCCCGCGCTTGCCTCCCGCCGCGGCGCGGGAAGGGCGTCCTCGCCACACCTCCGCACGCCATTTTGGACACGCTGTTCCGCTGGCGTCCGTTTATTGCATTCGGGGGCTCGGCTCGACACAGGGGAAATTACCAACGTCGCTGACAGCTGGTACGAGATCTCATTTTACCCACAATGCCGTCTGTCCCCTCCTGAGAGGGTGCGGGAAGGACAGTGATATCATTGGACCGGCGTGCTTGAGATTGCCGGTAGTAGCTGATGGCTGTCTCACTGTCGCTCATTCGAAAAAGGGATCGGATTTTAACAACAGAACAAATAACTGATGTTCAGCCTCGGGGGGATCAGCCAATTAGATTGGCCGTATTTAAATTACGCTCAAATGATGGCTGTGATGCAGGGGAATCATTAAAGATGGCTAATGTTTGTGTGCGCGAGTGTATTATTCGACAAACCGTGCCCAATAATAAAAACGCTTGGGAATGAAAACGCTGAAGGGAAGCAGCTCAATGTGCTGTCGTCTTGCATCGGCGAGGCCGTCAGGCTCCTTACCTTGGTCAAGCGACTGGCCGAGACTCCAGTTTCTGAAGTAATCGTCCTGGAAGAAAATTCAAAACAGAAAGATAAGTGTTCACCGCAACAGGCCGGCTCTCAGTCGACACCACCAGTTCAGTACGATGACAAGAACAACGCACCTCAGAGTGTTTATTTCTAACCTGCTCTAACGTGAAGGTGAGCAATAGTGATAGGAGGAGTAAGTATGGAGGTAAGGGGGCATGACAGAGGAACTCAAAGCTAAGAGGATGGTGATACAGACTGACAGTCTTCTCTCACACCCAGGAGACCATTTCAGCAACTGTCATCTATCCACAATACACACCAAACAAAACAATAAGCCTCACACACACACACACACACACACACACACATGCACTGTCTAAGGCGCTTTAGTTAAAGAGGATACAGCTGCCACACCACTTTCTCTCAAGAGTCACACTTTTTCTTTTTTCTTCTTCTCAACATCTGTTCCACATCCAGGGTGCATATTTATCATTTCAATTAGTCAACATTTATCATATTTCTATAGGGAAGAATAAAAATGTTTACACTAAGCAATGCATGCTACAGAACGAGTCCTTTGTTTTATAAATATCTTTAAAATACCACAAAATGTCTGTGTGAGCATGTGTGTACGTGTATATTTTTGCACCATACACTAAATAATCTTGAAGTGATTAATATGTGCCTAGCTCAAGTCTCCAGGGGGATTTCACAAAACAGGATTACTGTGTTAGCTGGATAACTGCGCTGAGTAAAACCCGGAACAGCTCTTTTTACTTCAGTCCATGTTCTAGATTTGGGTGGCTCCCAGGTTTTACTCAGTGCAGCTATCCAGCTAACTCAGTAATCCAGCTTTGCGAAACAAGGCGCAGGTTTAAAGAAAACATGAAACAGATATAAATATTACAAAGAAGGCAATGCAACTCCAAACACGAACAAGGAAGCAGTCAGGAACTCTCCACAAACTAAAAGCCCAAAAGTCATCTGGCCCTTCAGAATAAAAGCCTGCACTCAATAGTCCTGTTCACAGAGTTTGAATGAGCCTGGTTGTCCATGCTCTATTTGCATTATTATCTCCATGTCACAGATGAGTGATTTGGCCATTTTGGATGCAAACATCAGTTTCAATCTAGTGGACTATGCAGCACTTACAGTATGCAGCTGAATGTGGCCATAATTGGTCATTACCATTAGTTTGCCCACAAGAAGACATTTTTTCCCCCCCGTTGTTTTTAACATATGATTAGGCTAAAAATGTTGCATTACTGTAAGTAACAGCAATATGTTTGAAATCACATATTTTCCTGTATGTAATTATAGCATAATAGTAAGGAGCTTGAATACTGTTTAATTGGGAGAATGGCAAGAGAACAATGTCGGCATTCATGTCCCGGAACCAGCGATGCAAACCATGGGGGCATTATCACATTAGAACACAAATGGCAACGACAGAACTCATTTAGGTGAGCTTTGTGTTCCGGCTAAATTCCATTAAAAAGGAATATTCAGAGGCCCTGTTTTCTCCAGATTTCACAAATTGGTTTAAGAAAGCCATAAAGCGCCCCCACCCCGCCACAAAAAAATCATTCATTCTTTTCTGCCTTTTCGTCTATTTAAATGAGCAGCTTCGCCACGAAGGGTTGTTTTACTCCAAAATAAAAGATTCAATAAATTTTTTTTTTCTCTCTTTCTCCCTCTGATTGATTGTTCCTAATCCCCTTGAACGATCCTGTTCAGGGACGGGTTGCTAAGAGCCAATTGCTATTGGCTGTTCAGAAGACAAAGTCAAAGCCAATCATAAAATACCATTCATCAGCCATTGCTTCAAAAGGATAACCTAGCTGCTAGGATAGATTTTGGAGCGAAGAAGAATTAAGGTAGGACTGGAACACAGGGGAAGTCAATTTTGGAAGGAAATTCACAACCATGGGGAATAAAACCCTTTTATTAGAAACATACCCTAGAGCAAACTCAATCCTGGAGACCCACTGTGTATGCTGCCTTTAATTTTTACCATAATTGCAATCTCTGAGTTGTAATGAGCTGTTAATTGTTCCTAATTTGGCATAAATGTGTACTGCAGGATGATTTACTCTCTTAAGGTCACATTGTGTCAGACATAGCCACGTATGTCATGAAGGATTAATATTACACATTCAAACCCCATCACTTTTAATCAGTCAGACCAACTGATGCTTTCATTTTATGTACTTTGCTGTTTGACAAATGATCTCTTTAGACAGAGGTTACATTGTTTAATTGATTCAATTATAAACTGACAGGTGAAACCAGTATATACAGTAAAAAAGCAACAAAAAGATTATTTTTATTATTATTGTTGTTGTTGTTGTTGTTATTTTTATTATTATCACATTATATTATATTATAATATTTTCAGATTTTACGGCGATTTGGGGGGTCACGGGTGGTGTGGATGTAATTAAATATCCCATTTTTGAGAAATGAGAAATAATTTCAAATACTGTATGTGGTATGAGCTTCCAGAATATCGTAAAACTGAATGAAAATCAAAAGTACATATCAGGTGGAGATGAGTAAAATGCAAATTTGTGTCAAACTAAATCTGACAAACTGTCACATTTTCATATTTGTAAGCCACACGGACCGCGGTGAATTCTATCCGGTAATTAAGTTAACGGAATTGTCTCTGAAGTTTTGGTTATTTGATGCTCACTCTGGTTATGTGCGGATGATGAGCTTTCACAAATTCACATCTGTGTCATGCCTTTGAAGTGCTAATTAAACAGGCCTCGCTGATGTGGATCCTGTCTGCCTGATTAACTTTTGTTTTTTTTTTTTACAGTTGGCGTTTCTCCTCTTCTGTCGTTACGTAACTCATCTCCCCATTCTCAGGAAAGGCAATTATAACTTCACCTTCTCATTCTTTCTTCTGTTTTTGTTCTCGTTCTTTCCGCCTTCGTTCATCCTGGCTCACTGGGTTGCAGACGCAGCTGCTCGCTGCGGTCCAGGCGTGAAGCGAACCCAGTCCTGAGCTCCTGCCGTGCCGTGCTTGGTTCGAACCACGCTGGGCGCCTGAGTCTGATTAGTCCTATGAGTGGAGGTGTATGAACTATTTCGAATCCCCTGCAAATGCCAGCACGCTGACCTTACAAACCCGAGAAGCGGAGTCTTCAAAGGTTTTTTTGTGCAAAGCATACACGCTGTTAGAGTTCGACATGAATTCTCTCATCAGACCAGGGTTTTTTTCTCTGCTGAAAGTAATTTAAAAGTATCTGCTAGGTGAAAATTCACACTACGCCTCATTAACAAATCAGATCCCTTTGAAACAGACCAGTATGAGGCGCACTGACCCTAAAGATGCTCGGTCTTGTCGTACTGAAGTCCAGCACTTCGACTCGAGTTTGGCTCGACTCACAAAAACTGTGACTTATGACATGTACTTGGACTCAACCATCTGTGACCTGGGAGTTTTTTACTTGTCGGCTTGCAACTCTGAGGTTGCAGGTTTGATTTCCAGGTCTGGATAGTGCCACTGTACGCTGGAGCAAGGCACCTGAATTGCTCCAGTAAATAAATATCCAGCTGTGTAAATGGATTGTATGTAATGAATGTAAGCTGCGGAAGTAGCTCTGAATGAGAGCATCTGCGAAACGCTACTGTAAATGTGCGATGACTAATGATAGCGAGGGAAAGCGTGATCATCGTGTTTTTGCTTCATGACACAGAAGCAGCGTACACACGGCAGCTGCAGTTTCTCCTTCTTCTGTCCACCGCATCCACACGGGCAGAGAAAACACAAAATGCTTCCAGCAGTGATCCTCATAAAGACTGACAATCCCCTGGCAGCTCGGATCAGTTAGGGAGGATGCCAGCCAAAGCCAGTGGACACTTTCCACACAGCTCTGATCGGATAAAGACGATGCCCAGCTGCAGCTAGCACAGGAAGGCAGTGGACACTTTGACTGACAGGAGCAGAGAATTGTGGAATGTAAAGCATGTAAAACAATGTTTTTTTTTAAACATTAACTTTCCGAAACCGGCATGCCAAAGACCACGCCCGCTTTCCACCGCTACTGGCCAGGTAAGCAATGGACTGGATTTCAGGTGGTCTGCTAATTCTCAAATGTTGTTTGCTAATTCTGAAATGTTATTAGAAGAAGAAGAAGAAGAAGAAGAAGAAGAAGAAGAAGAAGAAGAAGAAAGAAGAAGAAGAAGAAGAAGAAGAAGAAGAAGAAGAAGAAGAAGAAGAAGAAGAAGAAGAAGAAGAAGAGAAGAAGAAGAAGAAGAAGAGGAAAGAGAAGGAGAAGGAAGGGGAAGGAAGAGAAGGAGAAGGAGAAGGAGAAGAGAGAAGGAGAAGGAGAAGGAGAAGAGAAGGAGAAGAAAGAGAGAAGAGAAGAGAAGAGAAGAGAAGGAAAAAAGAAGAAGAAGAAGAAAGAAGAAGAGAGAAGAAGAAGAAGAAGAAGAAGAAGAAAAAGAAAAAGAAAAGAAGAAGAAGAAGAAGAAGCAGAAGCAGAAGCAGAAGCAGAAGAAGCAGAAGCAGAAGAAGCAGAAGCAGAAGCAGAAGCAGAAGAAGAAGAAGAAGAAGAAGAAGAAGAAGAAGCAGAAGCAGAAACAAAAGAAGAAGAAGAAGAAGAAGAAGAAGAAGAAGAAGAGAAGAAGAAAGAAGAAAGAAGAAAGAAGAAAGAAGAAAGAAGAAAAAGAAGAGAAGAAAGAAGAAGAAGAAGAAGAAGAAGAAGAAAAGAAAGAAGAAGAAGAAGAAGAAGAAGAAGAAGAAGAAGAAGAAGAAGAAGAAGAAGAAGAAGAAAGACCAGTTTAAAGTTTGGTGATGTTAAGATCGTTGTGATCATCACATTTAATGATGGGTTGCAGTGACTTTTATTTCATACTCAGTAACAAACAATTTGTCTTCCTCGCTATCATTGCTGTGCCCATCACAGAGACTAAAACTGCATTGACCCTTTAACCTCATCGCTGACTCAGTTGTCATGACAATAATGTTATAGAGCATATTCTCATATCCTGTAATTACCTTTAGTGAAGAATAGAGTCGCCTAGCCTAACCCAAAAATAAATATAATGGAAGACATTAGTTGAGAGTTTCATAAACACTATTACAAATGTTTCCGTGTGGACTACAAAGACGCCGTTAATGACTCCACTTCTTGTCAGTTACATGTTTATACATTTGATGAGCGACAGAATTCAATGACAAAGTCGATCGAAAATGGAATGGTGGTGACGCTGTAGTGATATCCATCGGCCAATCATATTTCGCCTAACTGTAAACTGGCCTGAAGAAGAAGCTGAACTGCACCGCTAACATGAACACGTCTGAAGAGAAACCGCGAGTGCACTTGCCAATACGCGCATTTGTAAGACTCTGATCATAAAAGGCACACAGCGGGCACTGAGTCCCGCCCCTTTCTATGACGAACAGCTTCTTGGCCCACCTTCTAGTTCAGCTGCTTTGGGAACAAAAGGTATGAACAAACAACACTGTCCGACAAGGTCGCACGACGCGTTGTAAGAAACTATTTGTTTGAAGCACGTGGAAGCCGTCGCTTCGGTTCGGAAAAAGGTTGTTTTTTTCCATCCAATTATTTTATTAAAAAAAAACCTCTGCGTGCTCCTGGATGCTGTTTTTCTCCCCCTTTGCGGATGTAAATAAATCTTACCTGGTTAATTTAAGAGAGGGGATGCTCATCTGGGGCCCGATGAAAGATGCCTGCTCACCCATATCAAAGAGGTCTCTGATTAGACCCACAGTGGCCACATTTTTACCTTCAGTGTTTACGCCACGGTATTATTTCTGACCGAAGGCAGCGATGACAGCTTGCGAAAGCCTCGGTAAAAAAAAAACTGCTCTTCATGTTTGCTAATTTGGCTCCTTTCAATGTTTGTGACCCGGGAGCTCCTTCCTTTTCATTAAGAGTAAAGGAGCTGGCAGTGATTTGTGATTGGTGTACACAAGGCCGAAAGGCTTCTCCTAATTTGGCTGCTCCTAATTTGCGCTCAGACGCAGAGGAAGGGGGGAAAGACCGAGAGTGAGAGCCAACGGAACCAACAGATCACTCCGGGACAGGGCAGGCAATTAAAAAGAGATGAGCTTGACCGTCCGGCAATAAAAAATAATCACGATCCTTCCAGCGTCGCAGGCATTAATAACCCTGTATTTCTAACTACAAAAAAAAAAAAATTGAAATGACGCTGTCTTCGTGAATCGCTAGCTAGTCTAAACAATGCGCTAAACGTCGCTGGGCGAAACGGCGCGGCTCGACACGGTTCCCACGCGCCACCGTCGGCGGGCGCGATGGAAAATCGCCCGGGGTCACCGCCCCGCCCACCGTCTGCCCGGCATCGCCCCAGCGTACCCGTGTTCCCCCGCCCCCCAGGATAACGGGCACATTCTGAATGAAAGCGGGAGCGCAGGAACGAGAAGGGAGAGGAACGCACGCGGAGCGCCTCGGCGGCGCTACCGCAGAGAGCGATAATTCGCCCCCGCCCAACGCTGAACGCCGCGGCGTAGCTGCGCTGCGGCCGCTGTTTCGCTTGTCGCCGCGGGCGCGGACTGAGCTGCCGCTTTGAAGACGCCGGGCTGGACACACAGATAGGAATTAACTCCGCGGGCTTCTTTCTGTTTTTTTTCTTTTTACCATCCAGAGGCACCGAGGGAGAATTACAATAATCACCTGAATTGTCATGGCGGGAGAGAGGGAGGGAGAGCTGGCAAACAGCGGGCCTTCTGGGAGAGATTAGTGCACTTACAGGGGCTTTGGGAGAGGTGTTGTGTTGTGTGTGTGTGTGCGGGGGGACAGAGGAGCCATCCAAACACATGCTCACACAATGAGAATCTCACGCACAGTCACACACACAACCACACATGCACACACAGTCACACACACAACCACACACACGCACACACGCAATCACATACACAACCACACACAATCAGACACACACACATGCACGAACACAGTCTCTCTCTCTCACACACACACACACACACACACACACAAAAGCACCCAATAAATAATTTCACAGGATTTTTTTATCAGATGTTCAGGTAATATAAAATTTCTTTTCACAACTATGACTACTCTTGGGTCGGAACCACAGCTTCTATTGGGTCTGAACCACAGGGGCTATAGGGTCAGGACCACAGCTACTGTAGGGTCTAAAGCACAGCTACTGCAGGGTCTAAAGCACAGCTTCTGTAGGGTCTAAACAAGCACATCTGGTGTAATCTTTCAGAGCCCTTACACACTAAGCCGTGGAGGCGATGAGAAGAAGCACGTTTTCCCCCACAAGAATAAGAAATAAACGCCGAACACAAAATTGGTCTCGATGACGGCAGTCATCCGGAACATCCCTTCATTTGGGGAAACATAAATAAAGGAATAAGAACGGACGGCTGAGGGCGAGTTCAGGCCCGAGGTGGTGCTTGGTGACAGATGAGCTGGGAGATGAAATATCGCATTATGAAAAAATTAATTCCCATCTACTCCCGGCCACACTACGCGCCTTCCTGAGCTCACGAGTCGAGCCCTGCGTTTCCGCCGTGCTTGTGCGCGTGCGATGAAACAAGGGTCCACCCCATGCGTAACCGACTATTCTCCCTCCCTGGTACCCCATGTCCTTAAGCAACGCTCATGTATATTACCAAGCGGTTGAGGCTAAGTGTCTGGTTTAGGGGGGCAACAGCAGAGCCCCACCAGGGGGACTCTGGCACTCAAACAGGCAATCGCCGGGCCGGCTCCTAAACGACTCGCCCCAGGGGGGTTTCCGAGACGCGCTCTCTAAGGCTGCGGGGGCCGTACGCGCGCGGGTTTCCTGATTTCCTTAGCGCTCGACCCGCGCGAATATCGCGCTAGCGGGGTGGGGGCCCGGTGGGGGCTGGGGGGGGCATGGAGGAAAAGATGCCCCCGTCTGAAGCTGTTATTCACACAAACCCCCCCCCCCCCTTCGCTCCCTCCCCCCTCCGTTTGATTTAACCTACCGGCCAGCTAAGGAGAGGCCTAGAGCTTTCACCCCCCTACCCCCCCCCTCTTCATTAGCAAGGCAGCCCCATCCTCTGTAGTAGCCCCTTCACATTTAATATCAGCCCTTTAATAGAGCACGGTGCATCACGGGCCCAAGCATGCAATCACACCTGCCTTTACTCATCAATCACTCCTGAAGAAGGAAAAACACAACACGCACGCATACTAATGATAATGGCTCATGGTAGCCATAACTTACCTCCACTTCCTTCATACGAATGCAAGGCAGGAGAAAGAGAGAGAAGGAGTTATTGATAGCATTGATGGTTATGACAAGTAAAAAACCAATTAGACTCCTAAAACCCTGCATAATCAGCTGAGGGAATCATCATGTTTATATTTCCGTGAAGCTGTCACATACATTCAGCTCATAGCTGCCTGCACACTGTAGAGGGGAAAAAAACACTTGTAAAGGAAAAAGTGACCCATATAGAATTTCTTTGTCCTTATTGTAGTATGTACTATGCAGTGGCATATATTATTGCAGTTTGTGATTAGTATTTTTTATCATGTACCATTGTGGGAAGATTAATTAAATGTAACACAGATTTTTGAAACACACAACACAAGCTGTCAGATATCCACTATGGTATGAGAAAACAGAAAGTGAGAGAGAGGGGGAGCAAAAAGGAAATAAAGGTGAGTGAGGAAGACAGGGAAAGAGGAGCGATAACAGAAAGAGAGAGGGAAACAATCTCTATGCCACGAGGACCGTTTGTGTACACACACACCCACACACATGCACGCACACGCACACGCACACACACATACACGCACACACACACACACACACACACACGCACACACACATACACCCACACACACACACACATAAACACACACACCCACACACATGCACATACGCACGCACACACATAAACACACACACACACACACACGCACACACACACACACACACACACACACACACACACACACATGCAGCAAGAGAGAGGCCCCAGCCATTAACTTGCTCAGATAGAGTGACTTCCAATTTGAGAACATTCTCGCTCATGAAATGAGACTCTCAGGGAACCGATCACTTCCATTCCGACGTCGATGTTCTCAAAGTGTCCCTGTAGCAGTGAAGCAATGGCGTGAACCGTCTCTATACGCAGACACTTCACTGCAATAGTGTGGGGGCCCTGCATTGATGCTTACTCAAAAACGATAAAAAGCTTCCTACACAGTATTGGTCACACGGAAAAATACCAGGGCAATTTTAGAGCCACTGTGTATTGCAAAAAAAAAACAAAAAGCAAACTGCGTTGCCATAGATACAAAACTCCTAATAAGCTCAAAATAAGCTGCGCCATGCCCCTGCCGAATCGACCCTCTTAAAATGCCTCGCCGCGGAGAAGTCGGCCATACGGTTCATTCTTTAGTGCAAGAAAGTCAACTCTTTCCAGGCCCCGGAAGTGGCAGGACATGGAGATTTGGGGGAAAAAAAAGGGATACAGCAACGCCATCGTAGCCATCGGAAGAGCTCTTCCGCTGCAGCGTGCGGTGCAAGTTGTTCACAGTGTGACTTTTCTTTGAGAAGGAGCTGAGCGAGAAACAAAACAGCACAGCTGAGAGCGCAGAGCTCCTGGTTCAGGGCCAGCTTCCTGCCCTCGCTGAGCCGGGTGTTAATGCCCTACTGGGCGTGCACTGTCAGCAGCAGCTTGGCACTGGACAATAGCCATTACAATGTGTTTTTTTTTTTCTTTTCGTTTCAACATAAAAACCCTCGTCTAACCTTTTCAGATGTATGCTCGTAAGAAGGGCGTGTGCTCCATGCACAGAATCCTCCAGAAGGTTCAGAACTGAGCCGTGTTCCTCTGTAGACAAGACTGTTGGACCGCCACACTGTCAGGCAACTGCGTTATGGAGTTTTCATTGTGTCAAGCTCCATAACACTAGACACAGCCTGCCTAGTGTCATACAGAAGAGTTTACATCGTGGGTGTGACTGTTACCACTTATGCAGTCCGAATGAATTTTTATGCTATATGCGTATTTCCAATGCCTTTTTTTTAGATGAGAATGATCATCTAAAAGCACAGTAGTGCTTTTCGAAGGTCCATAAGGGCACTTTCCAAGCACAAGAGTGTCATGATAATGTCTGCTAAATTCAAAACACAGACTACCAAAAGCAGGTACTTTCTAGAATATTTTTTATGATGAAATAATATTAATACATAAATGGATCACATTCACCCAGACATAAAAGGTTTGCATCAATCTCTGCAGGTCAGAGAAGCAACCTTGCCTTTTTCACAGTGCATATTTAATGCAAAAGATGCCTTATTGAATGTTTAACCACCTTTTATCTGTCTTGACAGACCAGGCAATTTAATCCACCTGATCAGAGTTTGAAAATAATTCAGAGACTTCACAGAGATTGATGTTCTTTATTATTCCTTTTCCGCACCGAAAGAGACAGCGCGCAAAGCGAAACACAATCAAACGACGCCCCCGGTATGTAATGCTTTTAATTAAAACCTCAAAGGACGGCGATGAAAGATGTGCAGCAGGCTTCGCTGCTGGGTGCAAACAGGCGGCATCCTCGGGGGCGGGGGGGACAGGGGTGGGGGGCGGGAGATCGAGAGCGAGCAGAACACAGCCGGTCCTGTGGCTCTAATGTGCTGATCCGGCCTGCACAGCCAAAAGCAACTGCGTGGGGCGCGGGGGGGGGCCGGGGTGGAATTACAGTGCGTACGAGTGCCCCCACGGCCCCCAGAAATGCCATCACCTCACGCCAGAACACTGTCTCAACACTAAAGCGTCCCGCCATGATCCCGCCACCCCCCCCCCCAGCCCCCACCGCCCCCGAGCCCCCCCCACCACACCCCGCCAACCGGCGCTGGCATAAATCCCCCCGGTAAGTATGGTTTAGGGGCTGGCACCGCGCGGCCGAGGGGTTGGGTAAGGCGGTATCGATCTCGGTCACCCATCGGGTTTGGCTTCTCTCTCTCTCTCTTTTTTTTTTTTTCTTTTTTGTCAGCGGCGTGTTCTCCACGCCTGTTCCCCGAGGGGCTGTTTGCTTGGATTACTCTTGTTCCCCGCGCTCTCCTCTTTTACGGTGATGGATGCGCTTGTTTTATGAGCGCGCCGCCGCGGAGCCTGAGAGGCCAAAACGAGCACCTGTGGCTTCCCGCAGGCCGGGGCAGAGGCGAAGAAAACGGTCCTGGCGCGGCGCTGCCGCCGTTATAATTACAGTCCAGTTCTAATCACGTCCCTCCCGCCGTGTCCAGACCATCAATCTGACCGCTCCTGTTCGAAATGGAGGCCATATAAACTGCAGAAGCTCTGTTCTCTGTGTGAAATCAACAGAGGGTGCACAGTATAAGAAGATTCATTTTTTTATAACATTTATTCACAAATATAAACATAAAAATTTGTTTATTTTTTGCATCCTGCCAGTATTTCATGCATTTCCATTCCGAAGGACCTCTATATACTAATATTGATATAAGAAGATGCACCGCAATTTCATTGAGTGGAAGTTGCATGGCCTTAGGAAATAGTTCCAACCGAAAATAAGATACAACATATTTTTGAGGAGTAATGTGCACACGCACAAGCTCTGGAATTATAATATCAATGTACAAGCTGCTCTGGAGTCACTATCTTTACACCCTGTGCACAGCTCATCCATCAATTTGATGCAAACAAATTGTCGACGCGATTGCACCTCCCAAGAGTTCGCACCCGCACAGTGTACCTTGACAGAACGTGGAGGAGACTAATTTTAGCGGTACCAGAGTATCCCTGCATATTTCATACCAGGGGTGACAGCTACCACAACCCAAGTTTGTGTGATGCAGCTTTGGCTGCAAATAGCAAACAAAGTAAAAATGCTGGGTGTTATGAGATAAAAACGATTGAGATTTTTGAGCACGCAACAACCAGAAGGACTAGCTAGCAAGCTAGCGCTAACTAACGAAAGTAGCTCCAGCTTAGTTACCTAGCTAGCTACTTAGCCATCAATAGTAGTCCTAGCTTATTGAAAATGATAGTGAACTATCCCTTTGAAACTCAAAAGGCTGTTATCTGTTTTTGTCTCTCTGTTGGCACTCCCAGGTCTCTGCTATCCGTAGGCAGATCCAACAGCTGGGGAAAAGTGCAGACGACGCATTGTTCTCATTTGGCCGTTAGCATAACGCATAAAAAAAGAGGAGGAACAGCAAGGAGTAAGCTCCAGCGTTCTCGACTCGAAGCTTCCGAGCCTTAAGAAGCGCAGCTACGGGAGGGTGTTCTGATGCGTCCATTCATCAATCACCACAAGGACCTGCAGTCACCGACAGCTGCTCCACCAAAAAAAAAAAAGAAAAAGAAAATGGCGGCCTTGCAAACAGCAGCACCGCAAACTCTGGAGCTGGCGGCTACTGTAAGCCGCAGTGCTGGCTGTAAACTTTACAATCTTACAACCCACTCTGCTTTTTTTTTCTGCAGTGACTATAACCTGTGGGTTATTTACGCGGCCATTACAGTGATTAATGCGAGACAGAATTGCCATGCTAATGGAATCATTAAAGCTGATAATGGCATTTATATATCACATAATGTGACTCTCAGACAGGATTATGTGCTTTTTTTTTCCTTTTTTTTTTCAGGACAGGGTTAATTCCTTGTCTGCCACCATTAATAGCCTTCGACCGCAAGACAATTTTCTTGACCCATGAGAAGAATTGTGGCAGTACCTTTTTAAAAAAAAAAAACCTTAACACTGAACTACAGTCCCCAGTGATGTTCATTAAATGAGTCAGACAACAGCTTGGATGAACGTGTCCAGATCTTATGGGTCACATGACCAGGGTCAGCATGCGAGCGGTCATGTGACCAGGTCTGGAACCATCCCAGAGAATGAGGGGGCATATTGTTTGCACAGGTGCTCAGGAGCGAACACACGCGCGGCACTTACTCACTTATTCATCTCTGCAACACTGAAAATATCTCTAGGGAAACACACCTGGAGGCAAGCCAGTCAAAGCGCTACCAAGCCAGACCGCTTTCTGTTAGCTTCTTATAGCTGACGTCCAAGATCTGAGGAATCAGGCACTTACGCATTACAATTCCACACACAGCAGCTACTCCTTCGCTTCGTGTTTTTTTTTTTTTTTTTCAGTTTTACTGGTCTATTGATTCTTACACAAGCCTTTAGTATGTTTGTAATCCCTTCTGGAACGAGGCGAAGGAAAGGTTTTAGTGAGATGTTCAGAAAAATTACATTGTAAACCTTCATACTATACATTTTTTCCTTTAACTGCAGAAGGAGTGAATCACGGTGGACTGTACAGCAGTCGATATATCTACAGAGTATGAGGAACTTTGGTTATAGTGCAAGAGGCAATAATTCTACAGTACTAGAGCTGGAGTCAAGTTCAATGGATTTTTGAATGTGGATATTTATTATGCACTGAAGCTAAACCAATGCTGAAAACTGAAGTCCATAGGCAGAACTGCAGTTTGCCTATATGCACTCTTACTGCCGTGGACTATTTCATAAAGGAGAAAACACAGCAGGTGAGTTTTTTCCAAGAGAAGGGCAACCGTCTTTACTGTGTCAGAACAACCATGACGGTTTCCACGACAACTCTCCCAAGAGCAGCCGAGGACAGTGATTTCGACACAGGGGCTGGGCAGGCGCCCGTCACAAAAACCTGACGGCATCAAACGGCCCGCCTTTGGGGCTGGAATCAGTCAACCCGCGACTAAAAGGAAAGATCTGAGGCGCGTTATCTCATCCATCTGCCGTGCGAAGGGGAACACGGCGCTCGCACCCCTGTTCCTGGGTCTGAAACATTTGGCCCTGTGTTACAGGCCCTGGGGGCTTGTCTGGGAGACAGACTCAGACTCTCAACCCGGTGGAGAGGGAAGAGGGGGGGGGGGGTCCACGGGTCCAGGCTCGGAGTCGCGTCTTCGCTCCTCTGCGTTTGAGGAGGAGGAATTGGAAACCGACTGGACGGCTGCCAGGAGGCTGATCGACAGCCCGCCTCATCCCGCGAGGGCGGGGCGAAGCACGCCAGGCCAATCGCACCAAGCTGGGATTTTAAGAACACGGCGTGCCAAGCCAAGGAAGGCCGGGTTTTTTTTTTTTTTTTCATTTGCAGGTGGTAAATATAGAGATAAGGAAGTAGCTGTGGTAAAATGCTCCCACTTTTTTAAATAAATACTGTGGGCAACATTGAGTATCAGCCCATAGCAGGTGGAGTATGCTGCAGAAGCCATCGCAGTCCCTCCTGCCTTATTCGATACTTCTTCATCCTATTGATAGCAGGCAGCCTCATTATATGTGTACACTCTGGACCGGAGAGTTCCGGGGTCCTTCTGCTTTTGTCTGTTAGTGCATCTGTGGTGCCGTTAAGGCTGCGTGGTCTGCTGGGGGGGGGGGCGGAGACGATGCTCACCTCATGCTGGCTCTTTGGGCCTGAGCCTTCAGATTTTACGGACTGACGGGAAGGAAGTCACGTCGAGGCCGGGTCTCCATAAAAAAAAAAAGAGAGAAACTCCGGCAGAAGTTAAACTTGCGACGGGATAATAAAGGCTGCAAGAACAGACTGGCTGCGAGGACACCGTTGTGCGAGATGACACATATCAAAAACTGGCTCGGAGAAGCATTCTGTCATTAGCTTACTTTGGCACCGAGACGCTAGCAGAGTCGCGCAAGGGGATCCTATTATGGAACAGCGCTGAGCCCCAAACATGCTTTTTTCCAATCCCCATCCATGACACAAGGACGCGGGCTGTCTGGGAGCAAGGAAATAAAATCAATTCTTTCATTCACTTCTAACAGCCATCCTTCTGCCAGCTTAATAGGGGACCCATCTTCTGAGAGACAGTGGAATGCTACTTCTTATGTGTTTTAGCCACAGCTTCTTCCCAACTCCTCTGTGAGTCACTGCACCGAGTCACTGAGTCCCAACTCTGTTGTTTGAGTCACTGCGCTGAGATCTGCTTCCTCTGTGAGTCACTGCACCGAGTCACTGAGTCCCAACTCTGTTGTTTGAGTCACTGCGCTGAGATCTGCTTCCTCTGTGAGTCACTGCACCGAGTCACTGAGTCCCAACTCTTTTGTTTGAGTCACTGCACTGAGATCTGCTTCCTCTGTGAGTCACTGCACCGAGTCACTGAGTCCTGAATCTTTTGTTTGAGTCACTGCGCTGAGATCTGCTTCCTCTGTGAGTCACTGCACCGAGTCACTGAGTCCTTAATCTTTTGTGTGAGTCACTGCACTGAGATCTGCTTTCTCTGTGAGTCACTGAGTCCCTGAATCCCGACTCTTCTGTGTGAGTCACTGCACTGAGACCTGCTTTCTCTGATAGTTCCTTCTCCTCTGGGTCACATGGATTTGCTACACATTCATTTTTCATGTTTGTAATTGAGTCACTATTTCTGTATGTATATATAGTGATCATGGTACTGACTCAGTTTTTCATAATTAACAAGCTTGTTTATTTATTTATCACTGTGGCCAGAAGAAGAAACTATTTGAACAGCTCACACCAGGAAGACATTATGACCGCAAAATAATGTCTACATAGTTTATATGCCTCAGCACTTTTTAACACAACCATCAGATAAGAGCAGTAGGTCAGAGATCAGGTCGTTAGGCCACAGGATGCAGATATCACTACCGGGACGGAATACCAGCGAGAATCACCCGCCATTGCTCAGCTAGTGCCTTTAGTTAAAGAAGTCTAATGAGCACCACTGACAGTGCATATTACACAATATAACTAATGCGCCAACGAGTTCATTATTTTGCTGTTAAAATAATCAGACAACATTTACAGTGATCAGCGTGTTCTGAGGTGAGGCGAGTGTAATTTTTTCCCTTTTAAACTCAAACGATTTTACGACGAGTGCACTTCAGCCGCTAACGGACGACCTCCGCTTAAACCCTAATTAGCACGGATGAATTAAACGGCAGAGATTCTGCCGGCGCTATCCGGCGCGGATAGACGGGCCTCCCCCCGCTGGGAGCTCACGGGCCAGCGGAGGGGGGTGGGGGGGCGGTCCCGGGGTCACCCCGCGTCCCGATGTCGGAGACTTCGGGGATCGGACAGCGCGGACCGACGCGCCCCCCCTACCGCGCGGGAGGAAAGTGACCTTTTCCTGGGGGTGGATCTGCGGAGGTGGGGGGGGGGGCTGCCGGGGGCCCGGAGCCCCTGCTAATGAGGATATTATCCGAGGGGCATGTTAAGCCCAGCCCCGCGGAGAGCAAACAAAATTAAACATTCAAATCAGCATTTGTTTATTTGCTTTATCAACATAATCCTTTTTTCGGAATTAGGGCCGCTGGTCTGCCTCCACAGGCTGGCTGCCCACTCCGGAGGAAATTAATTAGATGGGCGCCATGCCCACATTTCTGATATAACGGAATAACAAACGAAAACCAACCTGGATTTGTGAAATTCACATTAATGCCTAGCTTTGAAAATCCTGTGTATATCCCTCTGTAAAAAAAAATACAAACACTCACACTCACACCTGTCACTCTTCACTGACCGTGACACAACTACACACGCATACACACACACACACACACAGACATACATACACACACACACAACACACACCGTATAACTTATAACTTTCCACACACAACTTTAACACCCCCATATATTTCCAACTCAATTAAGCTGAAATATGCATTACTGGCATAACGATACACTGTAAAACACTGACAAGACAAATATTTATAATTAATAAGATTAATATTTTGTTGAAACAAAAGGAGTGATTATTCACTGACGTGAGTGGTAGCAGCAATAATAATCTGAATGAGAACAGAAGGTTGGAATAATGACATTATTGATCATTTTAATTAGTTATTGTGTTTAGGGACATGTGGAGCCGTGTTCACTGAATTCGCCCACACAGTGTCCCCTCAGGCTATGGCAAGCTGCTACAGTGTATGCAGGGCAATCAGTAGTGTTACATTGCACCCCTTCCTCCCCTGATAGCAGATATGATCTTTTATTCATTCTAGGAAGGGATACTTAAGTCGGATATTATTTTCCTCTAAGTACGTCTCTCTTACCTATGTGTGAACACGCGCACACTTCTTTAACTCATACATCTCTCTCTCTCTCATTCTCTGAATCTCTCTCTCTCACACTGGAACTTTCTTTACTTCACAGTACATGTTGTTGAAAGCACCTTCACCCACTCTGACTTTCGGTCTCAGAAACAGCACCGTCATCCCCCCATCCCTCTATTACCCCTCCCTGTAGGGAGGGGAGGAGAGAGAAGGACACAACACAATTTTCCCATTCCCACCAAGGGCACGCTATCACACAAATGTGACTGCTGCAGTGTGACTAGGGATGGAAGGATGAGAGAGAGGGAGAGTGAGAGAGAGAGAGAGAGAGAAAGAGAAGGAAAGAGAGAAAGGGAGAGATGGAGGGAGAAAGGGAAAGAGAGTAAAGGAGAGAGAAGGTGAGAGATAGCGAGAGGGAGAGTGACCACAGCCTGGCTGAAAATGATCAACTTTCAGCTGCGGGTGGCTGGGATAGGGATGCACTTTTTCAGCACAGAATACAGACACATGAGAAACGATTTTCCCAAAAAGCTTAAGTACAGACCACAGGGGGAAAAAGAGTGAACAGCAAACCATGATCACCATAAAACACAGCATTAAGAGCCAGATTTGTTTCCACACCCAACGGCAGGAAATCTAACAATCCCTACACAAATACACACCACCATTAACCTCAACAGATCCCTTAAGCATTCCTACAGCTATGAATTCACTTTTGACTATGGCGTCATTTGCCTCTCTGACAGTTAAACCCTGGACCAGTGCCTAGACAGGCACATCAAGAGAAGGGGGCGCGGTGCTGATTCATTCACTGCTGCCGTCCAGAAATTCCTTCGCAAAACACACCATTTAAATTTCCCTCCAGTGAATCACTTGAATACTAAGCCCGTAAGTGAGTCTATTACTTTAAGAAGAAGAAAGAAAAACACCATGACTCTGACTCCAGCGCCAAGCCTTAAAAGATCCGGTGTCAGAGATCAGTGCGAAGCGGGAGTCAATCGTTTAAATTGCACCCGATGGGGTCCCCATCAGTTCATTAACCGCATCTTCCCCGAGGCTCCAGGCCCCATCAGCTCCCGGGGGGAGTAACTCTAACCCCCAGGATGCAACGTTTCGGCAGCGTGGACAACAGTGGGTTAGCGTGGAGTGGTGACTGTCACCACAACCACTAACACACACAAGTAAAACAATTCCCCTGGAACCACAACGCTTTGCTTTACCGCCCTGTCACGCAACCGGATGAACAAGCAGCACACCCTACCGCTCGCAACCCCCTGCGAGAAACAAAATGGCCGCTTCGAGATCTCCATTTCACTCTCCGCGTGACGAACGGGTCCGACGTGCGCCGGAGCGTCCCCCTCTCCCTCCGTTTACCTCCAGCCACGAGCTCCCTCCGTTCGTGTTGCTGCATCCCCCTGTTTATTCTCCTCATTAAGGTTCTCCTCACCCCCCCCCCCCCCCCCCCCCGCCCCCGGAGGCTAGCCCCTGTACCAGCTGCACCATCTGTTGCCAGCGCCACACAATCGCTTCCTCCTGCGCTGAGCGCTGCAGAATCGACGCGCAGGACGGGCGGACCGCAGCTGCCTGGTTCCAGCGCGGAGAACGGCGGAATCTCAGCAGGGAGGTCACGTTACACTGCGGTTACGTTACGTTCGTTTAGCGGCAGCTATTGCTTCCCCGAGCTTTTGGCTGGGGGGCAGTGGTGACTAATGACTTTTGGGAGTGGCCCCCGCCGTACAGGTACAAGCCAGTAAATTAACCAATTTGTTAGCGAAGCCCCCGCACTTTGTCAGGCGTGATAGTGAAGGACGCAAAGCGTGTGGGTTTCACGATTAAAACGCACGCGGCTCCCACGTCTGGCAGAATGATTAGTCATGCTTTGTTTAGAGTCTAGCTGCCATTCAATGTATTGCATGAGGAAAATATTGGGGAATGATTTTCAGTATCCATAACTGAAGCTACTTATAACATATAACATGCCCACCCAGGTCATAATGAGGCCAAACGCCATGCAAGACAGTGTGTAATTAGCTGGAGAATCACCAGGAAGGGGAGAGACTTTGCAACAGTGACCTCTTCTGGTCAGCTGGGTGCCCATAGTCTGAAAGCACAAGCTGCACATGAAGGGCCTTCCTTACACTTATATGGTAATGTCAGGGGTGTCCAACTTTACTCAAAAAGGGCCAATGTGGGTTCAGGTTTTTATTTTTATCCCAGCACTGACATCTGATTCAACTGATGAACTAGTCATGATCTTCAATCAAGATCACGATAAGTAGAATAAAGTGACTCAGTGCTGCACAAAAAAACTTCTTAGCGAAAATAAGCAAAGGCTGACATCAGGTCTCTGAGGACAGAACTTGCCTGTCTGCACACTACAGAAGTTTTGGGGGGGTAAGGGAGGGGGGGGGGGGGGTGCAGTGGTGCGTTTGTCTCTGAAATATAACTCCCCGCTCCAAAACAGGAGAAAATAAGGCTGTAATTGCAAAAGGGAAGCATACAACAAACACAAAAAGCACTAGCTCTTAGCTTCACTTCATAGCTGTGTCCCGGTAGAAAATTTCACAGTGCCCTGCACACTGAACTAAACCAGCTCCTCCATCCACAAACAGGGGTGCCTGCCACACACTAATGGGGTACACTGTAAGCTCAGACAGAACATTCATGAGAGATTGTTTATTTCAACATTCACTTTCTTTTGTTATGCAGGGAGCTTGAAGGCGCATGCCTATCAAACCGTATTCACCATGTTTTTTTCTTTTGATGTTTCTCATGGTTTCGTGATGCTGCTGTAATGGGAGGTGATCTGGAACAAATACGCCTCAGCTGCACATTACACTGTAACAAAGGCTGCATTGAGGTGGACTAGCAATGAACAGAAATTTTTTTTTTTTTTTGGAGCCAGCAGTGTGATATTATTCGTACATTACATTACTCTAAGATAGCACTGCACAGACCTTAAATCACAAACACTAAGCCTGGAGCCACAGTGTGCAGAACCCCACACCAGGGGAAGGGGCTTGTGGGTAAGATAAACCATGTTTCATCTTTCTACCTAATCTACTCATTTAAAAGCGATTCAGCTCTGGTTCATTTCAGTGAACCCTGGGGTGGGGGGTTGGGGGGGGGGGGGTCTTACTCTGTTGTAAGACTGACTCTGACACATCATGCAGAACATAAGTCTGACAAGCTCACACTGTACAACCCCACTGCAGCGATGTACTTTAGTTTAGAAAAGATGCAGTTGAGTAAAGAATATCCCTGCATTGCCATACACAGCAGCTAAATGCATGCTCTTTTAAGCTAATTTGGTTCTGTCTGTTTTTCATGTAGTTTTTTTATACCGAGTAATTGTTCC
The DNA here is from genome assembly GCF_018555375.3 of Anguilla rostrata. Classification (NCBI taxonomy): domain Eukaryota; kingdom Metazoa; phylum Chordata; class Actinopteri; order Anguilliformes; family Anguillidae; genus Anguilla; species Anguilla rostrata. The sequence continues at coordinate 9,407,825 of NC_057935.1, read as the reverse complement.
CACATATTATCCAATATTTTCCCTTTGCTTACAGTCACGCTAATTACGGAGAAATATTGTCTAGAAATGGTTTTCAAATACATATTTCTGATGCCCAGAAGCATGCATGTAGGGGCTCAGTTTTTTCTTTTTTCAAACTGACTTGAAGAATATGTTAAAATTCTAGAATTTTCTAGAATTTGTAGTTACTGGTTGTGACACGGTAGTGAAATAATGGTGGCATTTGGGGACAATCCTTTTTTCCAGGACCCCCCAACACCACTCCAATGAAAAAATGGCAAATAATTACAGGTGCTAAATAATTGCTTGCAGTCCGTTGCTAGCTTTAAGCCCTTAGCTATCAGTCTCATGGACAAATACAACCTACCAGGGTAATCAGAATCTCCTACATTGAGGGGGAGAGAAATGACCTATCCAGGAAACATTTGGCATTTGGTTTAACAAATCACAGGAGGGCAGGTGGCATTTCAAATAAAACAAAAGTGGTGTTCCGCAAAACAAGAAACGCAATCAAATCAAAGCCAGTCAGAAGCTGGAAAAGTTACAGCCTCGGACTGAAAAGAGTCCTCAATCAGTTATGTTGAATGGCTTCCATCAAAGGCATCGGGCGTACCTCTGAAAGAAAGCACTTGAACAAACATTCCATCGCTGCTAACTTCTATAACTGTTAACCCTACACGGCCTTTTCGACTCAGTGACACATTTTCTTTTCAAACATGCGATGGCCATTATTTGAAAAATCATCCGATTTGACCAGACAGATGCAAGCCAAGAAAAGTCATATTTTTGTTCCACAGATGATGAGCTGGAGAAGATATAGCCTGTTACGAAGAGACTGGCACCTTGCTTACCGACTACAGCTAACTTTGGTTGTTTTGTTGCAGCTGAAAATACTTTTAACTGTCACGTTACTTCACGAAATTACAAAATGAAGGGGTAGATAACGCCATGCTGGAGAACGTGCAGAATGAGCTGAAACCAGACAGCCCCTCTCCAGGGGCAGAGGGGGTGTAGAGGTGCTCCACTCCTAAGACCTGATTAATAAAACGGGCCTCCAACCCAACGCCAGAGATGGATACTCCGGCAGAACTGAACGCGCAGAAACTCTCTACAAATCCCCTGTTTAATATGCAAGGGCTTCAAGGGGGAATCTCGGAACGCGCCTGCCCTTTGGTTTTTATGGACGCGAGCGAAAATAAGACAGACAGACTGCGCTGAATATTCACACTCATTAATGTCCGCCCGGCAGACGGCTCTCTTCCCCTGTCTGAATTCCGCTCGTTGGATATAAAACGTAATCGGGTTAGTTAGCCATAAAGCATCTCTGAGTCAGGACAACTCGATGAGGCCTGCGGCTTTTTATTTTATCCCCCACCCCCACCCGACCCCCCCTTCCCTTCTGTAAGGGCATCTGAAATAGGACAGGACATCTGATAAGGGCCGTGCTTGTGCAGGACTTCGCCGTGCCAAACCAATTTCACTACGGCCCTCGTCCGAGCCCCCTCACGTCCCCCCCGTTCGCCGTGAGAGACGACGTGAAGGTGACTTCCTCTTCCTGTCACGAGAGGATGGAATCTGTAGCGTTAAGCCACTGACCCGCACACCTCATTACCTCCCCAGGCCTTCAGAGGGTAAAAACAAAACACACAATTCATTATGTGCCACGATGCCCGGCTTTGCTTTCCTTCTCCCGACAGGTTAGCCCTGAATTAAAAAGAAATGTTAAATTATATGCAAGTCACGCTGGTTTCTTTCTAAGCAAACGCTTGGAAATCAGGTGAAATGGCTTTAGTGAAATGTTTAACCTTGCATTCCTGAAGCTCTTTAACAAAGGAACCGGCTGCATTAATGAACTGTGGGCACAGGCCAGTGCGTGCAGTCACGAAAAGTGTTTGTGTGAGTAGTTGCAAAAGGTATACCTGCAGTCATTGAAAGTTTGAGTATGCAGTTACTAACGGTGCTAGTGCATAGTTACAAAAAGAAAAAAAAGATTGTGTGCATGGAGCAAGTGAGTTTAGTCCTCAAAGCTGTGGGCGTGCCTCGTCATAAACGAATGCGTATCATCACTAAATCTGCAAGGGCGTGGTCATGTGATTCACGTGCGCACTCTGAATCACGGCACTGGCTCCTAGTCTGTGACGTGCCCTTTTGTTCCGGTACTATGCGCTGACCCTGGCCTGCGGCCTCACACATAACTGGCTGCAGGGCTTCCCGGAGAGGGAAAGGCTCGGTCAACAGGGACGTTTTCATGACATTGAGCAAAACAGGGGAGAGAAATTGGTTGTAAAAAAAAAAAAAAAAAAGAAAAAAAAAAGAAATAACTGCCTAACTTGAACTGCATCACTTTCCCCGGATTGCTTCCACTCTTCACAGTGATGAGTTTTTTCCAGTCTGACGGATGTGCAGTCACATCTCTCTCTCTCTCTCTCTCTCTGTTCAGCATGAGAGAGAGGCAGCGCTTCTTCTCAGGTCTGCTGCTCGGCTGTCAGGCTGCCTGACGGAGCCCAGATCAAGCGCAAATCAAGGTCAGGGACGGGGGGGGGGGGGGGGACTCTTTTTCACCAGACGAAAAAGCTACGCGTTCTTCGTCTGCCTGGCGAGTTTGGGGGGATCTGAAAGGCGTGGCAGCTACCTCCTCCGTTCACCTTCAGAGCTGCCCTGCCATGAAATGGAGACAAGGAGCAGATGCCCTAAATCCTAAATGCTCACCCTCTACCCTGCCCAAACCTACAGGACTAGGGTCATGCGATATGAGAAAGACCATGGACACAAATCTCCCTGCAGTGTGTGAGCTTTTGATTACACATTAATTAAAGTCTTCTAAAGGGTCTGTGTGTGTATGGGTGTGTCCACCATGGAAAAGTGTGTGTGTGTGTGTGTGTGTGTGTGTGTGTGCATGTGTGTGTGTGTGGGTGTGTGTGTGTGTGTGGGTGTGGGTGTGTGTGTGTGTGTGTGTGTGTGTATGGGTGTGTGTGTGTGTGTGTATGGGTGTGTGTGTGTGTGTGGGGGTGTGTGTGTGTGTGTGTGTGTGTGTGTGTGGGTGTGTGTATGTGTGTGTGTGTGTGTGTGTGTGTGTGTGTGTGGGTGTGTGTGTGTGCATGTGTGTGTGTGTGTGTGGGTGTGGGTGTGTGTGTGTGTGCGTGTGTCCACACGTCCTTGAGAGCGCTCGCCTGCTCTCTGCTCTCCACTTTAATCAGCACAGAGACAGAGCGCAGGGGGAAAGATAAGAGAGCTCAAATTCAGCACATTCTGAGGCTTCGCCACTCTCTCTCATTACCCAGCACACAGAGGGCACAAATTCACTTTATCCAAGAGCACCTGCTCTCCAGGAAAAAAAGCCCTTCATCAAAAGTGGCTTCACATGCCCAGAGTCTTCTAAAATGTGCAATATAATGATCCCTCCTATGATTAACCATTTAAGGTGTAAGATCACAAATATGTAAATAGAATGGTCTTAACTGAATATTCTAGTGCTGATGTAACAATCACTACTGGTCATTCAAACAATGGAGTTCTAGAACACTGACTTGGAATTTAGAGAATACATTCCAAAAGCCTGCTCTTCAAATGGTTAAGCACTTAACAGTGCAGTTAAAGTGGGTTCAAGGGCAGAAATCCAGGCTCCATATGACCAGCATCACTAGAGTTGTCCTAGCTCTGGTCACTGTTGAAGTTGAGAAGCACCCCAGTTTTTGTCAATCCAGGAACAGGAAGTTGAATACAACGCAGACACGTGACATGCTATGGCATGACAAATACCCAAGTCAGGTTACATCACTTTTCATTGAATGGCATATGGAATATTCTTCTGTCAATTATCCTAATGTCATTTGCATCAATCCAAACAGCACATCTATCAAGTTGCATGGATGTTAAATTACTGACTGTGAGATTATCTTCCAAAATAGATATATATATATATATATATATATATATATATATATATAAATAAAAAAACATGAAAAGGCTCTTTAAAAACTAGCAGCAAGCATGCTTGACTGCCCATCCTTAGCCATCTAATTAATCTCTTAATTGCAAAGGAGCAAAGAGCACCCAATGAAGTAAAATCCCTCTTTGATACTTGGGTAAACATGTCAATGTTTAATCGACATGATTACTGCCGGGCCAACGATTGGGAGGCCATTGATTTTTTTCCTCATGAAACAGGCCAGGGGTCCACGTTCGTGCGTCCGAACCCGAGTCGCCGGCAATTACAGACTGTGACATCATCCCGCCGGAGACGGCGTCCGGGGGAGAAGACCGCTGATTCACGACTCGCGCCGGGGCACGGAGTCGCCGCCATTAGTCCGTCAGACGCAGCCTTCGGCCGCGCGGAGAGAGAGGGGCCCTGCACTACACCGCCCGCCTCTGGCGCCGTGGAGACCGGAGCCGTTAAATCGGGAGGGAGGTACCCGTGCCGTTATTAGGGGCTCTCAGCACGGGCCTGTTAACCGAGTTCACCGATACCCCCCCCCCCACCCCCCCCCGCACAGATCGCCACGCTACGGTACCCACGGTAACAGGCAACAGGTGCTCTGTCGAGGAAACCTGGTGCGCCAGTAAACCGCGCTGGCTGAGTGGTTATCAGTGTAATGGGACTCATGCCATGCCGCGCGCACGCGTTAGAGAAAGGCTTATTCCCCAAACCCCCCCCCCCCCCCCGTTCGCGCGGTGCAGTGTCATTCCCTCAGAAAACAGGGTGCAGGTGTAGATGTCATTTACAGATCATTACCACATCATTCTCATGCACAGGGAAGCCACTCCACATCACTACACCCACCTGGTAAATTGCTGCTTTTTTTTCCCCCCTCAACACAACCCTTTCATTTTTTTTCCCCAAGTAGATACAATTGAAAAGGGAAAGTGATATATTGTACGAATAACATGAAAATGCGAAATCACCGCACCACCTTGTTACCACCATAATTGATATCAGTTCAATGTCAGCATATTAAAGTAAAGAGCACTCCTCGCCATACAGCAGAACAGCGATTATCACTGAACTGTACAGCAATGCAAGTTTTAAAAAGGTTTTTTGGGAGAAAAAAAAAAAAACCCTCAGAAAACAAGGGTATCGGTATAAATCTGACGTAATCCAATTTATCACCACCTTCTCAAAGGCAAGGAGAAAAATAGCCAATTACACAGCATGAAATGAGCTGTCTCCATGTCCGCTATCTGCGCTGCATATAGATACTATTTATCAAGCCGTTACTCGACCTGTGCGGAGCGGGACAATAAAACTCCCAGCCTAATGCCGCGCCGCGGAAAATGTATTGTACAGAATCAATCAGCGCGCAGAAGCTCAAATCTAAAAGCCTAATGAACCGCTCTCGAGCAAAGCTACATCAGGCGAATCGCAATGCACCGACGCCTCCGCCCGGTAAGAGCTGCTTCTCTGCTTTTGTTTTCCTTTGTTTCTTTTTAAGAAAAAAGAAACTGTCTGTTTTTCAAAGCAGGCTCTCGCAGTACATATTTATTCGCCCGTTCTCATGGCGCCGTAAGTCTGGTTATAATTTAAATCAGGCGACTTGTCACGCGTCGTCACGTGGGCAAGCAAAAGATGTGCCAAAAGAAAACTTCCACGCCTCTCCTCAATGTCACATGACCAAATGGCACTTGGGAAGAGCATGACCAAAGACAAGTGTTAGAATTTTACGGTCATGCACAATGTTTTCATACTGCATTTTTTTTTCTGCATCTTGGTCTAGTCTTGCTTTTAAAAGTTTGTTCAATATCAGGGGACTTCCTGGTTAAATAAAGGTTCATGATAATAATGCTGTAGCCAGATTCAGGATGTTTATTTAACTCCTGTCAGTGCACCGTAAAATGTCCAGTGTTAATTCAACTCCAACAGATAACAGATAACAGACACCTGTTAAAGATAGGGCGGCCGTGCATCGTACAATGTTTGCACAAGCCGGGAGTTTGGATGCCCTCTCACACTTATCGAGGTTCAGATTATGACAACTGATTGGATGACAGCAGAGACCATGCGAGCTGACCACATCAGATAACGTTGCATTTGGCAAAGCACAGCAGAAGAAACGTCACACATGGACCCATCTCCTGATTGGCCAACGGGAATTGAAACAGAGTCCGCTCATACAACCTCAGCTGACAAATTCAAGGCAACCATTCCCAGATTTTTTGACATGTCAAAAAACGATGGGGAACGCATAAATCAGTCGGATAAGTTCGTAACGGTATCTCATACCACGTGAGTTGCAACATTAAGACCTAACGTTTTTCTTACAATCTGAAAAATCTTGAGCCTGCAACTCTATATAATGTATGCCCACTCTTAAATTAACACTGTTATAGTTGAATTAACACTGGGCTTTTGACTGTGCGGGCTTACAGACTACGCAACAGGCACTTGTATTTTTAAAACTCAAAAGTGGCCACAAGTAGTCCGCCAATTAATTTCTAGAACTGTTATCCAGAATAACATTAAAAGGCTGTCAAAAAGAAAAGAATAAACGCAACGGTGAATTTGCAGGCTTTACAATGTGCTGTTCTTTCATTCGGTGCTTCACGTGGCGAGTGCCCGGAACAAGGACAATTACGGCTCACCGAGCAACCCGTGCAGGATATTTATGGTGAGCACACACTGTGCCTATCCACTCGCAATTTTGATTTTACTACCCGGGTTTGTAGCTTGACGTGCACTACCTGCCTCCACCGTTAAAAATAACGATCTGCGTGAGGATGACTCCGCGTGACATCCGTGACTCAGCGAGGCTTCGAATGACGTCAGCGACGTACTCGTGTCACCCTATCAAGACTGCGGCCTCTGTAGCAAGTCGCCGTCGTTGGTTCAAATCAGCAAAAAGTTGATGGTCAATACTGTAGCGGCTCTGCCCATTTTTTTTTTTTTTTACAATTTATGAAGTCTTGCTATCCGATCAGTAGAGGTGATACCATCCTATTCTGTCCAGAGTCATGAGCCTAATTCTCTGGAAGAGTACCTTTGTGTAATGTGCATTACCTCTATTGCTGCTGTGAAAACATTTTCACACCACATAAGTAAGATATAGAAGCTCCTTTGGAAGGCATTAGTGCCACAGGGCCCCCGGCGTTACGGAATAAACACTCAAAACTACCACGTTGTCGATGGGGGAGAAACACAACCGTTGCTGACCGCACCGTTTCCTTTTATCTATTCCGCGGTTCGAACTGCGCCTCTCCTCCTCGTCCACCTGTCAGACGTCCTCGAACCCCTCCCCCCGGTCAGCACGGCACGAGCTGCGCCTCTTCTGAGATGCCCCAAAATAGCTCAAACACTCAACGTGCCATTGAGACGCTGCTGCAGGAAATGCTTTTTATTTCTATTGAAAAGCAGTGGCGTGTGAGTAACTACAGTCTATATCTCAGACATATGTCAACAGGGTGGTGGGGGGGAGGGGGGGGGCAGGGGTTATCTAGAATGGGTCTCAGTACAAACCTAAGGAGCAATAATGTGAGGAAAACATCCAAAAAGCAAATTTAACTTCCCCACTTCCAGCCATAATACAGTCTGTACTGTTGGGCGAACTTTCTGTCTTTCTACGCTGACCCAGGATATGTTTCCCTGGGGGGGAAACAGCCATACTGCATAATGCCTAAATGCCCAGTCTGAAAGGAGGCAGCCCCATTTGTGCTGGCGCCAGGGCACGACCCGTATAAATGCAGGAAGTGAAGAGAGAAGGCCCACATCAGCACTGCACCACTAACTAGGGTGAGTATCTGCAGCTTGTCTGTTTTATTTTCGTTTCTTTTGTCTGGTTTTCAGCGCAATGGAAAGACAGTAAGCCATACCCTCTTTGTGCCCGATCCGTGTCGCAGATCAGAGCCGGAGAAGGAAGTCGTTAGAGCTGAAGTGCGCTCCACCTCTTTTCATTCTGCCGCTCACGGGCCTATCTGAATATCTTTGATTAATTTAAATACCGCCATTATTTATAGCCTCCCGTTCCTGTGCCAATGCAGGGAGCCGCACCAGATGGCCAATTAAAAACCGATAATCTCCGCCGCACAGAGACGCTTCCTGTCCAAGCCCTGCGCCGGCGCTACGGCTGCAACATCTGCTTTGACGCGCGAAGAAGCCCCGCCCTCGACTTCGCGCGACGGGGAGGAGGAGGAGGACGGGTTTCCTGCCGGCGATCCCGTTTCCAGGGCGTCGCTCGGAAGCGTGTCGGAAACGCCGCCGCGGCCGCAACGCTGATGGAGGACGACGGAGCCCGAAATCAATTATTCATGAGCCCCTCCGTATCCGTGGCTCCGCACGGCACCGAGCCTGACCCGGGCAGCCGGGCGCTTCCCGTCAGACGCTCGAAACGGGCGTCGCTCGTCCTGCTCGGGCGACTGTCTGCTTCAGTCAGGGGCAGCGTCGCGCGCGCTCACAGGCTACTGGTCCCCGGGCCTCGAACCCGGGTCCAGATAAGCGGGGGCGTTTAATGTTTTTTTTTTTTTTTTTTCTTTTTGTTGGTCTCCGAGCGAGGAGAAAACCGCGCCTCTTATCAAGCCGCCGGTTCCGTTTCTCGAACCCGAACACGTCTGAATGGCTTTCGCAAGGCATTCTGGGTTTTAAATATTCTTCCGAGAGAGAATTTTCACCAGAGGAAAAAAAAAAAAAAGAAGATAAAAAACGGCTTAATAGAATACATATATTTACGTCGATGAGTGAGGGCAATGTTAATAAGCTTCGCATGCCTTCTTAAAAAAACGCCAGAGGCCCACAGCCAATGTGTGATGGAGAAACAGTTGCCGTGGATACAGAAATAATGCCCCCTGGTTCTGGCAGAGGGCGGAGGTGCAGGTCCACCCCTCTGGCTCTCCTTATCATTCCGGTGCCATTCAGTTCCACCGGAGGCGTGTTTCACTGGAAACAGTCCCTAATTCAGAATGCTATTCCATTATTTTTAAACAATTCGCCGTCTGGTGTGGATGTTTGTTAACAGGGACGGAACCGTTCAGAGCATCCCAAGTTAACAGGCGGTGAAATAATTCAGACGTTCGGGGAATTTTAAAGGAGTTGTTAAACTTGCCTTTGTTTAAAAGTAGCTTTCGCACGCCCCTGCCTTGGCGTGAATGTGCGGGTTTGTGAACGCGCTCTCTGTTTCGCCATCCTTGAGCTGTCCACGCAATAATTTAATTGCTCAACATCATAGGTGTAGAGCTACTAGATTGATTGCATGCACTGAGTGTAATGGCAGAAGGCTTGAGGTGGCTATTTCAGATTGGATGGGACTTATTTCCATTAAAGCATCACTTTCTCATTACCCCAGTTTAAATGTTATGCTATATTAATGCCAGAAGCATCTGTAATTATGCGTGTGTGTGTGAGTGTGTGTGTGTGTGTGCGTGTTATACAGCACAAGTGAAGAGGAATTAAAATTAGACATGTGCACTTACCTGTGGGATGAGAGTTGAGTTGGATGAGAAGGTCCAAACAGACATGGAAAAGAAAGAGAGAAAAGCAGAGCATTCATTATTCAATCCGCTGAAAGGAACTTCACACAGCCACATCCAACCTTCACGATCACTAATCACACAGCCACACCCAACCTTCACTATCACTAATCACACAGCCACACCCAAACTTCATTATGACTAATCACACAGCCACAACCAACCTTCACGATCACTAATCACACAGCCACACCCAAACTTCCTTATGACTAATCACACAGCCACGCCCAACCTCCACTATCACTAATCACACAGCCACACCCAACCTTCATTATCACTAATCACACAGCCATACCCAACCTCTACTATCACTAATCACACAGCCAAACCCAACCCTCACTATCACTAATCACACAGCCACACCCAACCCTCACTATCACTAATCACACAGCCAAACCCAACCTTCTCTATCACTAATCACACAGCCATACCCAACCTCACTATCACTAATCACACAGCCAACCCAACCTTCACTATCACTAATCACACAGCCACACCCAACCTTCACTATCACTAATCACACAGCCACACCCAACCTTCACTATCACTAATCACACAGCCACACCCAACCTTCACTATCACTAATCACACAGCCACACCCAACCTTCACTATCACTAATCACACAGCCACACCCAACCTTCACTATCACTAATCACACAGCCACACCCAACCTTCACTATCACTAATCACACAGCCACACCAACCTTCACTATCACTAATCACACAGCCACCCCAACCTTCACTATCACTAATCACACAGCCACACCCAACCTTCACTATCACTAATCACACAGCCATACCAACCTCACTATCACTAATCACACAGCCAACCCAACCTCACTATCACTAATCACACAGCCACACCCAACCCTCACTATCACTAATCACACAGCCAAACCAACCCTTATCACTAATCACACAGCCATACCCAACCTCACTAATCACAATCACCACAGCCATACCCAACCCTCACTATCACTAATCACACAGCCACATCCACCCTCACTATCATAATCACACAGCCAAAACCCAACCTTCTCTATCACTAATCACACAGCCATACCCAACCCTCACTATCACTAATCACACAGCCACACCCAACCCTCACTATCACTAATCACACAGCCAAACCCAACCTTCTCTATCACTAATCACACAGCCATACCCAACCCTCACTATCACTAATCACACAGCCATACCCAACCCTCACTATCACTAATCACACAGCCACACCCAACCCTCACTATCACTAATCACACAGCCAAACCCAACCTTCTCTATCACTAATCACACAGCCATACCCAACCCTCACTATCACTAATCACACAGCCACGCCCAACCTTCACTATCACTAATCACACAGCCACACCCAACCTTCTCTATCACTAATCACACAGCCATACCCAACCCTCACTATCACTAATCACACAGCCACGCCCAACCTTCACTATCACTAATCACACAGCCACACCCAACCTTCATTATCACTAATCACACAGCCAAACTCAACCTTCTCTATCACTAATCACACAGCCACACCCAACCCTCACTATCACTAATCACACAGCCACACCCAACCTTCACTATCACTAATCACACAGCCACACCCAACCTTCACTATCACTAATCACACAGCCACGCCCCACCCCCCACTGTTACGAAACATGCAGCCATACCCCACCCCCCCACTGTTACTAATCACACAGCCAGGCCTCACCCCCCACTGCTACTAATCACACAGTCAGGCCTCACCCCCCACTGCTACTAATCACACAGCCACACCACACACATACTGCCACTGTTCACAAGGCCCTGGTGGGCATAAATACATCCCCCGAAATGTCAACGATGCAAGGAGAGTTCACTGCCGGGTAAAGAAATCAGCAAGCAGCACATCTGGGGGTTGGGGGTTGGGGGGGGGGGGTCCTCCTTGAGGGGAAAGCAGAGGCGCGGTGCGAGTCCGCTTTAATCCCGCCTCCTTACGGCGAGGCTTATCTGAGCCCGCCTCCCTCCCTCCCTCCCTCTCCCTGGGCCTTTAGGGATGAGGCCATTTACATAAATCTGCCGGCTCGTTATAATGGGAAAGAAAAGGGGGCTGGGAGCCGCGGTCTGTTCAGCACGATTCAATCTGCCGCTCGCTTGATTAACAAACGGATCAGACCTCTCCCAGCACACTATTAAACTTAAAATTAGAAGCCATTATCAGAACAGCACGGCCTGCTGGGAGCTGTCGCCCCTATGTATATTCCGCCGCGGCGGTGGCGCCGACGACGGCGGCATCCGCGCGCATCGGCGTAGCGTCGCGGATTTATCGGTTTTTAAAGAGACGGCAGGGGCGTGGTCGCGGAAGGGGGCGGGACCAGAGGCGAGACAGAGGACGAGACGCGAGGATGTTCAATTTGCCGGGGAGGAGGCTCCTATCGATCCCGCTCCAAAGTGAACAGCAGCGCTCTCTCTCTCCCCATTTGTCACAGGGGCGAGCGGGCTGCTGACGGAGATCCGTTTAATTGCAATGGAGGAGCAGCGCTTTTCCTCACCTTTTCATTTCTCGCTGCGCTTGAAGTGACGGCGATCTGAGGGGGATTCAATGAGCTCTTCAAGGGCGTTATCGATGTCGAAATGTGCCTTTACACACACACATGTACGCACCTGCATTACTGTGAAAGGCACTACTCCTCTGTGTGTGTGTGTGCATGTGTGTGTGTGTGGGTACGTGCGTGTGTGGGTGCGTGCCTGCACTTGTGTCAGCGTGCAACGGGAGTGGCAAAGAAATACATGGATGATGGAGAGAGAGAGACAGTGAAAGAGTACAATGCAGGGTCACAGCACTCTACTATCAGACGGTCATCAAAGACCCCCCTCACTCCGTTCCCCAGCACCTCGGTGACATCACCGCGCAACCCAGAGCCCGCAGAGAGATCCCGCCCACTCCGCGGAAGACAAATACGTCCCATTTGCCACAAATAATTCTCCCTCTCTCTCCGAAAACGTCCAGCCGGCTGACAGAGCAACTTTGCGCCGGCGTGTAATATCCTCCTGTCAGCGCGGCGCGCCCGCCGGCGCGAGTTTGACGGAGCCGAAAATGTGCTCAGAGCTCATTATGGCGGTAGCCACCGGCACCGCGCGCTCCACGGCGTCGGCAGCAGCGGCGGCGGCGACGCTCGGGTCCGTAAGGAGAGGCTCCCGGCGCTGCTCCGCGCCGCGGCTCGGCCGGCGACCCCGTCCAGGCCCGCCGCGCTCCCGACAGCCGGGGGACGAGGGTCCGTTTCCAGCCTGAGACGAGCTCAGGCCGACGAGCCGCTAGCGCACACCCTGCGGTCGTGTTCGCGGACCTAGCGAGGGCTTTCGACCCGAGTAACTCGTGAATGTGCGTTCTAACATAATACGATCACCGTGTAGGAGTGCCTTCTGATGACTGTCATTCAGGAGAGATATGACAACCCCTGCTCTTTTAGCCGATTGGCTGCATTAAAACAGATGACAGCCTCTGGCCTGTGTGACAGCACGATCGCATTAGCCGCAGTGACAGCTAATGGCTCGCTCCTCTGATTGGCTTAACTTTGGCACTCGGAGGGATTGCTTTCCTTACCGCGATGAATGATGCGGGGTCGTTGCGTACAGACCGGTCAGCACGGTGGGGAACGTCTGGACGAAAGCGGGCAGGCACTGAAACTGTAATTAAAATTATATCCTCAAAGTAAAATGTCCAGTGTCCAGTCGATTTAACACTGAACGTTTTGCTGTGTACCCCATGGAAAAATGTCCTGGAGAACAGGCAACCGACAGAACACTCACAGAGCAATGCGGAAACAAAATGTCTGCCGGAAGAGGCAAGCGAGGATAAGAAAATGAACACACAGAAGACCGCAGAAGATGTATACCAGCGTCTCAGTGGACACAAACTGCCCTGTACACCCAGGTGCCGGCTCAAAGGGCACTTGTGCGTGAGCTGGGGAAACTCAATAAGCCCGCAGACCAAAGGCATCGAAGGCGAGCAGTTTTCCCAGCGCCGCACGGACGAAGAGGAAAAACGAAAGAGCAAACTTAATTACGGAGTGATTGTTCTCCTCTAACCGAATTACCCGGCCTTGAAACAGAACACATTTTTGCCGGTGGCAGGTGCGCCCCCTTTGGTGATTTAGTTTTCTTGCTTTCTTTTTCCTTTTTTTGGGGGGGTGGGGGGGTGGGGAGCTTAAGTCCTTCTGGGCCCGATTTAAACACGATCTGTATGAACTCCAGTCATTTCCCAGCCCTCTCCAAACCCCGGCCGGCTCTTGCTTTAAACTTGAGGCCGCCCCAACATCGAAGCGCGATACGTGATAAATCAACTCAGGTCGCAGATCAAAATTGGACTTTCGAGAACTAATGACGAGGATGGCGAAAGAGCTATTAACTTAGTGGAAATCAGCCGTCGCCGTGGTTATGGAAAGCAGCAGCTGCGGGAAAATACATGGCATTAATCACCAGGGGACCGAATTACCATGTTCCGGGAAAGAAAAATAAATAAATAAATAAATAAGTAAGTAAATAAATAAATAGAAGCCGATGTTTCCATCAAGTACAGAACGTCCGTCCCGAGGCTGTTTGTTTGCCGCGCTAATGCGAGCTTATCAGGCGGAGGCACCGCGCGGCGTCCGCGGTCAGCGCGACACGCCGCTCGCGCCTTCATTAGCGCGCTAACTAGCCGCGCTCCTCCGGCCCGAGCAGGATCAAGCCGAGGCAGCGCGGCACAGAGGGAGAGAGAGAGAGAGGGACAGAGAGAGAGAGGGAGAGAGAGAGAGAGAGGGGAGAGGGAGAGGGAGAGAGAGAGAGAGTGAGAGAGAGAGGGGAGAGAGAGAGAGAGAGAGGGAGAGGGAGAGAGAGAGAGAGGGAGAGGGAGAGATTACAGCGCTGGCGCTCCTCGGAAAAAAAGAGGGGCTTTCACCCAGCAATCTGCTCATTAGCACAAATTACAAAACGATGCTCCATCACTGGCCTATTGAGAGCGTCGGTGTAGCTAGCAGCGCCGCGGTTCGGGTGATTCAAGGCACCGTCCGCTAATCCGGAGCGCCGCGCCAGCCAATGAAACGCGCGCGAAACAAACACGGTTTGGGTTTTTATTTTGGGTGATTGCATTATGAGGAATTACATTCACGGCTGAGGTGGGCCCGGGCTTGTGGAAATAGCTGTTTACCGTTCATGAGCCCATATCCCCCCCACTCTGCCCCCCCCCCCCCCCCCACCCCCACTGCGATTTCGCAATTGCAATTTACCCCTCAAACACCTAGCATGACAAATGACTGCTCAAAAAAGAGCACACAGAGGACATTTAAGCACAGCTGCCACCCATGCAGAGAAGAGGTGTTAAACCAGAGGTTTGGACTGGATACATCCAAGCAGGGGCGGGTAATTGACACAAATGGAGTTACTGAACCAGCAGGGACACTGTGGTTTAGGATGCTCGGTCTTCTTGATGAGATATTGATGGTTCAATCCAGCTGTGCAAAAAGCAGGGGGTAACCCCACACCAAACAAACGTACGTGTGTGTGTGTACGTGTGTGAACGTGGTTAGTCAGACTGCACAGAAAGACACATTCGAAAACTCCTGTGAACAGCTCATTCAAACTCCATCAAGGACTTGGTCCACAGACCACTCAATAACTGACGTGACCCATAGACAGTGGCATCATTGACTTGACCTATAGACTACTCCATTACGGAGCAGACACACAGAACACTGCACCGCACTTCTGATTACAGACCTGGCGGCAAGGCTACCCAGGAGCACCGTCTCCAAGCTTTATCTGATTGGCCGACGGGCCACAGCCGCAATACCTGCCGGACAAATCCTAGCAGAAAGCTCCCGGCTTATCTCTGGGCCCTGTAAAAACAAACTCTGAAGCCGGAAGAGGAATCCCAAAGGACAGAAGAACATTTGAAATACCACAGGAGATGCACACCGATCTGAAGCCTCCTCGTTCTCTGCGGTTTACTCAGACATCAGCTGGTCCTTATCTGATGGAGGCCGAGAGTCCCAGATGCTTTTCGACAAGTCAGGAGTCAGACGGACCCCCACGTAAAAAAAAAAAATTTTTTAAACCGCTCTCATATTTCCCCGGGCGTCACGTCTGAGAACGGAAATTTCCAGATTCCCTCGACCGAGACGCCGGTGTCGTTCCACGTCTCTCCGGGCTTTTGGTCCCGAGCCTCTACCGGAGAAGCACTGAGCATTCCAGAGGGTGGGGGGGCAGAAGAGCAGACTGCTATGAATATGCATTTTTTTTTACACGAGGGGCAAGGTGCACCACCTGTTTTTTTGTCTGTGTGGTGTGGACTACGCCGCGAGCGACTAGGCCACGCTAAGCGGCGTATAGCGGCTGAGTGGACCAGACAAACAGCAGGGGACAATATTGCCACTTATTAGCTTAGCAGATGCTTTTACTCAAGGTGAATTGCCTTCCTTGTGTTTATCTATATCATTCACTCACAGAGCTGAACGTTTGCTGAATAGATCTGAATTGAGCGCCGAGCCCGAAACAGATCAGCCGCGCGCTCGTGGGAACAACGTGGCCGAGCGGACCACCGCCCACCTCAGTGTTATAATAGGGAGGTACAGTATGCATGGGGAATGAAGTCCAGAAGATGGAGGAACTCCACGGCTTCACATGTGAATGGGGAAGCAGCTCTGTTCCTCTGCATCAGTTTCTGAAACTCGAATTTCAGATTCAAAAAGGTGATGTTAAGCCCAACACATTTTGCACAATAACCCACCGTGGACAACAACATTTCAATGTCTGCATAGAGTAGGTTTGTCAGACATGAAACAGTGTGTCTAAGACACACTGTTTCGTGTGTGTGTGCGTGTGTGTATTAAATGCATAAGTGCATGTATTTGGGCATCAGTGTGCATTTGTGCATATGTGCGTGTGTAATCGCATGTGTGTAGATTAAGGTCCGTTTTAGCAGGAGTACACTGCACGTGTGCACTGGGTGCATGTGCACATATGTGTGTGTGCGTGAGGGAGTGCCTGAGTGGTGCAACCATTTTGGCTCTCCAGGTTAAGGCATTTCCTGTCACTCCAGTCTCCTCTTGAATAGAGAAGCGCAGCCGGGGGCCCCTGTCCAACTGCATGAAGCATTCTGACAGAGACAGCTGGATCCATAGAAATCTGTCTGACCAGGGCATGCAGGGCCCACAGCATCACACATGGACACACACACACATACACACACACACACACACATGCAGGTACACACATTCACAACACATGAGCGCACATACACACATGCTCGCACACACACACACGCACACACACATACACACACACGCACACACACACACGCAGGTATACACATTCACAACACATGAGCGCACACACACACACACACACACACACACACACAACACACAAGCGCACACTCACTCACACACAAACACACACGCACGAACACACAACACACACCACACACCACAAATGACCAGCCTGCAACCACACAGGGCTTCAGGCAGATGGATCTCCACGAGCAGCTGCTGTCTTGCCTGTTTTTCGTTTTTCGTTCAGTGAACAGAAGCACAGCTCCATAACCACAAGGACCCACAGAAACTCGCTGCAAGCCCACTCATCAAATTTAAAAGCTAATATTTCAAGCGCCAAGGGGGAGATAGGCTTTCTGCATGCTTGATAACCCCCATCACCATGTGGACGACGCTAGACCCTCTGGTTTTTATGAAAGGACAGAGTGAAATATCACGTTTTCATTAAAGGTTGAGCAGCATCAGAAAACCAAAATGATAGAATAACAAGCCAAGCTTTAATTGATTCCTCGAGCTCCGAAATGGAGAAGATAATGAAGTGATTTGCAGTAGACGAATCACTGTTTTCTTACCATATGCTGTAATTCTCTAACTCTTGGTGGAGCCTGTTTTAAAACGGAAATTAAAAGTCACAGCTTTCATTTGGACCCATTCAGCCATTTTATATGAGAAGGGCAGTCACACTGGGGGGAAAAAAATAAGGGGATTTTATTCTCCTTATTTGCTATCATGTTGACCAAGACAGCAAGCTAAGAGGTGTAACACCTGAGACAGCAGCATCTTTTCACCAGTTGTTCGTGTGTGTGGTTTTCTTCTGCCTTCGGTTCTCACAGGAAGTGACATACAGGAACATCCTGCGGTTGAGAGCCCATGGCCCCCTTCCACCGCAGCTCTTGGACTGATCCCAATCTCTCCTCCCTGTCTGATCACCTCCGAAGGCCTCTGAAGCAGGGCCCATTTCGGCAGTTTGAAATTAAATTTCAAATCTCTTTATGTATTTTTTTTTCTTTGCTTTTGAGGGCAGCGAGACACACAGATGAGGTAAAATGCGGTTCGTTGGACCATGGGATGCTCCTCGGAGTACACTCTGAAGCAGGAAAGTTCAAAGTGTGAATGTGTGTGAAATTATCTGTGAATGTTGTATTATATGAGTTACATCTGTGCAGTGTTCTGAAAATAGTTTGGGTGACCAAAAAATACCAGTAGCACGCTACCCCCGCGTGCCCCCGTTCCAATGGCCAAGTTCCATGTAACTTGGCCATTATAGAGCATATACACCGTTATAAGCATGGTATTACCACTTTATGAAGTAGTAATAAGCTAGTGATGTCTTAATAACAAATGACAGAGCACTAATGGCGAGCATTGTTGGGCTGAATGGCCTGTTCTCGTCATTATGTTGTTATGTTATGAGAGAGTGATTTACCACATTTTTCTGTGCATGATTTTAGTTATTGCTTATCCTTAATATTTTTTTGCTTTTCAGATAGGTCCCTGCTGTTATGTTCTTGTAACACAACACAGTAATACGGTAAGACTATTGTTAGCAGCAATTTCAACTTTCACTGTTTATGACTTATGTGTACACAAAGCCTTGTTTGCTGTGTTGAATGTTAGCTAGCTTATTGCAAATAGCCAGCAAACATAAGTGGCAATTATCACATCACCATTCAGAACGTCCAGTTATGGAAAATCCCAAACACACCGGCGTAGTGCCCACACTCACTGGCGGGTTAATAACACGACTCACACCACTCACTCTTGTGTCACATCAAATGTTCGCCGATGTGAAGGACTGCCGTAGGTTATGAACACTTTGTAAAGGAGGCACACCCACACAATGTAAAACAGATCCCACACAATGTAAAAGTGCCTAAAACTCAGTTTATTTTATGGTAGAGGGAGCATGCTGCATAAAGTGAAATATGTCTGCGCAAAGCCAGCAGCATGAAAACATCATATACCCATTAAACTGATTCAGTTGATCTATTAAAATCTGATCTTTAATATTGTATAGAGTTATAAAATTGCAATGATATTTCTGGAGCAACCGTTTGGGAATGGGCAGAAGTGGGTTCCTCTCGGGGCAAAGACTCGTATTTTTCCATCTGACTGATGTTTTTAAGGAGTTTGTAGACGGGCTTCTCTGAAGGCCTGTGGCGCCTGGGGGTGAGGTCAGCGATGTAAAACCCCCCCTTGGGTCAGACTGGGCCAGGCGGAGCCGAGAGGGGAGATCTAAGCAGGAAATGTTTGGTATATCAGCAAAGCCATAACACCGCCCTCCTGTGATTGGTCACGCATGATCTCACCGCCCACTCGGCATCCAATAAGCCCACTTTCACGCACAGGGGGATCCTATTCCCCCGGGCCTGACACCGGGGAGATAAAGGCACTTTTCATTTCACACCTGGGCATGAATTATGCCGAGATCCCGAGCTGACCGCTGGCCAAACATCGCCACATCTCGGTAAGGTCAGGAAAGCCAGGGGACAGGAAGTGGGGATGGGCCATGTGACCACAGACAGCCAGGAAGTGATGAAATACTAACATTAAACAGAAAAAAAAATAAGTGTGGCCATTATAAAGAGATGGCCCGACAGCAAGGACTGAACCATATGTCTAAAGTGGGCGACTGTTGCATAACCAGCAGCAGTAGAGAGCGTGGTACACAGTCAGTGCTCTACAGGCCATCCTCTCTGTCTATGTGTGGGGGGGCGGCTTTGATTGACAGCAGGACAATTCCGATGTGTTAGCACGCATTAGATTGCACGCTCACCGTCACTGAGTGTTTTTTTCCCCCCTACAGATGACTGGTGAAGTGAACGGGGGTGTGTCCTCGGTGGCCTTGCAAAAAGAGGAATAAATCTGAGCTGCAGGCACAGCACCTCATCAGGAACCAATCAGGGGCACCATACATCCTGGGAAAATGGGCTTCCTGGACTATTTAGATATTTCATGCCATTTTTCCCCTCCATAAACGTGTGCGCATTTATAACAAGTGCTTACAACACAAGAGAAGTGTTTGTGCAGCTGAATCGATCCCCGCTACATCTTACCCCCCACCCCTCTCCTATGGAGCGTATGCTGCTGCCACTCTGACCAGACCATACCAAACTTGTGCCCCCCTCCCCTAAACACAGACAATCCCTATTCTTTAGGGGCGTGGCATAGCCTTGTCCCTATCACCCCATTAAAACTGAGGTGTGCATATAGGTGTGTGTGTGTGAGTGTATACATGTGTGCGTGCATATGTGCGTGTGCACGTGTGCATATGTGTATGCGTATGTGTGTGTGTGTGTGTGTGTGTGTTGGTGTGCGTGTGTGTGCACAGGCATGTGTGTGTGTGTGTGTGCATATGATGTGCACACGTGTGCATGCATGTTCTGCATAAATTAAGCCCCAAGCTCTCAGACCATTTCCCCGGCTCCACACATCCATCGGTGACCCAAGTCATAAAGAGCATGCTCTCTGACACAGGTGAGGCCCTCCATGCATCAGCAGCAATTAGCCGCGCTAACAGGGCAGTCACGTAAAGCATTCTCGGCTAAACGCATGCGCTGCCTCATTTTAAAAGGAAAGGAAGCGTGCAGGCACGTCAAGGCTGAAGCCAGAGAGCACAGAGAGGGGAGAGGGTCACTGTGCTGTTGCGATACGGGGTCTGATGCCTCTGCTGCAACGGCCTCAGACAGGCAGAAACGCTGCCTCCGCAGGAGAGGAAAGAGCATTGCATTGTGGACAATGAGAGAATTCCAGACTCGTTTGGATTCTGCTTGAGCCGTTGAGTTCAGGACTATGAAAACTCAGTTTTACCCACGCTGAAGGTGTGCGTGTGGCCGAGTCTGACCCGTATGAGGTGGACTGAGGCAGTGAGGAAGGACAACCCTCCCAGTGAGACCGGTCTTCAAAGGCCGATAGATTTGTGAGATTGCAGCTACAGCTATGAAAACAAAACTGTAGGCAAACTCCCGGAAAAAAAAGAACAGTTCTGCCAGGATGAATTAAAAACAATTTGCAATTCAATGAAAATATTTTTTACTTCAGAATAAAAATGGCATGCAACAACATATGCACACATTGCACATATAAAACTAGCCGCCATAACTTATTTATTTTATGAAGCGGTGAAGTGTATTTTTATATGATTTATTCTACTGCAGTTGTGCAATAAAAATCTTTACAGCAGGCACTGGAGCAGGTTCGCGTGTGGCCAGGACCCGACTCCTTTCCTTAGCTGCGGGAGCAGAATTAATACGTAGCGCCGTTTAAGGTCACCGCTCTGATGTTTTTTTTGCGCTTGAAATACGGCCGGAAAAAACGGGTCACGGAAAACGCGAGCGCGATGTTTACATCCCTCCGCCGGGGGCCCATTTCCAACCCGGAGAGACGCGGCAGACATAGCTCAGGAGGTGAGAGCGGTTGCCTGGCAGTTGGAGGGTTGCCGGTTCAATTCCCCCGCCCTGGGCGTGTCAAAGTGTCCCTGAGCAAGACACCGAACCCCTAACTGCTCTGGCGAATGAGAGGCATCAATTGTAAAGCGCTTTGGATGAAAGCGCTATATAAATGCAGTCCGGTCCAGATATCCAGCCCGCGCGTACCTGCGTATCGAGCCTGACGCTAAAAAAAACGACGCAAAATTAGCCATTTCACACGTGATAATCGTAGTTTTACACGTGACTTTATTTGGCACGTGAACGGAACATTTTCACGTGATGCCCTATTTTCACGTGTAAATGAAAGTTTCCATGCGCAAAAATAAAACGTGGAATTTCACATGGTTTTACGTCACATTTTGACACGTGACTGAATATCGAATCCGAATCATAATTTTCAGATGTGAAAACAAAGCATGTGACCTGAAACAGCATAGGCTGCTTTTTACAGCCCTCGTCTTTTAAGTGGGATTATTGTTTTATTTTTCACGTGTGTTCGGATGCTGGGTGTTCACGTGTGGTTTTTTAACGTGTGATTTTTTTTTCGTAAGGGGAAATATGGCCCATATCCAACCTGTGTGTCCCTGTGTGTGGACACATGGGTGATATCCAGCCTATATTTCTACATTACATTTTAGGAATTTATCAGACGTTCATACGCAGAGAAACGTACACAGCTCACATTTCTGAATAATAACCTACTGCCATTAGTCAGTGAGGGGAGAAATGTGAGATCCAGTCTGCCTGTGCCTCTGTGAGTAGAGGCATGGGTGAGCGCTTTTATTTTGGAAAGAACTTTGAGAGCACTGTACGAGAAGCGCTGTACAAATAAAGTTATAATTACTGTACATCCACCCCTGGGGCATTTCCCTGTGGATGAAAAAAGGGCAAAAAAGCCTCACAAACTCACAATAAAGCTTGTTCCTGAGACATGACCCACTGGAAGGGGGGGGGATAGAATGGTACAGGTAATAAAGAGAAAACAGAAACGCAGTGTTCAGTGAAGGGCATGTTTCGAGCGCACTCATATCTTCTGAAGGCTAGAAGCAGTCATTATTTTTGGCTGCTGGGTGTAGCGGTAGCAAGTGATCACCTTCACAGCAGGTATGTGGTGAGTATATATGTGTGTGCATCCATGTTTAGAAAATGCATTTGTGCATGTGTGTGTGCGTGTGTGCGTGAGTGGGTGTGTGAAGGATGGTACAGCAGATGTAGCTGGTACCTCCTGATACACACTCAGTAATTATGTTTTTTCAAACACCTTGCCACGCTCAGCGTCACCAAAGCCCTAGCATTCTTTACGGGAACAAATTGGACAACAGAAAATCAATTCCTACCACCTCTATGTTATTTGCAAGTGCTAATACACATTTCCCACACACAGAGAGAAAGAAAAATAAATGAATTGAAGCATATGTGTGTGTGTGTGTGTTTGTTTGTTTGTGCATATGCAAGCATGTGTGTGTATACATGCATGTATGTATGTGTACGGTATGTGTTTATGTGTTTGTGTGTGTGTGTGTGCGTGCGTGTCAGAACATGAAGGTCAGACAAGTCATTTAATCCTTGTTTGCAGCGTGTGCAAAGAGAAACGGCAGCTCTCTTTGATCCCTCTCCCTCTCTCCCTCTCTCCCTCTCTCCCTCTCTCCCTCTCTCTCTCTCTCTCTCTCTCTCTCTCTCTCTCTCTCTCTCTCTCTCTCTCTCCAGCACAGAGCAGCCCTGCGCACAGAGGCTCGGGGAGCCATTAGCATGACGCTAAGCTTCCCCTGGACCCAGCGAGACCTGCTCCACGCCAACCCCCGGGCATCGAACCCGCCGCCCGCTCTCCCTCCGCCCCAGAACACACAGGGAGAACCGGGAGCCTCGCGTTCATCACGCCGTAATTACAAAACCCCGAAAACAATGGGAGAGCCATGACACTGTCTTCTGATTGGCTGGCTGCGGTCCGTGCATCCTCCCCAGGCAGTTAGAGGCCCAGAGAGCACGCGCGCGTCCTCACAGACATGAGGTACGGTACACGCAGGTGTGAGAGCAGTCATCCCTGGAGTTTATTCCAAATTGCTTTTCTTGCTGTTTTCTTGTCTGCATACACCCTCCTGGGACCTGTACAGCAATCACCACTCTCTGTAGTCTCTCTCTCTCTCTCTCTCTCTCTCATCAACAGGGTGAAGACTGAATGTAGAGTAAACATATACATTGTGAACACACAGGGATGCAATTTCTTCTCTTCTCTATCACTCTCTTTTTCTCATCTACAAGGTGAAAACAGAATGCGCTGTCTAAACACATGTGAGTGTGAACACACGGGGATTCATATCCTCTTTACTCCTCTTGTACGCCTATTCCAGTCAATCACACAGTCTCTAGTTTAAAAAAAAAAAAACTGTCAAAAAACGCGAAGCAGAAATCAGCAGGTGGTCATTCAACAGTCAGAGAAAGAGTGAAAGGAAGACAGCATGCATAAATCCATAGTTGTGTGATACAGTTAAATTCAGGCACAGCAAAGCACAGTAGAGCCTCAGAGTTTCCTCCGGCCTGTAGCAGTGAAGCTTGGAAATGCAATAAAAACTGAAGGGTCGGCGACAGAAGCATCCATTTCAAATTGCTGAACTTCTGATTACCACTTCAGAGGAGGGCGCCCGTGATTGGCCGCTGTCTGCTGATTGACAGCCCATTATCATCTCCATAGCGGCTATTGAGGATCCAGAAGAGGATTTTACTGCGGCCTTAAAGAGTCACTAACCTTTTTAATTTTCTGCCCTGTAGTTTATGAATGGCTTCTCTGTAACACCCTCATTCCTTGAACACTATATTAATATCATCACAGCAGAGTCAACAGTGGCAACGCTAGTCATTTTTTATTTGGAGGTGCTAAGAGGAAGCTAGGTCAATACATGTTGTGGAGTTGCTGATAACTAATTTTTTATAGTAAAATGCAAAAATAATACATAATAATACACTTGGGGGGGGGGGGGGGCTGCACCGATGGATGCTGATTCACAAAGGGGCTTAGCCCCAGCTTGCCCCCCTCAGCACCACCACTGAGAGTCACTGTCTATGTTCTGCCACAGACTGAAAGCACAAGTTTAAATTGCACCTTAGCTCACCTATGGCTAAACACCTAATGCTAAAATTAGCCTGACCTATGCTAGGAAAACCTAAATAACTATATTCTCAAAACCATTTTCAACTGGAAGCACTACATTCTCAGTCTCCCACTTGTACCTACTTTAGCACAAACATAATGTTGTAGGTTTATCTATGTACTACCTATTACAAAGAAAACAAAACTACAGAGACACAAGGGTTGAAAAGAATACCTATCTTATGACTTACAATCTCTCTCTCTTTCTTTCTCACACATGCACGCGCACACACGCATACACACACGCACACACAAACACACATGCACGCACACGCGCACACACGCGCACACACACACATAGAAATCAATCCCTATAGGTAAAGCTGAGACTGCTCTGCTCATGAAACCTCAGAGGACAGGCTGGAGGGAGAAACTGGTGTCTCAGCAGGACTGTTGTTGCCCCTGCAGTCCCCCCCCCCACCCCCCACACCCCCACTCCCTCCCTCCGTCCCACCCTCCCCAGGCTGGGTCAGCAAGCTGCTTTAACAAGCTCCCCAAGGGGCTTCAGCCAGCCAGGTACTGGCCTCTGATTGGTGGAAGGTGTGGCTTGGTCTGTAACCTGCAGTCAGCAGGGGCGTTGTGTTGGGGAGTGAGGTTGTGTTGACACCCCTGAGCCGCAGCCTCGGTTACGGTCTCCATGTGAACAGTGAGGTCCAATTGTGTCTCTCTCCCTGAGTGAAAACACAGTGCACTGAAATATACCTGAAGTATACCATTTTATTCTTCAGAATACTTGAAGTAATGATTAGTATACTATAGTATACTATTTGTTCACATGGGTCTCTCACTCCCTCATCTGATCTCTGATCTTTGACTCTGGAACTGGCTTCACCGCAGGACATCACACACATCCCTCCCTCTGTTTCTGAAGGCATCTTTTCAGGCTTAGACACTATGAAACGCGCTAGAGATCCATGATTGGCGGAGGCTTATACACTGAGCACGGCGCCAACCAATCCTGGGTCAGGGCATCTTAAAGTCCAGCCAAACCAGGAGCCCTGATAGTAAATCTGCTTTTAACAATCTCCTCCCTGCCCCCTGTCCCCCTCCTCCTCCCCTCAAGACACCAACGGCTCTCCAAATGAAAGTGGACAAGTGCACTGTAAATAAACAATTAACTGCTCTTACCGAAGGAAGACATTTCATCTTTCCCCAGAGGTGCACGGTTGAATCATTGTCAACAGCACAGGGGGCGTGGCCACTCACTGAGGAGCTGGGGTGACACAAACAAAAGCCTGCCCACTTCGAGGAGCAGTGGGATGTCACCCAGGGACTGCGGAGATGTCAATCAGCTCGTTACTTATTTGGCTGATATTAATCTTTCTTAAAATATCTGTAAATGAATTTATGGAACATTTGCTACAATGTTAATTGCAGATTAAGTGCAAGACAGTGCTACTTTAAACTCTACCCAATCGATGGGTCACATGACCATATGAGAACCCTGTCTCCAATTATCTGTGTGGCACGGAGCAAGTGCAAAGGGTCCATTAGCCTAGTACAACATTCAGACAAGGCTGCTAATTGGACAATTGGAGGGGTAAAGGGAGGAGGGGTAAAAGGAGGAAATAGGGCAATTAAGGGTTTTGCCCTGCAGAGGTCACTATGGGTCTCGTAACATCACAGACACGGCACACGTCTAGACAGCTGTCTCCTGGTACAGGGAGAAAGCACTGCCTCTGACTCCCTCAGAAACTCAGCAAAGGGGACTGCTGCAGCGCTGAATTAATTCACAAGTTCCACTGAGAATTAGGTTAATCTGTTTCTTTTAAGTACCTGGAATCAGGTGTATAAATGTTATTTCACTACAGCAAATGTATTTGAAAAAGTAAAAGTCAAGCTAAATTCATTAAAATTGTGTGTGTGTGCATGTGCGTGTGTGTCCGTGCGCGTCTGCGTGCGTGTGTGTGTGTGTGTGGCCAAAGACTCTGCATAAGTACAAGTGTGTTCCAGCTGTGAAGGGTTCTGGTGGTTCCATAATGAAGGGGGTTCGTGGATTCGGTGTGCTCATATGTTTACATGGCAAGGTCACGCCTTGCTTTATGAACCCAAATGATGATCAGCTCCTTATATTAAAGCATTTCTTTCCTGCACAGAGGGGTGTCTTCTCAGATGACTATGGCCCCATATTCCACCTGGAGGCCCAACACTCTTTCAAGCGACTTTATATTCGTGTTTCTGTGCTAGTTGACTACCTGTACATAGCCTGAATCTCTTCAGTAAACATGAAATCCAATCAACGCAAGCAGTACACAAGTGCAAGTGTTAAACATAAAAATAATATTTCGATTCTACTAAATATAAATTGCATTTTTTATCTCTGTTTTCCCTGCCAACTCATGTTTCAAAGACATACATTTACATTACAGGCATTTAGCAGATGCTCTTATCCAGAGCGACTTGTACAGCTTTTTTACATAGCATTTAAATTTCCTCCAATTATACAGCTGGAGATATACTGAAGCAACACGCGCTAAGTGCCTGGCTCAAAGGGTACAACGGCAATGCCCTACCCGTGAATCAAACCTGCAACCTTTAGGTTACAAGACCGGTTCCTCACCCGTAATACCACACTGCCTTGACAGCCTGGTTGTTTGATCAAAAACAAACAAAAAAAGCGAAACAATAATGCTCATTAGATACAGACTATATAATGCCGGCGCTGTTGTTCATTCTCACATCCTTGCCAATCCCAGACTTTGTCATGCCACACTCCTATCGTTCACCAATTATGCTCTGCGCTATTTTGACATACAGCACAGTATGATAGGTGGCACACATACACCACTCATTCTTTTCCTCACAGTTCAGTGTAGCAGACACACAAGAGGTGCCTACAGTCTTTAAAGATGAGCACAGGCGACACATTTTGGCAAGCGTCGGACTGAAAATAGTTCGCCTCCTCACAGTGAATTACACTCTTTTGGGCACAAAAAAACGTGTTACTTCTTACCTTGCGAAGAACAGAGGGAAGAGAGAGAGAGAGAGAGAGAGAGCTACAACACAATTAATTCAGTCTGCTAAGCAAAACACCTGCCAGCTGGCACCAATGTAGGCTAAACAAAAGTACTTAGGCTGTTCCCCACTCAAAAATTATTCGCAGGGATGCCAAACTCCGGTCCCAGAGGCCTGCGGTGTCCACATTTTCGTGTGTTTTCCTTTGAATTACTGACCAGTAATAGGCATTGGAAAAAAGGTGTACGGACTCTTTAGCCAATCAATGACTACAATTAAGCGCTGAAGTGCTGAAACGCATTAAAACCCAGCAGAAGCAGCAGCCGCGCAGGGCTTCAGTTTGCTCTGCTCCTCTTTACCTTCAACAGATAAATGCACCCCAGAGAAATTGGTAGATCACAAGACAAACACCACCTTTAAATGGCACTCAAAATATTTTTTCTAAAGATACGACTGTCAACCACAGACAGTCTCCACAAATTAATCTCCACATTCTCCTCTACTTCTCATGTTTGTTAGCATCTTCCAATTTCCATTCAGATATGACCCGATACTGGAGCAGGACTCTGAAAGAAACTAAAAACGATAATTACATGGAAATGCATTCTTGTTTTTCAGATACAAGCGAATTGTCTTGATAACAGCCATCATCCGAAATACAATTATTTCTGTGCATTCTGATTAAGATTCACAGCAGAAGCAATACTTAGTCTGTGTGTGTGTGTGTGTGTGCGTGTGTTACATTTATTTATTTATTTATTTTTTGAATTCTTCACCCCGACCGTGTTTAAATGGATTCTGATGTTCGCGGCGCGGCGTGAAAATCACATGTCTCCGGCCCATGCTGCCCTCTCGCTCATCAAATATGCACCAGGGCTGCGTGAGGAATTGGCTATCAGAGGCCCCGCAGAATTACAACAAGCAAAGTGCAGGTGCGCTCGGCAGAGTTCAGTCAATTAGCTATTTAATTCCACAAACGAGTCGTCTTTAACAAATCTCATTAAGTCATCCGCTTCTCCTCGTCTCGTTTCGGCTATACTCTTACCAAGACAAAGTATCGGCAAAGGAATTAAGCTGTGAATGTTTTCTCCGCTCCTCCAGAGCTAAACCCCCCCACCCCCTACACCACCCCCCCCAACGCCCCCCCCCCACCCACCCCAACCGCACTTCACAATTAATATTATTCCCACAACTAAGGGGACGTGTCACACAGTTCTGCATATGGGCTGTCCTAAATCCACACCCCAGGGAACAGCGCTCTCTTGCTGTGCTAAACCATCCTCTTAGGGAACATTTCTATAACATCAAAGCCAGTGGGAGCACCAATGTGCACCATATATCCTCCCCTCACAGAAGCGCTCCGCATGCAGTAAGAAAAAGCCTCCTTTGTAAATGCTTCCATAAAAGTGCACACCGTACACAGGGAAACAGCTTACATGCAGCTCTACACCCAGCTTGTGCTCTAAACATGTTTGCTGTGACACAGTTTGCTAAAAAAAAAAAAAAGCAGTCCCAACTGCACTAGAGAGTGCTGACTGGAAAAAGGATTTGATGTGACTTCTAATATACAGTAGTTCCAGAGGTTAATGTGTGCCTGGGTATATCTGTGTATTAGTGGGTATCTGTATCTGTATGCATGCTGAGAGACTGGCGGCCTGTCTAGGGTGTATTCCCACCTCCGCCCAGTGCACTGGAATAGGCTCCAGCACTCCCCGCAACCCTGACCAAGATAAGCGGGTAGAGATAATGGTTGGATGGATTACCTAGTCTGGGTTTTCTGTCTCATTTCTTAGTAGCCACTCATCTAGCTGAGGGGCACCTGCAGTCTTGATGTCATTATTGCTACTACTGTATTAATGCTAACTGAAGTACTGCCACCAAAACTTCAATGTAATGCCACAGTTTAATGGTCTGGTTAAATAGTTTATGTGTTCAGCCTGAATAGACCTGGTCTCCTTCTCCTCCACGTCCATGGACCACAGCACTAACAGCAGGGAGAGCCACGGCCTCCCATCCTGCGTTAACACATAAGAACCGGAGGAAAACAGAGGTTTTCCAAAATACCAACGAAAACACGATTAAATAAAAATGAAACGGAGGAGTTGACAGAGAGGTTATCGGAGGCGCAGCACGCCAAGCCTGTGCCGAAGGAACAGATTTCCAGGGCAGGTGCTTCCGAAGCTCCTTCAAACTGGAAGAGGTTTACCTCGTTTTGAAATGGCACTGCGGTAAGAACCTGTAAAAAGGAGCTTGGCGGTTCATTCATTAAGAGATGTTTTCTTTGCGCACACGTTTCCTGCTTCCCTGCTTTTTTTCCCGCCGACTAATTACTTTCCGTTCTCTCATTTGCCGCCTGTTTTCACAGTGGCTTGTTTGTTCTCTCTCTCTCTCCGCCCCCCCCCCCCTTTTATTTTCATCTCTCTGACGGTGTCTTCCATTCTCCCAGCCTTTGTGTTGTCCTGTGAATGCCACCTGGCCTTCTTCCCCCAATGCCAGGCCCCGGAAGATTTGCCCTGTCTCTCATCCCTGTCCCCACGACAACAGGAAAAGAGAAAGACCAGAGCAGACCAGCAGAGACGTCAGAGCAGAACCACAATGGAGCCACCGCCCCAAGCACTGATTACCACAAACCAGTGGGACAAAAAGATAAAATCGACATTGTTCTAACAACTATCATTGACTGAACAGGAAATACAAAGTGGTCCTATTGGTTGATGCACACATTTCCAGTGGCATCTGCATGAGAGTGAGAGAGAGACGTGTATGGGAGTGAAAGAGCAAGTGAATGAGTGAGTGAGTGAGTGAAAGTATGATACTGTAAGAAAGTATGAGTAAGAGTGTGCGAGCGTGAGAGTGTACATAAATGAGTGAGAGAGTGAGTGAGCGAGCAAGTTAAAACTAATGAATCTTCCTAAGCCTGCTTCTTCAAGTGCAGTTGTTAATTATTTTACAGGGAAGCACTGATGAAGTGGTCCCAAAACAAGACCATTAGTCTTAGCACTAGTGAAAGGAAGAAAAAGAAAACATATTACCCAGATCAGAAAAACCACAACCGCACTAAACAAACCAGCCACGTGCTAAACAGCACATTGAGCCCATCGTAACGGCGGCCGTGACTCACGGCACACCCCCCCGCTAGCGTCCCCGCGTTCCCCGTTCCGCAGCGCCTGTCACCGCAAAAGAGCGGAGCCCCCCCCCCCCCCTCCGCACGCCGCTGATGAATACGACCGTAAATTACGCGCAAGGAGAGATAGAAGAATGGAGGGAAATGCATAAATGAGGAGGAGAGGGGATGAGAGCGCTCCACTAAAGCCTGCCCTGCTGTATCACCTCGCCTAACGCGGGCTTCGGAGAGAGCGGAAATGTTCACTCTCCTTAAATAAACAAACGGACACAGCCACCAGGGACACAGTGTTCGCTGTGTGAACTAAACTGTGTTCTTGGCTAGAAATAGCTGTACAAAATAAGTATTGTACCTTACTGAACCTGTGTTTAGCAGTTGTCTATGAACCATGAAATGCACTTTTTGTACGTCGCTTTGGATAAAAGCGTCTGCCAAATAAATGTAATGCAATATAATGGACCCATTAACACACATAAGGGACAAACTGCAGTGATTGCTATTAAAAACTATGTCAGACCAGAAATAAAATTCAATCCCGTTTTTTTTTTTTTTTTTAAACCACACAGGTAAAATGTATCGAATCAATACTCTCCGCAGGCGGGCGTGCTTGTTTGTTTGTTTGTGTGTTTTCTTATTTTTTTATTTCTGTTTTAGGTGGGAGCGACCCGCTCAGATGTTGACGAGACGAATCGAGGCACATTTTTTTACCAGGTACAGCGCTTTTAACAGAAGACTCATTACGTGCCATTCAGCCCACGGAGCGCGTCCCAGGGCAGGGCGATAACAGATAGAACACGGCTGGTATGGAGGGAAGAAAAACAATGCAACAGGAAACAGAACAGATCGGCGAAAGAGGCGGTTTCGAGAAAAACGAGATGCACAAACCAGCCGGTTTGCGAACGAAGATGAGTCCTGACGCAATACCTTAAAATGAAACGCAGTGGGGCCCAGTTAAATTACTTTTCATGGCCGCGTGTTTATTGTTAAAGCCTGAATAAAAGACTTCTTTCCGAAGCGCAGGCACGGGGAAGGGCAGAGGGATTTCGGGCTCGAAGCCTCATTAAAGCCAAAATACCAGAGACGCTCGTGTATTATGAGCATGTTTATTACAAAATTCTCCAGAGCCTGCCCCCCCCCCCCCGACAACACAACAATTCAACACAAGAACAATTACCGGAGGATAATTAGCAGGGAACTGGAAAAGTAATCAGTCACCCCCTCCCCCTGCCCCTGGTCAACAGTTATTTGCAAAATTTGTCTTCCGTTTCAGTCAGAATTGTGATAAAGTCACATTGTAAAACAGTACGTTTTCCAGTATCTTTTTTTCAGCCATATCTCTTACTTCATTTGCCAGAGGAAGAAAATGTTTCTGTAGTTACAGTGATGACTCACACTGTAATAGTAGAGTGTCTGTTGTGTATAAGTGTGTGTGTGTGTGTGTGCATATGCCTGTGCGTGTGCATGTGTGTGTGTGTGTATGTGTGTGTGCGTGTGTATGTGCGTGTGAACAAATCAAAGCAGCTGGTGCATAAATGAATATGCTTTTCTGCTTTTTGATTTAAAGTATGAACTCCATTTCACTCCCCAGAGACACACCCCTCCCCACCCGCTTGATATTCATATTGCTTTACCTCTGCAATTCATAAAGTAGACATTACAGCGCTTATGTTTACATGGGTTTTCATAATAGTGCAATAACACTGTAATAATATTTTAACAGCATTATAATGTGACATGTTTACAACCTGTATGTTTTATGCGAAATGTACCGAAGCAGAAAAAGTGATACATTTGAACTGATGGTTTTTGCAAGGTATCTCCATGAAAATCGGCAAATCTTAAGGGATTCACACTAATCACGGGGAATATTCAGCTCTTCTGTCTGCAGTTGAACAGACTTGTTCCTTCTAAAAAAAAAAATGATGGGAGCCAGGGTTTGTGTGCCACACTGTACTTCACAGGGCTTATATCGACTTCCTCCCCTCATGTAAAACGCTATCAGTGATACAGTACATAGGAATCCATGAAAGGATTGCCCGAAGTGAAGCTTGTACGGAATCTTCGCAATTCGGAAGAAGATCTCGCGCCGGGAGACAGTCTCAGCCTCTGGGGTGTGCTGCCTGGATATTGATGAGATCAGGCATCAGAAATGATAAACCCAGACATCACAAATAAAAGATCAGCATCGCCTCTGACTGTAAAAAGGCTTTCTGGACAGCTCCTATTTTAGAACTGCATCAGCCCCATAATAACAGCATCAGTGCATGCTGAAATGGAAAATAGATTTCCATCACACTTTAAGGAAGAGAAATTATACAATACAGCCAGTCTTGGAAAAAAAAAGTAATGTAATATTTGTGCTATCACAGATGTGTGGCAATATCAAAGTATACGGAGTAAGGAGTCATACTGGAGAGGTTAAAATGTCAGCGAGTAATATGTACAGTATGATGCAATTATGCCAGGACATATCACTACAACTACATGGAGAGCAGAGTCATACTGATGATGTCATAATGTGATGGAAGGAATGATGTCATTGCGTGAGGAGGGAATATTGTGCTGTTGGGAGATGGGAGTAATACGAGGGGGTATTGTGTTTGGATGTCATTGCATGATGACATAGGGTTACTGTGAGAAGGGAGTCGTATTTATGATGTCATTACATTGGATGATATTTGTGTTATTTGGAGGGGGTAGTAATATTTGTGATGTTGTTATGTAAAGATATAACATTACACGGAGAGAGGAGTAATATTTGTGTTTCCACTATGTGAGGGAACACTGCAGTATTTGGCGAGAGGAGTAACACCTGTGATGTCATTATGTGATCATGGAATATTTAATCATCTGGAGAGACAACTGATATTGTCTTGTCATGATATGAGGGAATATTGCAGTATTTGGCGAGCAATATTTGTGATGTGATTACATGAGAGAACATTACATTATTTAGAGGGGGGGTGGGTAGTCTTCGTGTTGCCATAGCGTGAAGACATTGCAGAGTCTGGAGAGAAAAGCAATATTTGTGTTGACACACTGTGAGCGGAGAGGGTGACAGCTGTAGTTGTGTAAAGGAAGCACTTCAGTGCATCAGACAGTACAATGCATCCAGTTTTTGGAAATAGGGCAATTTCACTCCAACAAAAGCCGGCAGTTCGATCAACAAGAGCGTTTCTCTGAATGACAATGCCGTGGCTTCACCCCCCCACCCCCCACCTCCCCCCCGTGACGCTTTGAAAGCACAAAGTGAAGCCAAACGCATTTCTCTAACACGTGTACGGTTCTTTATCTTCAAAAAGCCGGAGCTGCTGGACGCCCCAGGAACACCCTGCTGTCGCCAACGGGGGAGGGGGGGAGGGGGGGATGGGGGGGGGCGGGAGAGGAACGCAAAGATACCGAAGGGTCCATGAGCTAGGAGGCTTTTAGAATGAGCAGCGGCGGAAGCGACAGCAAACATCTGCGCTCAAAAGGCGCGGTTTGTCTTCCGAGTAACTGCCAGTCTGGTCGGACAGGCTTTCTGTCGGCCGCTCGACTGATCAGTCCGCACGACTGCGAGCGCCTCACCGACACTGTGGAGAAACGGAAGGCCCTGCTCCGATCAGCCGAACGCACGAGGAGCGGCGAGCCCACAACCTCGGGGACAAAGAGAAATATCTCACTGCGACCGGGACGATGAAGGGAACACTGTTCACGTTCAATTGAGCGTGATGCGGAACAACTTTGCAGATCTCAGATAAACAACAGTGGGTTGTCACCGCCTCGAGAAAAACAGATTTCATACATATATCAAGGAAGGGGAGAGCAAGGGAGAGAGTTATAGAGAGAAAGAGAGAGAGAGAGAGGGGCACACAGGCACAGGAGAACAAGAGAGCTGGAGCTCTTTGAACATGAGGTGCTGGTAGACAGATCGAAGGGGGAACTCAGGAGAGCAGAGGTGAGCAGAGTGAGAGGCGAGGAAGAAGAGCACGCGTCTCCATCCACATCAAACAGCTTGGAAGACATCTTCACTCGCCGACAGGAAGTGAGCCGTCACGCAGCCGCACTCCTTCGGCAAACGCTCGCACGTTACCCCCAGAACAGCACGCGCTTAGCCCGGCGCACGCGTTTCACCGCAGTTAAGTAGGACACCCGCTCCAGCGCGAGCGCGGCAATCTATGTGGAAAAACGGGACGCAAAGAAACAGAAATAAACCAGCTCCATTTTGGCTCCACGGGCAGAGCGTGACGCGACGCGCTGCACTTATCTAGATACGGCACCAGGCAGAGCCGCGGCGCCGTCCCCTCCTCTGAGCCCCGCGGGTCGGGTCCAATGGCAGCGAGGAAGGGCATGCTACGAGCTAAGCTGGTTAAGTATTGTGTTTCAATTGAGCAGAAGGACGTGCTTGTTACAGCGCAGATAAGGCCTCGCAGCGCCCTGCGCGGAAGAGAGGGATTATGGTATCTCGCCGGCACACGGCTGCTCTCGCGCCCGCCGCCCCCGCCGCCCCCGCTGCCCCCGCCCCCGCCACCGCCCCCCACCACGCACAAAAGCTCCGCTCCTGCTCCCGTAGTAGCCCCCCCCCCCCCTCAGCCAGAGGACGGCGAAGGTGACTCGCCCTCCCTGCTGCCGCCATGCTCATCTGGCACCAAAAAGAGCGCGCGCCCAATATCCGCTCTGGGGAAGCAGGGGGTGGTGGGATTTTCTTTTTCTCCTCTGCAGGGCATCACAGACTGAGATGGATCCTTCTCAGATAAACCCTATACGGGAACAGGAACCGCCACCCTCCAGGAAGTGGGAATGGTAGTAAAGGGGGGAGGGGGCACAAGGTCATTCATGCACAGATTGAACAGCGTTTCCACGGTCCCGTCGTCGCCACAGCAACAGCACGGCGCCGTCGCTGCTGACACAAATCTGTCACCTTTTGTGAACACCTTAGCCAGCAAATACTAAACACTTTAGTATTTGCTGACTTGTGTATTTGCTCCAGTGGAGACAGGTTGCACAACTTTTTTCTTTTTTCTTTTCAAAAATGTGAATTGCATGCATATTATGTGATAGAAAATGCTTCTATTTACTACATTGTGGGGAGCCTGTAGATGGATAATTAACCAACTGGATGAATTCATTCCGCTGTACTGGTTGGTGAATCGCAAGAAAACACGCAATCATCCTGGTGCTGAGTAGTCACATCTACTGTCTTAAAAGGACTTGGTAGCGCCATCTTGTGGCGAGGAGGCGGACGTTCCTTCTGGTCAATGCACTGAGAGCAAGGCCCTGTCCAAAACAGCTTAATTGCCTTCTATTGAGTACAGAATACACTGGAAGAGAAAGTTGCTAGGTAGGCAATATTTTCTCAAATCCCTGGATGATATATGTACTAATTTCCGGAGTTTTGCTGAGTGTAGTCGGGAGCATACTTTTCAGGAAGTAAAGCTTTTTAAAATACTTTTTAGGAGGTCCCATAAATCAGAGAGGAAGAGGCGGGGCCTTTTTACTACAAGGGCAGGATGCGCGTGACGCTATCAGAAGCACTGTTTGAAAATAGTACGTACTTAAAAAATAGAAACTCAACAGTAGGCAGCATCTTTAGTGGACAGTACACATTTTGAGGACACAGTAGAGTTAGGAGGCCGGTTGGGACATGGCCCAAGACCCCGCGTGAGTTCACCCAGAATGCCCCGGTCGCTTCGATCCAGTCCTTTCAGTGAACAAAATAAATTTCAGAGATGAATGCAGGAAGTAGAGGAAGGGTTATAAAGAAGGATGCCATCTTACAATGGCTCCTTTTCTAGGTCACGGCTGCTCTCCAAGGAGAAATTAAACGTAATATTTGAATTTATCGTGCGCGTGAGAGAACGGAAATAATAACTCTGCGCCAAATTAGCTCCCAGCAGACGGCCCGGTCCGTGCCCCGGAAACACCAGGGGACGAACCTTTTGCGAGTTAGCATACATATTAAATCTCAAAAAGAGTTAAATCCCGGCCCACCTTTTCCCAACTTCAACTCCAATTCGAGTCTTCAGAAAAAGAAAAAACTGCACAACAGCACACAAAGGGCTGTGCGTAGCATGTGAAGCGCACGTTCTCAGCAAAGCTGCTGCCGGCAACACAAAAAATAAACGCAGGAATTTTACTGTATTGTCTATGAACCAATGCAACCGCATCCAAAGGAAGGCGGTGTGCAATAACAGCTCCTTCGAATAACATTCCAACTCTAATTCAAGCTTTTCTGTGCAAAGCATTTGTTTCAATTGCCAAAAAAAGAGAACTCCGCACCACTCCAAAATCTAAGCCCATCCAAAGGCATATTCCCCTTCCTCTCAATGAAGTCCTATAGCATTTTGCTCTCCTCATTCAGATGAAACAGGGAATTATTACTGAACTAATTAGTAAAAAAAAAAAAAAAAGAAACTTACAGCTTGTAACAATTCCAGACAAAACTCCAATCATTGCATCTAATAACACTGATTTCACAATAAAACACTATAATTGGTTCCAATCAGGTGGTCATTAAGGCACATAATAGTTCCACCCATTTTGGGGTTTATGAAGCCTTAGGCTCTTATAACTATATTGGATTTGTCTGGGATTGCCACAGTAAAAAGCATGGACTGGATTAATGCTGAGTCTGTCCATTGAACGACAGAGCGTAGCTTTTGCGTCCTTGTCCCACCAGCAGGCATATCGGAGGCTCATTTAATGAAGAGGCTCGTTAATTTTAAAAACCCAGCCATGTCTGTGACATCTGGTTACACTTCATTATCACCGCGGCACGCAAAATAAGAAAAGGAAAAAAAAAAAAAAAGAAACGGTGTGTAACTAGCAATACGCGCGTATACACACATCACAAAAACCCAAGTACGTTCAGGTGCACTTTAAGTGAAATAGCCGCACCAGTGCTTTTAGCTGGAATGGCATTATCGCGTTTAAGTTCAGATTCATTTTACTTGGAAAAGAAATAATTACGACATTTATCTTCGCGAGAACAATGGCAGCTCTGTCCCCAAATAATCCGCCTTTTATTTCCCGAGGAATGGCTCGGGTCACGCTACATCCAAGCCCATTAGCAGTAAATTCAGGGTAATGTTGTGCCACCAAGACATCCTGTCAGATTTCATTACCTTCATTTCCGAGGAGCCCACAGAATGGGAAGGTGAGGTCATTAAGACAGAAACTCCTCCCCTTCTGCTCCTTGGCAGGTTCATCCTACAGGCACGGTTTCACAAAATCTGTCACAGAGAGCACGTCCGGAGCTTGAGATTTTGAAGTGCGTTTTACAAGCTATGGACTTCAACTCCCATCAGCCCCTTGAAACACTGTTCAGCAGGTTGCATCTGCCAGCTCCACCTACATTTGATTCTTCCTCAGATGCCACCTCTTATCTCCCTGCTTCCTGCTTCTCCATGCTCTTCTGCTCTGCAAGGCTAGCCTTCCTGTCTGAACAGTCATTGCAGAAGTTCCCCTTCTCCTGTGTGAATGTATATGTGGAATGTGTGC
Organism: Anguilla rostrata; assembly: GCF_018555375.3. NCBI lineage: Eukaryota > Metazoa > Chordata > Actinopteri > Anguilliformes > Anguillidae > Anguilla > Anguilla rostrata. Next base: position 9,369,946 of record NC_057935.1, on the reverse strand, counting down.
AATATTTTGGAGTGATCAGTGTTTTTTTCTGTAATATTTTTAATTTACTATGAGACTGGCAGCAACTCTAGAATGTCTGAAAGACAAATTTTTCCGGAAGACAGATGCTTGTCTGCCAACCTGCCTGTCTACCTGCCTGCCTGTCTGTCTGTCTGTCTGTACCTGACATCCTCTCCCAACCTGGTGGCCTGCAGTGGCCTTCCACCTGGATGCTCATCTCCCCAGAGAACCTGCAGCCTGTGACCCACAGCCAACCCGGCCTGAGAGAGACCCATTTCAGCTACCGCTCACAGACTGTGCAGTCCCACAGAGCGCTGCCAGACTGGAGCCTGAAAAATGGCCACAGATAAAAACTTGTTGCACTGAAACTAGAAGAAAAGTACAATCGGAGAACAATCAAGAGACCGATTAAGTCACCTTCCTTTTGCCTGGAGGTGCTGAGCGCTCCTTGCACATGGCCTGCTTGTTTACAGCGCACGTGGTGATCTGGGTTCCCCCCCAGACCGATTTTTTCTTTCCCCCCTGCGCTCTTCATTAATGCAGAAAGTGATGCCGCGGGTTGTCTGTCCCCATTTCTCTCCCCCTTGCTTTGTCATAAATTAAACGGGGATGCTGTCGTCACAGAACCCGTATGAATACGAACGCATCAGGCCAGGAGACACAGAAAACACATTAGCCGTATGTTCGGTCTTCCGCCAGAGGGAACAGAACGGGTTGAAATGTGCCTGGCTGCCCTCGCCGAACTCTGGAGAACGCTCTGGCCCCCCAGGAGCCATGAACTCACCCAGCAGAGTCCTGAACTCAGCGCTTTCCCTGCAGGCATGAGCTCCGTGCCAAAGGGCAAGCTTTCCAACTCTTTAGTAAGCACTTTATGTAATGGTGCCCCCTTAACAATAAAAAAACCATTATAATATGATGAAACTCCTTTCAGACAGCTTTAGACTTCTGGCGATGGGATAGACTGCAATGCTGTAAAGGTGTGGAAAATATAATGGCAAATACATTTACCAACAAGAAGATGGCACTCGGGAGAGCGCAGTCAAGATATGCCGGTTCCACGTGTCGGGTGTTCACCAAAAGTTGATCATTTCGTCTTTGCCCTTCACATCAGGAGACACACGCATATCCATCGTTTCTCAAACTGGGCATGAGATAGCCTACGCCCACTTCAATTCAAGCCATGCTTAAGCATTTTAGTCGCAACACCATGTGGCCAATCAGTGCTTGTTCAGTGGCTGGAAAAGCACCCTCCTGCAAATAGGCACACAAAGATTGACGGTGCTATGTGAATCGATTCGGATGTTATGCCTTTCTGTGAAAGGCCACACCCACTGCCACACCCCCTTGGCCAATCAGTGTGAAAAGTTAATTGTTTATTCCATAACCCATGACAAAGCTTTGCACAACCTTGCATGCAAATTCATTCATAAAGTTTGGAGACATCCTGCTAACAGTCAGACAGACAGACAAACAGATGGAATGGGGTGAACTCTGTTGATGGAGGTAACAATATTGTTTTTTATCGGCAATGTCTTCTATGGTTTTACTGCAATATATTTCTGTAAGGGCAAACTGACCACAATGGGTTTTATTCTGAATAACGAGCAACAGTGACTGAATTAAGCAGTACCTTTTCAGCTGTTACAAAAAAACAATTTCAATTTCACAGAAAATCAGGAAAAATAAATCATCCAAGATCTGTAGCTGAGGACTGAGGTCAAATACTTCAGCTATACCCCTTTCAACAGACCGCTGAACTGGGGTGGACAGTAAGGGGTGTTCCCTGATGGGATGGCCTACAACCTTACAGTCCTGTACTAACCATTACAAAGCAGAGAGGTGAGTACTACATATCACTGAGTGTGGTTCACAGGGAATTCGATACTGAGAGGGGGTTCCTAATACCAAAGAGGGCTCTGAAGTAACCGGGATTCGCCAGCACACACAAGGAGACTGAACTACCGTCAGAAACCGAAAGAGAGACAAATTTGGAGGAGAGAACAGACGAACGCTTTCCACTCCAAAATCCAAAGAAACACGCCCCGGCGTAAGCCGCATTTCTCCGAGCGTCGACAGGGAGCCCGCAGTCAGTTCCATTCGTCATCGCCCGAGACGCCGCGGAGACGCCACGCAAAGTAATAAGAAACCACCTGAAATACACATGTCTCCGCACCACCGTTCCCCCGCTTCACACGCTGCTCGCACGGGGAGCGTCACTCCGGCAAAAAGAACATCCCATTCCGACGCCTCCCGAAAAACACCGACAAAAGGAAGAAAGAAAGCGCAGAGGACCGAAGGTGGAGTGAAAGGAGCGAGAGAGAGAGAGCGAAAGAGAGAGAAAAAAAAAAGAGGTGATGGAGACGGAAGGCCGCGTCCAGACCCCCCGCACCAGCGCGTTGAGCGCCTCGGTGTTTTAACCTTGAGAGGACGTGCTCTCCACAGATCCGCTCCCAAAACTCTGGCTCTGTTTTTTTTTTTTCTTTCTTTCTTTCTCAGAAGTGATGGAAAACCTGACAGAGCACACACGCGCGCGTGAGGTCGGAGAGCCCGGGAGTAACCGGCGCGGCTTTAACTGCGGGGCCCTGGTGCGGCATTGTGTTGAGCTACGGCTTTAATAACCCCGCTCATATCGAGCCGTGCGAGGGAGATTTTTAGGTGGGACAGCCGTGCCTGGAACAAGCCCTTTTAATCAAGCGGAGGAGAGGAGAGGAGGGGAGAGGCTCGATATCGCAACCGCAGCATGAAGCACATCCGCCAGTGAAATGTGTGGATGCGCTAAGGAGGGCAGGCGTCACAAGGGACGTGGGGAGAGGGGGAGGGAGAGAGGAAGTGAGGAGAGAGAAAAAGAGCAGAGAGAGAGAGCTATACAATGAGAGGGATAACATTTATATGAGATTCAGAATATGTCAACTTTGCAGGCACAGCAAACAATCCTCAGTCAAACAGAAACACTATACAGGGATTTCTCAAACACACACACACACACACACACACACACACAGTCTGTGTATTCCACTAAAGCTTTCAGTGACACACTACGGGTTTTAAAGTAAACTCCGCGGCTGAAATTGGCAGTGGAATTATTCCGAGTGGCGCTGTGCCTCTCCAGAGTGGACCTCAAAAGCGAAAGTGGAGCTCCACAGCGTCTAATCACAGCCAGGCAGCCCCTCGCGGGAGAGGCTGGGGAAAACAGAAGGACCGAACTACGGTGACGCTCAATCAAAACACCGACAGGCCGCCGAATCGCTGAACAGCCCAACTGAGCGCCATCCGGTGGGTGGAGAAGGGAGACGAGGCGTTGACGTTTTTCTCCTCCTCCTCCTCTGTTGTTTCAAGGACACCGAAACCCCGACAAGATGCTTCCCTCTGAAGCCCGTTTACATCCAGGCTGAATTTAATTTAAAGACGCCCATAAAGGAGACAAGACATGCATCACGAAAACACAGTGTTTTCACTTCAGCCTGATTGGTTTAAAAAAAAAAAAAAAAAACAGACTCTTCTGGCTCTCTCTGTACTTCCAGCAATTATGAGGACGTGGAACATGTTTGCACCGTCAGGCTCATAAGTTAAATATTTTCATTATTTCTACTCCACTAAGTCAATTTCAGTCTAATTCTGTTTAATTGGATGTCAGGCTGAGATAATGGCGATCACACGAAACGATTTTCAACACAAGTGAAATTATGCGGAGTTGGCAGGAAACGGCCTGTGGCTGTTCTCACAGACGGGGGTTCTCCCACTGTAGAGTGCACAGCAAGAGTATAGGGTCAAAGGTCAGGGAGGGTAGTTCATGGGGAGAGCTCAATAGAATAAGACCGGTCAGTGTGTTTTTGGATCACTGCATGTTCCCCCGCTGGCTTTACCGTAACCTTTCAACTAGCGACAGCGCTCAATTAGACAGTTGCACCCGGAACACAAAATGAGGTCACATCATATTCAAATCACATCTGTTATTTAAATAAAATCAAGAGCTGTAGGAGCTGTGACAGGCCTAGGTCCAGAGGCAGAACAGCCCATCGCTGCTCTAAGCCTGAAGTGCGCTCACAAGGGAACTCAGCTTGATTGCTACCAGAAGGTCATATGTCTGAATTCCCGCTGATGAACCCTTGATCAGCGTAATTTGCCTAAATTTCCTTACGTAAAACAGCCATCTGTGTAAATGGATAAACTGTTAAATTGTCAAAAACCCTTGTGCTTTTCTTTTAACAAAATAGTATTAAAAATGGCTGACAATCACTGACGAAAGCTTGCGGGGTCCAAATGCATCAGCTTTTAATATTTCTGTGCAATATGCCAAGATAATGGAAGCTTTTTACAGGTATTTCCCTCCTTATCCCCTTTGGCATGAGATGAACACCAAGGCAGTAAGCGCTCATTCATAATTTTCGTACATTTTCGAGATTCTTATCGGTGAGGCACTGTTATTCCGCCAGCACCGTGGCACGAGAGGGGACATGGAAGAGCTTTGCATTTCGTATGTTTTAATACTGTGTGCTGGTGGCTGATTCGGTTAAGGCACCACCCTGCGGTGCACGAATGCGCCCCGCAATCTCGGATCAAATCCGAACTGTGCCAGTGCCAACTGTAGCCGGTAGCTCCACAGAGTGACACAGGACTGCCGAATGCATTGCCCAAGGTCCGGGACAGTTCGGTTGGTTAGGGGATCCGTGTTTCATCACTGTCTAGTCATCACCCGCTGGTCAATCGGAACGCCAATGAACTGCATGCATATTAAAGGTCTTCCTCTTACTCCACTCTGTGAGAGCTCACCTGTAGTCTCAGCCGGCGACACCAAGTGTGTTAGAGGAGAACCGAGGATGTCCATACTCTCCCGAATCGGCAGTGGGGATCCTTCATGAATGCGGACTTCGGTTGCAAATAGCTAATTGGACATTACAAATTAGGGTGGGAATTGGACCTGTTCTGCCCCACATTTGACACAAATAAATAAACAAACAACTGTATGCTGAACCTGAGACCAAATGAGACTCATTCATGAAGAAACAAAATCATGCGTACAGAAGTCATCCTGATCACCGAATAAAAACAAGCTAAATGTCGTAATGGATTCCATTCTCCTTAAATTGTGCTTGTGACTGAACGCCTGTTCATATCCCTACTCAACTTCCTCCAAATCCAGCTACTATAGCAACGAGAGCTTATTGCAAATGCCAGAGGCATAAATGTATAAAGAGGCAACCTCTTCCAAGAAGCAAACTGCCATTCAGAAGAACAGTGTAACAACATTTCTGTAACAATAGGCAAGTATGACATACAGCTCTTGCCATGAAGGTTGAAATGGGATACTGTACGTGAAATACAAACACACAATTCACACTGAAGGGGTATGTCTAATTTACTGACATTTTAGTCTTTACCGTCAGGTTGAGATTATTGACTTGACTGAATTTATGGGAAGGTAGTTTTGGATGAGGCAACCGTTTTGAATGGGCCTGACTTTTTCAATGAGAAACCCAAAGAAGGACTGAGAGAGAGATATGCCCAAAGCAGGTGGCAACCATCTAGAGCCATAGGGGTGGACAGAGCCATTCACAATTGCTGCCCCCCATCCCCGGTCTACGATGGGCCCCAGTTCATTCTACCAAGAGCCGGCTCTGGGGGCGGAGTTTATCCGCAGTGCACTTTCTTGGAAACAAATCCAGGCACTTAATGTCACCATTCAAATGATGTCTCGCAGCAACAAACAGACAGGAAGAGAAATGCCTCTGCTCAGCAGGGGAAAGAGTACAAGACAGTCGGAGCTCATTAGCGAGCCCATTTTGTGGTGTTTCGAAGCTGAACACCTTTCACTTGGATCGCAGGTTTCTTCCCACTTTCAATATGTTTGAGAAACAAGAAAAAAGCAAATGGATAAACAACGTCTCTCAAAATCGCTTTCCCTGTACGTCCGCCAATTCGCCCGATATACATTCACAAGAACCGGAGCGGCTTTTTCCAAAGGGACGGAAGTTCACACAAAATCCAGTTCAGTGCATCTTCACCATTTTGGCCAGGACTTTCCTGTCCATCTTTAGTCCTGTCAGTATTTTACTTGTCTTTTTTTTCCACATTTCCCTCAAACGTGAAAGTACCACGGAGCACAGAGCTCTCACTGCCACGGCGCATTGAGATGTCGGGCTCACCCGCCATTTCCCTCGTACGGAACAGGAGGAAGAGCTGCCTCATTGGAGCAGATCTGTGTGAGGCGCGTGCCCTAGTTTGTGGGGGTTGGGGTGGGGGTGGGTGTGGGAAGGCGGGGTTGTTTGGGGGAGTGGGGGTTGAGGAGGTGAGGGTGTGAGGAATCCCTCAGCAAGGCGGCCTTGCTGTTGCAATCCCAATCAATTATCCCTGCAGCTGGGGTCGAGCGGCGCTTTAATCTCGTTATGTTCATCCAATTAAACCTTCCCTCCGCCCCCCCCCCCCAAGCCTCACTGCGCCACAGGGGCACTGCGAGCTCCGTACGAGCCCCCGGAAAAGGGGCCGCCCACCAGTGCCTCCCCATCCCCCCCTCCGACTCCTCCCCCCCGCCCCGAGCCCTCGCCCCCCTCAGCATGAGGAGCCACCGGCTCCCCGAGTGAAAGAGGTGCGAGGAGAAAGACAAAACTCACAGCTCAGCCGGGGGTCGGCTTTGATGTGCTTTTACTGAGAGAGAGGGAGAGAGGAGGGACGGGGGAGAGAGAGAGAGAGAGAGGGAGGAGAGAGGAGGAGAGGGAGAGAGAGAGAGAGGAGGGGAGAGGGAGGGAGAGGAGAGGGAGAGAGAGAGGAGGGAGGGAGAGAGGGAGAGAGGAGAGAGAGGAGAGAGAGAGAGAGAGAGGAGAGAGAGAGAGGGAGAGGAGAGAGGAGAGAGAGGGAGAAGGAGGAGAGAGAGAGAGAGAGGAGGAGAGAGAGGGAGAGGGAGAGGAGGAGGGAGGAGGAGAGAGAGAGAGAGAGGAGGAGGGAGGAGGGAGAGAGAGATAGAGAGAGAGAGAGAGGGAGGGAAAGGGAGAGAGAGGGAGGGAAAGTGAGAGAGAGAGAAAGAGAGAGACAGACATTCACGCCAGTGTGGCAGGAAAAGAAGATTCTCTGCTTCCCCTCAACTGGCAAACTGGCCAAAAGCACCTGGAAAATATACATGTATATACGAATAGGCCTACAAATGAAAGCATGCTCCAGGTGAGGGCTCTCTGTAAAAAGAAACAAAAGCAGAAAATTCACTCACAAGCTATTTGCTTCTTTAAATTTCAAATGAATACAAACCCCAGGCCTGCTGAAATCTGCATCTATTTGAGACCAAGTTTAACAGGCTACATTATCCCAGCATGCACCTTAAATTATACCATGTGATCAATGTAAGAGTGCCTCAAATAACCCTCTGGAGTACTTAGAGCTCTGCTCATAAAAATACAGAAAAAAAAGAATATATATATTTGTTAGTAGCTACCATTACTTCCAAACGACCTCTGGATCAGTATGCTTCATAAATCAAAATTTGATGAATCAATGACTCATTATGAAATCATGAATTCATATACAGACAGCAGGATGCACCGCATCGTCTGGAATTAGGCCTTCTGCAGGTTATGGGTCACAAATTTAATTTCTATAAACTTTATGTGAAAGACAAAAAGAGGATTTATCGATCCGGTGCGCTTCCTTCATTTGACATTTTTATAGGATTCATAAAGTATAACTTGAAGGACTTTTAAATTTAATTATCACATTTTTGAATTACGGTGATGCTGTGGCACCCAGGATGGCACCGGCGGTGATGAGAGAGATGCTCTCCCCCATTGTTTTTCTTTATCCACATCTAAAGTCAGATAAATATTTCCTTTGCTGCTACCTTCAGCTATAGTAGCGAAAGACACACACAAGTCTATAACCTAATCTGTATTTTACCGCGTATTTCAACGAGTATAATATTTCATAAAAGGCTCTGGAATAGGTATTTATTTGACAGGAATTCATATTCCCCCATAATGATAACCCCCTAGGAGGTTAGGTTTCTTTTGTCGGAGAAATATTACCCCTGAAGCGCGTTCTCTCGAGGCTCTGGCTATGTAAAAGGATATCGGCGGCCGCGCCGCAGAGCCGTTTCTCGCAGATACGCGCTCCGCAGTTTTGGCAAGCCTGGGCCGCGCGCTCTGGAAGCGCGGGAGGGAATCTGTTTCCGTCCAGCGCCGCGGTCCGCCGGTCCGTGAGACGGCGCGGCGAAGCCAGACTGCGGTGGAGCGCAGCGGGCCAGGGCCGCCGTCTGGAAACCGAGCCCGCGTTGTGGGGGGGGGGACAGGAAATCCCCCCGGCGAGACGGATGGTTTTAAAGCTCTCGGACCGGCCAGGCACGCCAGGGTTTAGCCCGCCAAAGGAGCTCGTCTCGCCAAATTATCCGAGCAAGAAAACCGAGTCGGCCCGCCCACCTCCAGCCTGCCATCTTGGATGAAGCAGGTTCAGTCGGGCAACATCGGCCACACCCAATCCCACTGCACTTCAGAGAGCGAGCCCTGTCATTGGCCTGCACAATGGGCCTGGCCACACCCAATCCCACTGCACTCCAGAGAGCGAGCCCTGTCATTGGCCTGCACAATGGGCCTGGCCACACCCAATCCCACTGCACTCCAGAGAGCGAGCCCTGTCATTGGCCTGCACAATGGGCCTGGCCACACCTACAAATGCTGATCCAAGGGACGCTAACTGACATTGAGCTGCACAAGCGACCATTGCAAAACACCAGATCTCTTCCTGCACTTCAGAGACTATAGCATTCTTATGAGTGCCATTGGCTGCACATTGTGAGACATGAATCCACTGAAAACCCAATCCCACTGCAACAGAAAATAGTAGAAGGAAGATCAAGTGCCATGAGCTGAAACAGATGGAGGAACAGAAGGAAACAGAGCAGCACAGAAGAGAACGAGGTCAGATAAGGTGAACAAGGAGCAGCAGGGAGAGAAACAGAGAGAGTGCGCATGGCAAGACAAGAGGAGCACACGAAGTGAATTCAAGGACCAGTGCAATATAAACAGAGATGAGCAGACTATGAGAGAAACGAACGCAGAGAGAAACCAGAGATGAGTGGCAGAAGGAGGCAAACAGAGAGATAGCGCCATGGGAGAACAGAGATCACAGGAGGAGAAAGACAGTGGGGATCTGCAGAAGGAGGAAAACAGAGAGGAGACAGCAGGAGAACATAGAGGAAGGAAGGAAAGAAGCAGAGAGGAGCAGCAGAAGGAGGAGAAACAGAGAGGAGCAGAGAAAAGGAGAGGAAAGCGGGGGAGAAGGCAGAGAATATATCGGGAGGAAGATCAGAAACAAAGCTGAGGCGCAGGAAAAAATGTTTGAAGGAGAACAAACATGAAAGAGGAAAGGACAGCCATGATGAGAGCCTAACAAAAAAGGAGAAAAAAAACAAGGGATTGCTGCATTGCACAGCCCCTCATTCACAGCGCACAGTATCCCCACCTCCCCACGCCGCCAATCCTCGATTGCAAGCCAGTGCTCGCGGCGGGTCACCTAAGACACGTGCGGAAGGCCGACAGCCACGCATGGCTCAACGGCACGTCTTCCATCGACGCGCCCGGGAGCGCCGCGGGCCGCCGCTCTTCTACGGTCGAGCTGAAGCGCGACGCTGACTTCGAGGACCGGCGCGTCTTCCACGAATCCGACCGGCCGCACGCGCCTCGCCTCGCTGCTCGCCCTCGTTCGCCCTCGCTCGCTCCCGACCCGAGGCCTGAATTCGGAGAGTGATCGCGAGCGCCGGTCCGCACCGATTAAAACAAGCGCGGCCCTGCGCGTATCAAACCCTTTCATGAAGTCTACAAAGACCGTCGCTTCAACATAAAAGCATAGCCCATAAATAGTAACAATGAAAATCGGCATTCATAGTCCCTATTATTAATTCAGCTGTATGCTTGTGTGCACTGATTACATGTAAAACGAGTCAGCTAGTGTTGCCAAATTCCATCACCAAAAAGATGTTCATATATTTTATTCAATATATTATAAACTCTTCTAACTCAGTCCAAGGTTACTCAGGTTGATTGTAGAATCTGCCTAATTGTGTGTTTGGGGGCTCTGATAAGCCTCTATAGCCCCTAGACCCTTGCTGCAATTCGGCCAGTAAGCTCTTTCACAATCCCACATTAGAATGGGACGAACAGAAGCAAAGGGCACTGGGTAAAAAGTGCAGATTTAGATGCAGGTCTTGCTTCCTGCCGCAGTCACGCAGAAATCCTCCCTTCTGCTGGGGCATCTCACTGCAGTCACACATGCAGCAGCGAGCAGAATCTGCGCAGTCATGCGCAGTCGCCTCGGTCACACGGGGCCTCAGATGCGCAGTCATGGGAGCAGTCCGCCTCCGAAGCGCAGCTGTCTGCAGTCACGCGGGCCACAGCGCAGTTCCCCCCGGGGATTCTGTGCATACGCAGCACAGTCCGAAGTTATCTGGCTCGCCCCGTTCCCTGAACGCGCCGTAATATTCCGATCCATACGCGGTATAGATCAGCGGATTGGGCTGAGCCCTTTGCGCGGACACATTGTGCTGACACAGTCTGCAGGTCAATGGAGAGTCTGTGTGCTGTGACGTGTGCACAGTCTCATTGCACCCTCCTTTCCTTTGTGTTTCTGAGAAGCACTGACCTTGAGCTGATGAAAGTAAGCGCACGTGTGTGTGTGTGTGTGTGTTTGTGCATGGGAGCATGCGTGCGTGTACGTGCGTGCGTGTGTGTGCGTGTGCGTGTGCGTGCGTGTATGTGCATGCATGCGTGTTTGTGTATGCGCGCGTGTGTGTGTGTGCAGGAGAAGAAGAGGGGGAGGGGGAGAGACGGGGGAGGGGCGTTTATGTCTCTCTTCCTCACAGGAGTGGAGATTAATGAGGAGGATACAGGCAGGTTTCCAGAGATGTAAGAAGGTTTTTCATAGATGGCATCTTCCACATCCTTAACTGCACTCTATTCACACTCTCTGAAGTCGAGAACAAAAAAAAATTCTGCATCAATGCAAGCCACTGTTATGCTACCGCCTACACTTCCTTTCAGACATGTAGCTTTCTGGGAGGAAAAACAATGGGTGTCTGTTTGTCAGGTATTTCAAATACAGTATCTGGCCACACGCTGCATATCATGAGGTCTATCTAACTCTGCGTGTCATTACATTACAGTAAATTTGCAGACGGTTGTATCCAGAGGTAACGTACAGCAGTGTAGTCAAAGAAAATTCATTGTGTGAGTAAAATACATAACCCCTGGAGAAACCAGCAAAAGCAAGGAGCATTGATATCAAATCAGTTTTTTTGTTTTGGAACCACTGGGGAAGGGGAATATTTCCTTTTTTAAGTATTCATTGGACTAACTTCATTTCATGCCACAGTACCATGAGTTAATATGGCTGGCAGGATCAGTGACACGGAAATCAATTATATAAATATGGAAGAATGAAGAGGGGATCATGAAAGACGTTAGGAAGAGATAGAGGACTAAAGAGGGACTGGGTGGCACTGGGAGAGGGGAGGGGGGAGGGGGGCACAGGAGGTACATGGGTGCATTGGGCTGTGGAGAAAGGGATTTATGATGATTAACCCAGAGAAAGGAGAAGAAACAAACCAATCAAGATCTGTGCCACCACTGCACTCTGCATTCCACAGGGGCACATAAAGCACCTGCAGACCTGCAAAGATCAATGCACACTCACCACCTACCTGCGTGCGTGCGTGCGTGCGTGTGTGTGTGTGTGTGTGCGTGTGTGTGTGTGTGTAATGTATGTTTTGTGTCTTTTTGTGAACGATTGATTTTTTCAGGGACGACGGGTTGGAAGCGTCTTGTATAGGTTGTCGTGTGTGTGGGTGTGTCGTGTGAATTAATGTGTATATGTTCGTCACTGCGTGTGTGAACGTGTGTGTGTGTGTGTGTGTGTGTGTGAGTGTGTGTGTGCGTGTGTGTGTGTGTGTGAATGTATGTGTGTGTGCGTGCCAGCATGGGTCTACAAGTATGCATTTGAGAGACAAAGAATATGTAAGATCGTGTTCAGAAAAAGCTCATTTTTTAACGCACTGTCCTTTTTCACCGATAAAACACGCATTGATTTATTTCAGGGACAGACAGGGGTCACGGAAAGCAAAGCTCTTAGAATATCACCGAAAGTTATCAGCTTGTCCGAGCAGAGGCACACGTCCGTGGCAAATATAAAATGTGATAATAATGTTCTCACTGCCAACACCCCTCAAAGCTGCTCTTCAGGTGTCATTTCAAAATGGAGAGGATGCTGTTCCTTGTTGCAGGGCATTATGGGCAGGCATTCAAGTCCTTCAGCAAATCTGGGATAAATAAAGCTCTGAAAAGGTGCACCCCCACAAAAGGATGCCTGTGACTGCACGTGTTTAAGGCATTAAACACTGAGTCATTTACATTATTACAGGCGGGGACCCAGAGCTATGTAGCAGGCAATATCAGAGCCGACCCTCCCACCAATCAGATCAGGCGCTGCGCCTAGAGCCCCTCCTCTTTCGCCCAGGGCCCCACCTTCTCACCTTACTTCGACAGCAACAGCAGAAGAGTCAGAAGGTGCCAAGGTTTTGGAGGGGACCCCAGATTATTTTTTGCCTTGGGCCCCCAAACAAGCTTGAGATGACTCTGCGCAACATGCAGACAATTTATTTATGCATGCACCTATTACTTTCAGAAGACTAGCACCATCACGCAGACTGCATGTCGCAAATGGATATTCAGTCATTCCCCAGGCTGTTTTTCTAAGATGTGATGGAGAGATGGAGGGCAGGTGCTGTGAACATGGAGGGCAATAGCAAAAATGTGAAATGTCAAAGGGTCATAGAGGGCAAAAAAAACATTTAAAAAGACAGCACATATTCCATCAAAAACAGATTTTTGTTAGCAAGGCTAGAGAGGGCAAAATGGCGCAAGCAAGTTCTATAAGATGGGTTTCATGAGCTAAGACAGTGACCTTTTCTCTGCCTTACAGGCTTTCCACAGCAGATCTACTGCATGTGACCCATACAGGGACACCGCAATAAAAACTGACCCAAAATCAGTCTCAGGTTTCGACGCAGTACCCGCATTGTTGCATGGCCAATACTGAAAAAAATAATAAAATTACCGAAAAACAGATGAAAGTCGGCAAGAATTATGATGCTTTTGTGCATATCATATGTGATGAAAGTACTGATTGAAGGGATAAGTACCCGGTTAATCCTCTCCCACAGATTTATGAACGCCAGAGATAAAGAAATCAAGACAGATTTGTAGCTTTCTTGAAGAAAGAAAAAAAGAAAAAGTGCAATGTTCTGTGGAAAATAGGCCATCTTGAATACTCGTCTGAGAGCTAAATCCCAGCAGTGAAGTTAGCCATCGGGCAACAGTGTAGCACAGTGGTTAGGTAGCTGGGTTTGCAGATATAATGTTACAGGCCTGTTTCCCAGACGCGGTATTTTTTGAGCGAGGTACAGTACTTAACCTGAATTTCCTTTTTTTATACATCAGCTGTGCTGGCTGCACATGAAAAAAAGGGTGTGCTAAAAGCTTCAAATAAGTTCAGAAACAGCTATTTCGTTTGGGTTCAAAATAGTTTTTTTTTCAAGTGAGCAATACAAAAGATAAAAGGAGAGAGAATTTGATAGAGAATTTGAGAATTCAGAAAAAGAAAGATCTTGCCTTGTCAAGGACACAAGCAATGTCCACTTCAGAACACCATCCGTTTTTACCAGAACTAAAGATGAGTCACTTATCAACACACATAACTATCTGGATTAGCTTTGTGGTGTGCAAGGTTAATGGCCTTAAGATTCAACCTCTGGCAATACTTCAAGCAAGATACGCCATCAGCGACAATGGGTTCACTTTGCAGAAACCGCAATCACTGACAATGCAGTCACTTAACTGACACGGTGCGAAATCTGAAGCGACTTGTTGCCTGGAGGTGGCATAAGCCGGGAAACACAGAAAGAAAGGGCTTACATTCCTCCTGTGCCTGTGTCCTGATAAAACTCCTACTACTGCAACGCCAAGACAATGACAGTCTATTTGATGACCCCAAGACACTTGCAAATACCAAACGAGTTCCAGACTGAGTTCATCAAGGAATGATAAAGGCCATGTTCATCGAATATGCAGGAGACATGAATCCCAGAGAAGAAGCTTGTCAAATAATCTCTCATACCCTTTTGATGCACAGGCCAAATAAGGCTTCAGAATTTGGAAGTCCTGAAACCTAGTGACAGAATCTGGTGTTTTGCCATGAAGTTATTACGCATGACTGACAGTAAAGAGATGGCTCAGCTGCATTTTTTTTTTTTTAATTCAAGAATACAAGAAACTGAGGAAATGTCACTTAAAATTTACACAGATTCTGGTTTAACGTAAGACGGGATTTTCTTCTTGAAGCAATCAAGGTCAAGTACCGGGGTCAAGGTCACAAGCGCAATAGCCCAGCAGAGAGTCAAACCCGCAAACCTTTGAGTTACAAGCCTAGTTCCCAAACCATTACAGTGTATTACAACACTGAGGCCTCTGGGCATTACATGTGTTAATGTTTTTTTTTCTCTCCTTATGAGTCCCATCACAAACACACACACACAAACACACACACACACACCAGCTCCCAGACTCTGTCTTCAACAGCAGGCACTTGAAGTTCTCATTCCTTTTCTAATACAGCCTAATTTGGGAAATGGCTCGGATAAATTGGTGGTGCGGGTGCCGGTTCCTTATTTGAGGAATGAGGTGTAGACAAACATGTTTCTCAGATCCCAGATGGGCCTGCCTCCTTGTCATTCCTGCACATGAGACCCAATCCCAAATCAGCAAACCACCTGGCCAATTAAATGAGTCGTATCCATGGTGATAGCTGCATCAGGCAGTGACTCCCTCCAGTCGGCGATAATTAAACAAAGACAACAACCAAAAACTTCTTGATCTTTTAACATTTCGTAAGAGCAGTTCTTTTACGGAAACTCTTACACATTGTATAGTATATCATTCACTGTGTAATGCATAAAACCTGCGGTTTTTGACATGACCAAGTCTCTTGAGTTTTCTTGGAGGAGAATAGATGTTGAGATTCATGGAAATAGCACTTCTTTTAAAATATTTTGAACTATTTTATGTTCCCCACTTTAGTTACTCCAACCAAAAATTAGGAATGTAAAAATCTGTGAGCCATAAAAGTGACTAGTGGTTAAAGAGTTCTGGTATATAACAGTCATTAGCAGACCGCTGGGCCCCACCAATCATATGAAGTCTGCACCAGCTATGGGTGCTGGGAGGCACAGCTGGAACTTCAGGGGCAACTGGGAGGTTGACTAAAACCACAGCTAATACGATAAGACTCCACGCATCCCCTGGTCTCGTCAATGCAAGCTTCAGAAAAGAGTGACATGGCCATTTGCTGGTTAAGGTGCTCTTCCGGTCCTAAGGCACTGACATCCAGGAGTGGTGGACTCCAGAGAGGTCCAGTGCAGGGAGCGCTGAAAACTCACTCCGTGATCCAGGGAGGAGGACCCGAGAGTAACGAGTGGCATTTTGGGCGCAGGGCGGAATTCGATGGCATCGACCCCTCACAGATCAAACCCAGCGTGACAGGCAGCCCGGCGACCCGTCTTAATCAATATTTCAGAGAGTGGCGGGGAGCGCTGCAGAGCGCTATCGCACCCATCAGCCTTCAACACCCCCCTCCCCCCACACCCCAACCCCGGGGCGCCCCCCCGCCGAAGAAAAAATGACTGCAAATTGATGTCACTTTGATTCTGAATTACGGCTGAAAAAACAGAGAGAAATGCAAAGCAAAGAAAGAAACAACACAGTAAATCCGCGACGGGGGGCCGCGGGGACGCGAGCGCTAAACTGCGGCGGGCAGACGGGGTGGGGGGCAGACGGGGGGGGGGGCTTCTGGTCGCTGCGTCTGCAGAAAAGCCTCGTTAGCGGCGGCGCGGCGCGGCGCGATGAGGGGAGTCGCGGGGAGAGCGGGCGACGCGTGCCGCAGTGCCGCGGGCGGAACCTCCCACGGGACTGTCAGCTGACCTCATTAAATACCCAACAGCCCCGGCGCCGGGAGCAGGGGACGAGCTTTCCCCCGAAACCAATCCTCACTTCGTGCCCTGAGAGATGACACAGCACACAGAGCACAGCAGGAGGGAACTGGGGCAGTACATTTTCTACAGGATTCACTGACGTCCACCTTAACTGTACATCTCTTAGATTCCAATGGATGGAAGTCCAAGATGTTCACACTTCCTGCCGCCTGAAACCGCTCTTCCCTGGACCCGCGCTCGAGTGCATTAGCTGGATATGTCACTCAGAGCAGAAAACCCATTGGAAAAAATCTCCAGAACGCATAATTAATGTTACTCCTGAAGAGACACGACCCTGCGAAATAAAAGTAATCTTCCATCGCTGATGGCCGAGAGGAGCAAAGCAGAAGGTTAACTGAAGAACAAAGGCTCTCCCCTGATTGGCTCTTCCTTCGGCCGTGATGACATAACAGGGCCCTGCCACCGCCCCCCCACCCGGCCCTTTCCGCAGGGTTGATTCTGGGGTCACGAAGCGGTAGGGAGGACATCCTCCGCCCTGACGCAAACACGCGTACATCACCTCTATCGTCGGGGAGATAAGGCCGAAGCGGTGAGTGGAATATTATTTCCCGGCTCGCGCGGGAAACGGCGCATCTTGACACGCGCACGTTCGCAAGGGAAACAAAACCTTATCACGAGCGCACACCGCTCGCGTTCATCAAGCAAATGTCAGTCCTTTCAGGGGAGCACAGAACACTAATAAGTAGCATCGAGTGGATTTATGATGTATGTCTGGATTTAAACAGTAGTCGTGCTGGGGGGAGGGGGTGGTTGGGGGAGGGGGGGTTGATGATTTGCCACATTGGGAAAACAGATCTCTTTGGCAGCAAATCAACCCTCAACCAGAAGAGACTCAAATGTCACGGCGTCTGTGAGACTGGCAATCACTCATCACTCAGCAGCGTGAGCCGATACCTTCATCAGGTTTTTTTCTGATTCCGAAGAACCCTGGGAACCATTAATTCAGCGAAACATCTCACTGCACCACGACAGCCCCCAAGACATTGAATTGCCACAAAGAAAATTTTTGAAAATAATGAGGTAACAGAAATTTTAGTCTTCCTGAGGACGACGTGACACTTGAGAAAGTAAATCCATCATCAGATCCATAAAGGCGACCCTGACAAGAGCCGTCTTATTTGGAGACATTATCAGAGAGCACAACTGTGAACATAACCGTGATGGGCGGTGGGAGGAGGGGAAGAGGGGGGGGGCACTCCTTCTGGCGATTAACAACGCGAGAAATCCAAACCTGCGATGACACCCCCGCCACCCCCCCCCCAGAGGAACGGTCGGCATGACAGCATACAGAGGAGGTGCCGGGGCGCGTCCGCCCTGCAAATTGGTATCCCAAAGCCCTCCTTTCGTATCCGTGGAGACGGTGTCAGGGCGTGGGGAAGGAAAATGGCTCCAGCTTACGGGCTTGATTCCCAACCAGGTGGGCACCTCAAACTGCGGCATGGGGGGGGGGGGGATGGGGGCACCTAGTAGGGTTTAGATGCACAGTATTGTAGTGGGGGGGTATCCATAGCAGGTGACACACAGGGGGGGTGGAGGAAAGCCTAGGAGGACAAATGCTAATGGAAAATGTCAGTCACAAGGGCCAGCAGCTCCAGAGAGAGGAAAACAGAGAAGGAGAGAGAGCAGCAGACAGATAGATGGAGTGAGGGAGGAAGGGGAAAAGAGAAATGAGAATGTGAGAAAGAAAGTGAGATGAAGGGGGGTAGGTAGAGAGAGGAAAGAGGATAGTAAGAGGGAAAGAGGCAGGTCGTAAGAAAGTGAAAACTTGCTTTTGCAACACTGTATTTTAAGTAAATGTCAATAAGGCACATGTGAATTTGAATTGAGACTGAGAGATAGCAGAAGATAGAGAAGGAGACTGAACTGTTATAGCTCCTCCTGTTTAATATTTACAGGCTTTGAAAACTCATGTTCACAAGTTCAAGAACAAAGAGCCACAGACACATGAAAAAATATTTCTCCACCTCTGGTCAGACCCAAACAGGATTACTGTATAGCTTACTGTATAGCCAAATGAAAATGACTGGCCAAATCGATCCATTAAATTTGTATTCTGGACTGGTAAGACCTCCTTGTAATTCTAATACTACCACATTTTTCCAAGGTCAACTGTAAACTTAATGGAAACATCCATCCACACACCCTATCTATCCCTCTCCACCTCTTCTCTGCCTCTCTCTCTCTCTCTTACACACACACACACACACACACACTCTCTCTCTCTCTCACTCTCTCTCCTCAGAGAGTCTTGTACGTTTCTGAAGTGCCTGTCACCACGCCGGGGAACCGGCTCAAATTAAGCGAAGGAAGCGCGGACTGGCATTTAGACTCACACGCGCTCCGGCGCTGCCAGCGGCCATTAGCGGCCGCACGCGCGCGTGTGCGGCACCGGCAGCGCCGAGCCAGCATCTCTATTTCAGAACCCCGGGCCTGCGGTCCCACAGGGCCGCCCCGGGGACACGGGTGCACCCCGCACCGCCTCGCCACTCTCACGTAACTCGCCGGCGCTGCTAACCTTAGCGGGAGGGCTCGACACCTCTAACGGAATGGTACGCGCCGGGAGATGAGGTCACTCTGCAGCCTCACCTTTCCGCGATCAAGGTGCAGAGGAATCGTCCGCTGTCATTGGGAAGGGTGGGGGGGGGGTCTTTTCTTTATACAGCACACATTTTTATGGTTTTTCCTTAGAATGTGATTCTGCAAACAGCGGAAGATCCTTCAGGATTACATAATGGACACTGCAGATGGATAAGGGTCGAATAGAGCGCCTTTTCAAATAAACCTCATGTCTTGGATGAAGAGTGCGCATGAAGCTCCATTACCACAGTGTAACGTGCAGGGCTGTCTGTTGGCACTGACACAGGAAGTCCCTCGCTCATTCTCAGCGCGCAACGACAGCGCAGACCGAGGCGCATGCCAAGACGTACGCGAACGCGAACGGCCAAAGATGGGCGACGGGGAAACACAGGAGCCCGAAAAATTCAAATAGAACAGCGAGAAGGCAGGTGTTCGCCCACAGCTGTGAAAATGGTTGAGCCAAAGATAATATTTGCTGGAAACTAGACTACATATATATTTCCGCGAAAACACAGACACAATAAACGGCCAGTTTCCAACTGTATACAAGCTGGCACCGGCTGAATAGTCTGCAAATGCAGTTGCACATTTAGGGCCTTGGGGAAAAAATACCCTGTGTTTTAAATTCAGCAAATAAAAGTTTGAATTACAACAGTCACACACCAGACAATCTTTCTATGTGACTACACCAGAATGGCATAAATAACTCAGAACCCTCTCAGGACACAAATGAGCCCATACCACTTTAGGTAAACAAACGGAAACATCACTATATACATACGGGCTTTTGCACAAGCCCAAAACAAAATTTTTCCAAAAACACTAGAAAAATAATCTTTGGCCATTTTAGTAACAAAACAACCAAAGATCTACACATTCATAGAAATCACCACCTTAAGCGGATACAAAACAAAACCTCGCATCGTTAAACGGAGTGGCGACACGCGTCCCTCGCGTACTCCACCACGGTATCCGCATATAATGTAGGCTAGGTTACGCGGCACTTTCATTACAAGCAAACAGCCCATTCTTACAAGTAGTCATCCACGAGAGCGGTTTCACTGCCTGTTATAAATTGAATTCAGGTACGTGGAAAGTAATTCACCTCTGCTGCCTGCCGCAAATGGAAACTAAAAACAAGGTGCATAACGTAACGTAATGTAAATTGGCACGCGCTTGCCTGTTCCGCACGGAAGCAGGCGATGCCAAACGGGCTTAGTCTAAAATGCGGAGATTCCCAGGCTAACGTTGAAAAGGACTCACAAAACAGCGGATAAACTAAGAACCAGATATGACTATTTTATGAACGGGGCGATCAATATCGTAGCATGTCCAGCGAATAAAATGAAAAGTAGCTGCGTGCAATGCCCAGCTACGTGCGGTGCGTTACCAAACACATACCTGATAGTACCGCAGTATTACCCAGAAAGAGAGAGCTTCAGGAAACCCCCAGTTTTTCCAAAACGCTCCATGTTTCCCCATTAATTAATGCTTTGGTCACATAGGCAGTGTGTTTGGGGCCATTGTCTTGCAGTAGAATAAAGCACTGGCCAATGAGGCTGGAGAAATTTCTTTGTTCATGCATAGCCATACTGTACACTTCCAAATTCATCTTACTGCTGTCAACCTCCATAGCATCATCAATAAAGACAAGTGAGAAGCAGCCATATTTTCTATTTCAGAAGCAGCCACACATGCCCAAGCCATTACACAACCTCCTTCATATTTCACAGATGAGGGGGCTGCTGTGGATCATGGGCTGTTGCTTCCTTTCTCCACACTTTCAGCTTTCCATCACTTTGGCAAAGGTCTATTTTGATCTGTCCATAAAACTTTGTTTCAGAACTCTTCTGGCTTGTCCGTGTATTCTGCCAAATTCTAATCTGGCCATTCGATTCTCACGGCTGATGAGAGGTTCGCATCTTGTACCGTATCTTCTGTAATTCTGCTCTCTAAGTCTTCCGCGTATGGTGGCTTGTGATATTTTTACCCCTGCCCTCTGGAGACTGTGGGTGATGTCACTGACTATTGTCTCAGGGTTTTTCTTCACAGCTCTTAAGATTTGTCTGCCATCCACTACAGTTTCCCCCCCTTGACTGCCCTGTGCAGTGTTCATTTCTGAGACCACCGGTGGTTTCTTTCCTTTCGAAGATTTTCCAAAGTGGTGTACTTGATAGACCCAGTTCTTTGTGCTATGCTTCTTAATGGACTCTTCTGTCCTCTCAGCTAAAAGATTAGTTGTTTTCTCAGCCATAGTTAGTCTATCTAAAATAGCCTTCATAAAAGCATTTTTAAAAACCGTGGGCCAATCAAAAGTATGCAACAAAACTAAAATAATACTAAAATGAAGTGAACTACCCCATTAAGGATCATTTGCCTTTTATCCCAAAAATGCATCAAGCAAGCTTTCAGTGATCACTACAAAAAAATGAGACATCAGGCTGCATTTTATTCCAATTTAAGATGCAAACCAGCATGGTTAATTAAAAAATTGTCTGCTTACCATTCAGACAGTGACCTGTTTGTTGACACAGGGTGTTCAATTAAACTGTCTGGCAGTTGGAAAATACACGGAAAATTTCTTTGCATGTTTTCAAAAAAGTTATACAAATCTCTCTTGAGCCAAAAAAACAGGAAGTTCCAGACAGATGGATTGAGGCAGGAAGCGTGCCTGGCACCTCGGGGTAAAGGAGAATAGCATGCAGGTATACACTTTCTTCCACTGAATACGACGGAACGAATAAACAGAAAATACATTAAAATAGTCTCCTTCATATTCTGATGGATTTTGCGCCTCTTTCCCCATGTACGTCCGAGCCCTTGAAATACTACTTAATGAGCATCTGCCATGCTGAGGCTACAGCAGCGGGGCTGGAATAATCAATCCCAGAGTACGGCACCATAGATCTGCATCCACAGAAAGAGCCAAGGCCCCTGCACGTATCGATTATCCGGTTCCTCTCAGATCAGACTGGCATCCCAAGAGTTTCCTGAATCTGAACTCACACCCCCCCACCCCTCCCCCCCATTTTACCAAGGAGCCGCCATTAACCTCACAGCCCATTCAATACGGAGGGAAACGGTGTTCTTAATTCGCCTTTCCTTTAAGAAGTTAAGCATTCAGAATGCTTCGCTGCTTGTGTAACGGGGTAGGTCTACCTGAAGTTTAGAGCCGCAGCCCCACCACAGAACTAGAAGTACGATTAGCCCACTTAGCTAAAGACCATGGTCCCCAGCTAATGGAAGTAATTGGCCTCTTATTGGTTCTTCAGGGGTGATGTCACATTTCTTTGCATACGTTCATGTGCCAACGTATAGCTCTGGACTTCACTGCCCTTGCTGACAGAAAAATGCAATTATGAGGGTAAAGACCAATCGATACTTTCTCTTGTGAAACTTTCGACAAGTGTCACTTGATAAAAAATGATATTTTCAACTGAAAAAAGTGTCGCTCTACACTTCCTCAGCATTGCACACCTAGGATTTTAAGTCACAGACACCATCGCACTTTCGCCGTGTGATTGGACAGCTAGAGGAAACGACGTCATGGATACATTTTTTTCTCCACTTGACTATTTTGGTTTTGATGAGTGTTGATAAACATGGAGGGGATAGAGTAAAAAAAGTAAGAGGAGAAATAAGGAAGCAGAGTCATCTGTATGATTCGTCTTAGAGAGATTATAGACCCTTAAAAAGTTGGCTAATTCAGGGCAAGGGATTGCTGAAATTGTGGCCATCCTGGAGCACAAATCCAGACGGAAGAAGCTTTGGTAACGGTGAGTTTATCTTTTGCTCCCTACCCTTGAGAACAGATACAGTGATTAATAGCGGTGACAACACAGTGATCAGAGGTGGAATATCCAGGTTGAGAAAGTAAAAGTCTTCTCTGGTATTTTGTTCCAATCACCTGGATTTGCTAATTTGCACAATTCTTCAGGCAGGAGGCAGAACAAATGAGAGAAATTAGCTGGCTGAGCCCATGGGTTGAAGAAACAATTGGCACCACATTTACTTTCTGACCCCTGGACTTTGCACCTTCAGGGGTCAGAAAGTAAATAATGGATTGGCAGTGATAATGGATTATCTCAATTTCATTAGACTCTCCAATTTCTTTTTTAGAAATGTAAACAAATGGTCTCATCACCATAGAGACAACAGAAACGTAGGCCTTCACCTAAGTATAAATGCCAAACATCATGCGATGCCTTAATTTTTGTCAAGTGACAATTTTCTTTGTGCAATGAAGAATAAATTAGGCTTTCGCCTAAAGAAAGTTTGTTTCTGTTCCCAATGTGCG
Organism: Anguilla rostrata; assembly: GCF_018555375.3. Taxonomy (NCBI): domain Eukaryota; kingdom Metazoa; phylum Chordata; class Actinopteri; order Anguilliformes; family Anguillidae; genus Anguilla; species Anguilla rostrata. The sequence continues at coordinate 9,347,000 of NC_057935.1, read as the reverse complement.
ACAGTGCCATGTATACAAGTATAATGTATAGTGAAGAACTAACGCCACTGTAAATAAAAACATGACATCGCCATTTTATCACACAGCCAACTTTTCGTAGGACCTCATTTTGAGGGACAGGGGAGTCTGCCTCAGTTTGGTGATAACTAACCCACGGCACACCCTGGTTCAGGATTCTGTTGGCCATCGCTGACTCTGCAGGGTAAATAGCCTTGTGCAGTGCCCATGACAAAAGAGAAACCTTGGGTTCCATTTGCAGGGCTGACTGACCGCAAATAACAATGAAGCCAGAGAGGGAATTGAAGGCTACACAGGATTTCAGAAGGCACAGATAAGGGCTCATATAAAAAAAGACCTTCCTTTCAAGAAGACTGCTAGCGGATTGCAAGCAGTCAGAGATGAGAAATATTCTGGGTTTATTAAATACATTTGTACGTCTCTAACCTCGGCGAACTACAGGGTCGTGATGAAACAGTCTTCTTTGCAGCGACCTCGCTGTTCAGCAGTGCTACGGAAGGGCTGTGCTTTCTTTACTTCCCGCCATTCCAGGCTTTATTTGGCTCAGTCTGCACACGGACGCCCCCCGATGCCCACGTGAAAAAGAGGTCACCCTGCTTCCGAGAGAAAATCTCTGGCAATACGGATCGCGTTGCATGAACACACACACACACACACAAACACAAACACACACGTGCACGGCACGCACGCACGCACACACACACACACACACACTGCTCGCCATAATTCCAAAGATTCCATAATGGAGAAACAGGGTAGGTAGGGGCCCACAGAGGGACAAATAATCCCCCAAAGAGTTCGGCAATTCCAGGGTGACTTTCACCACCGGGGCCTGAAATACACCGGGCAAATAAATTAGAGCCAGACTTTCAACAGTGGCAGCGCTGCGACACTGTAAATTATCCGTGCATTCTGGCGGAAGCGCGCGACTCTGGCTCGCGGGTGCCATAAATTACCATAGAGTTTCCCCCCCCCCCCCGAACGGCGGAGCCAAAAAAAGGGAAACGAGCAAAAAGTTTCAGGGAGAGGGCAGCCGAAAGGGGACGGGACGGCTGTCTCCTTCCTCTCTCTCTCTCTCTCAGGCGACGGGAAAATCCCCCCAAAAAAAAAAAAAAGACGAGCCACCGGCGGCGCTCCTCGCTTTAATCGCGGAGCCAGCACGCGGTAACCGTGGGAACCCCCACCTGAAACTCCCATTGGCTCGTTCGGCGCGCGGCACGCGTGGCCAGGCTCTTTAGAATGATAGGGCCGTTTGTCAGAGCAAATTACCTGGGCCATTAGCGAGCACGCCCGCCCGCCAGACGGAGCGGCTCCAGGGCGTGAGCCGGCTTCCTGGGATCCAAAGCCCCGCCCACCCTCGCAGACCATGTGATCGCAGCAGCGGCCATCGCTCAAAGATAGACGTCACAAAGCGCTCGCCCAGATGGACGTCGCCGTGCACGGTAATGAAAGTATGGTCACGGTTTTATGGTTATTTATGCATTAAAAAGTAAATTCATGCAGAAGAAGAGGTTTTTGTGTGACTTATCATATGATTATGAACCAAGAAGTATTTTTAGTCATGTGGTATGTTTGACAAATCGATAATATATTTGTATATACTGTATGTTTGCGTGTGTGCGTGTGTGTGTGTTTGTGTGTGTGTGAGTTTGGGTGTGCAATAAATCCCTGTATCTTTATTGAAAAAATCTGCACATTCAATTTTAATATAAACTGCACAACTGCTTTTCATTAGATTCAATTCAATTATGATCACAGTTTAATAAGATGGCCAGACAAATGTGACTTGAGTTCATCTAGAGCCACAGCTTCACAGTTTTATATCTCTAATAATATGGCACCCAATGTGGGGCTGTGTAAATTCAATCCCCCCCCCCCCAACCTCTTAATTTGGAATGCTCAATTAATCCTCGCTGCATTTCTGGGTGAACCCCACTGCAGAGGACATAAGTCAGAGCGCAGACTCACGCGTTCCCTCCGAAGCCCGTGGTTGGTCACCTGTTTCTACGTGCACCATCACCAAACTCACACAGGGCAGAGTCAAAGGACGACCACGTGTATGTACATGGCTGGCACACAGACCACGGGCACCCAATCGCCCAGCAGGGTCACCCGATGAGCGTGGACTGACTGAATCTACCCATACCCTGGGCAATGCAGTTCAGCTTCACCTGTACTTTCAGCACTCTTATGTCATCATTTATTATGCCCACCCACCTGTCCCACCCCTGTCACTATAATCCACAAAAAACCCCACAATTTCTCCCCTTTCCACCCCAAAAAATCTCATTTATACTGAGAAAATGGCCACTTTCTCCGCTCCTCCAGAGAGATGAATATAAATGTCTTCACTCAGTCAGTCCCACTCCTATATGTTCATCTCCACGGGGTTATTAGCATCTGTTCAGTGAGTTTGGGCCCCCCTCCCCCACACCCACCCCCCCTCAAATAACTCAGACATCGGCTTTCAGTATCAGCATCCCTCTGTGAGCACTTTTCTGCAAAGCGTCCTCCAACTGGGACAGCCAAACAGCTCTGACTCCTTAAATATTTAATCTTAGCCCGAGAGCACTGGAATGGCTGAGCGCCCAAAATCGCTTCAGCGAGCAGAGAGGGCGGGATTCCGAGGCGAAGGGGGGGCGAACGTCCTCTCACATCACCTAACTGTCAAAGGGTCTATTTTTCATCTTTATATTCCGGCAAAGAACATCATGGTGTCCACCCCGACCCTCGCGATATTACATATAACCTCCCACCCGACAAAGACTAATAGAAGCCCCCCCGCCACCCCCCCACCCCCCTCGCAGCCCAATATAATCCCCCCCCCACACACACACTCAGACAGACCAATATAACCGCCCACACTCACACAGACTAATATAACCCCCCCTCCCCCCCATACACACACTCACATACATCCCAATATAACCCCCCCCCCACCCACACACACACACACACACACACACACAGAACTGCAAATAGCCTGTGCAGAATTTAATAGTTGCATCACGGACACAAAACGTCAGGTAAATCTTAATGCCAACGGAGCCACAGCTTTGGATACCCACTGCCACTTTCACTCCCTATGTTAAGTGCACATGCCATCCCACAGTGAAGCATAGTTTCATTGTAAATACTGTACATAGCAAGCGGCACTAAACCAAAAAGGATTCATCAGACTGCACAATAAGTCATTTGGATGCAAATAAAGAAAACCCATTGCATCGATGACAGCAACTAATTTAGAACATTTTGTTCAAGTTTGATAGTCACTATGAGAGTGACCAGGAAAGCATACAGAAACCCACATAAAAAAAACTATACCATATGGCTACTGTGTAGTTCGACAGCAGAGATGGGGAAAATACCCATGAGTCATCAAATATTCCAACAAAACTGCTCCGCCAGTTTTGGATTTGCACCAGATAATGCTTTCAGTTTCAACAGCAGAGCCATTTAAATGCCTTCTTGCTAACTCCATATGGGATGTGATGTGGATTTAAATCTATTTTTTCTGTTTTTGCGATGGCTTCCTTCTTGCCACTGCCATACAAATGTGTTTTGTGGAGTGACCAAGAAATTGTGACCATGCTCAATGGAATATTCTGGGACCTTGACCTTGGCAATTCAACACCTTACAGGGGCCTTACAAAGATGGCATGAAATCAAATGTAATCAAATCGATTCATTTTTAATTAGTATTGCACACTAAAAAGTATGTGTATAGACTACAGTAACTGCATGATTAAATTATAAGCAATAATATGTTTATGTGTGTGTGTGTGTGTGTGTGTCTGTCTGTCTGTCTGTCTATCTTTCTGTCTGTCTGTCTGTTGGTTTGTCTGTTTGTCTAGATCAGTGATATAAATTCCTATTTCAAAGCTCCATGATTTTTAGGCTCGATATGTGAACACAGTGCAGGGCACAGGAATCCCCAATCAGATGCACCCGCACAGTCTAGTGAACAAACACAATAGAGGACCGAGTGACTCCTCTCCGGCCCAGGGGGGAGGGGAGCGGCGAGCAGGGGAACGAGGAGGGGGTAGGGTGGTGGGGTGGGGGGGGGCATCATCCGCAGGAGACATGAAACGCAGAGCCGTCGGGTCACTTCGAACCCGTGACCGAGCCTAACGAACTCTTGCTGGCTAGCCGTAACGCCACACCAGAGCAAACGTGGAGGCACGCGTCTCTGTGAGCGCCGTGCAGAACGACGGCGATCGGAGGTGTGAAAGCACGCGGGCGCGCCCGGGGGGGGCTCCTCGTTTACAGGGGCAGAGAGGAGCGAGAGCGCCGCCGCCGTGGGCGAACACGGCACGAGCGTGGCCGCACGCCGACGAGCCGCCGCTCCTACGCCGACGGCCGCCGACCGCCCTCCCCCCCGCCCCAAACCCCACGCCCGCGAGCTCAAAGTGCGGCCGCTGCCGCGCCCGCCGCCCACGCGCGACAGGAACGACTCCGCCGGGTTTGAAGTTCAGAGAATTAAAAACAGGAAAGCAATTAAAATTTCTCCCTGTAACCACGCGCATAATTACCGCTCGCCCACGCAGAATGCACCAGAGGCCCCTCTCCTTCACTCCGCGGGAGATAATTGTTTCTCTCTCTCCGCCCCCCTAACCCTCCCCACATCACCCCCCACCCCCCACGCCACCCTCGTTTGGCATTAGCAGTACATGGCATTCTTTTTAACAGGTGAGAGTGATTCACTCATTGAGAAGGGCTCAGAGAGGTTTGCTCACAAAAGCAGCTCGATTTTTCCGGGCAACGTTTCGCTCGCGCACACGGCCGCCATTTGTAGCGGCGCGGATGGTTTGGAAACGCGCGGAAACGCGGTGCCCGCTGTTCACAATGGCCTCTTCCGTACCTCACCAACGGAGCGAGCTAAACTGCTACACGGCACAGAGCCTCCGTTCAACGCACTCGTGAGCCGACTCCGATTTCACAGACATTCCAAGAATTGTTTAAATTGAGACGGATTTCCTTCCAACGCAGAGAGGGGGGTCAGTGGAGTGCAGTCCCACCTCGCGCCTCCGCTGGGGAATTCCCCGAGCACTAATTGGTCCTCGCTTTCATCACCAGGAGAGGGACCGCAGGCGTTGACCTCCCGTGTGGGCGGGACTGGCTGCCTGTGTGTAATAAGGGAGGATTCTGGGAGGACAGACAGGCATAGACAGAGAGGGATAGAGAGAGGACGGGAGAGAGAGAGGCCGCAGGAGCAGAGTCAGATCTGAAGTAGTAGGCCAGACGTCACTCTCGTCACAGATGTAAACGAACGCCTGTCAAACCGGAGAAAAGATCAAAGGCGTTAAAGCCGCCGATCCCCGATCGATGCGGAGCGGGGCGGCGCTCTCTCTCTCCGAACACGCGCAACAGTCGCCGCCGTCACGCCGCGATGGGGTCGGCTCCCGAATAATCGATAGCATAATGCTATCGGCTTAGCGCACCGGTGCGCAGCCCGGTATCATAACGCTACCGCGGTTAGCACGATTAGGGCACCTACAGCGGCAGGCGCGGGGAGAACGCACCGACGGACGCTCTCTCAGGCGGTCGCTGGTAGCGCAGCGCGTTGCGGTTCTGTGGCTGCCATTATCTCAGCGCACTCTAGGAAACCTGAAAGCTCACTTGATATACGCCGACAGATCGTCTCTGCTGGAGCGGGAGCTATGAATGACACAGCGTAAACTCAGCTGCGTTTGGCAGCGTAGCGCAGTGGCTAGGGAACCAGGCTTGCAACTCTGAGGTTGCAGGTTTGATTCCCGGGTGGGGCACTGCCATTGTACTCTTGAGCGAGGCAGTTAACCTGAAGTGCTCCAGTAAACACCCGGCTCTATAAATGGACTGTGTGTAAAGAGTGTAAACTCCGTAAGTCACTCTGGATGCCCACGTGTAAATAAACAGCGGTAGGATTTGTATTGACGTGGCCGTACGGAGGACATGCATTAATAATGCCCATCTGATTTAGGCCCCGCCCCCGCGCACCTGCAGGCTTCCTGTTTGGAAGCAGACGAGCCGTTCCCCGCCCCCTCTCTGTCTGCTTAAACTGAGATTAAGCTTTATTTAATAGGCCAATTTGAAAGTCATCCAGCCTGTCACCGTCAGGACAGACGGAGGGGGGGGGGGACAGGAGCAGCAGGGAGAGCTGGGGGAAAATGAGGAGAGGAGCATTCGGAGAGAAACGAGACCCCATCCACAGGCAAGGTCACTTCATTCATTACTGTCAAACTGGCGCTCCAGCGCTGGCTGGGAATGTCTAACTCCCGCTGGACACGTGGGCCTTCCACACACACACACACACATTATGTTCCTGCAATGTTCCAGTAGCGCTAACACCACGCATCGCTAATGCGCCGCGGGGATGCTGTTATGGCACACTGCAGCCCGCGCCGGCTTGTTTAAACTGGTGCGGCGCACCAAATTAAAGTCCTTTGTGAATACAGGTAAAGCAGAAATGGGCTGCCACACTGACCTTGCTACACCGGCAAACCGATCCAACCCTCTCAGTGCCATGGCAGCGACTGCCAGCTCTTCTGTGGCTTCTGTGCAATTTCAGCCTGGCGCTGTCCGTGGTGCTGAGCGCCGCAGGACGGAACAGGCATCGTCCAGCAGATTTCCCCAGGGGAGGGGCGGGACAGGCTCATTCAGGCGTGATGACGAGCTGAACAATGCGGCTAAGTGTCTGCCTGGAAAGGCTGCCTGGAGACCCTGCGGCCCTGCCGGGGCAGCCTGCCCACTGGGCGGCACAGCGCTCCAGGACCAGGGTTGAGCTTCCCTGCAGACACCGCAGCCCCTGCAGCACTATTGGTCCAGAGCTTAGCAGAGAAAACAACAGTCAGAGACAAACAGCTCTGGGTTCTCCTAATACTTCCTGGCTGTCCACACCAGTACTCCAAGTAATAAAGTGATGACCTTTAGAGAAACTGACCATATAATACACACATGTCAGGACATGAAATGGATGGGGAAATGAATGCCTGTTACAAGGCGCCAAAGTGAGTATCCACACCACACCGAAGGGGCACGTCATCTCATTTCCTCCAGAGACTAGACAGAGCAACAACGACCTTCTGAATAATTTAAAAGGCAAAATGAAATCTCCCCCGAGCATGCACAACATAATCCTCCCATTTACCAGGAGGCGAAATGACGGCCGAGGCATTCTGGTTGCAGATATTGGCCCAGACACATTGTAAAAAGGAGGAGATAAAGAGAAGAAGGGACAGAAGAAGAGCATCTGCCAGGTCATTCCCAGAGGCGGGAAGTTAAGGAGCAGTTTGCGTGCCTCTCCGGGTGGACTGAGCCCCTTCATGCGAGGGGGCAGGGAGGCGGGAGCTCGTGGAGTTGGGGGGTCCTCACGGACCCTGGGCCACCTCGACGGGCGACGGGCGAGCGGCAGGTGTGGCTCCACAGGTGAGCGACAGCCTCCTGGGGTCTGCCAGCCTCCCTCCGCCCCGCCCTCACGGAACAGCGCGTGCGGAAGAATCCGCCCTCCCCACGGGGGGGGGGGGGATATGACAAACGCCTGAAAGGGGGTCTCACGGCAGCGCCGCCGGTCAATACGGCATTAAGGGGAATCAATGGGAAGTCAAAGGAAATTTGTGTGCCAATTTCACAAGAAATGCGGTGAAGGAAACCTCTCGTATTTCACTGTGTTTATTCAGGTTTTTTTTTAAAAAGAGAAAAAACAGAAAAAAAAGATTCGGCGTTATCAGACTGCTAGCGGCAGGGACACTGGCTTCAGCACGGGATGGCAGCCCTCCAAAAGAAATCCCCCCCTATCAGTGTCACAGGACGGGGGCCCACAGGGGCCAGGAGCCACGATCAATTGCCTTCTGACCTATTCACTGCGGCACCGGCCGTCACAGACCCCCTTGCATCCCCCCTATTCTAAAACCCGTCCTTAATGTCCTTTAAATGCTCTCTGTGCATCGCTGCACAGTCTCTCTCAGGAGATGGGGGGGGGGGTAAAGGGGACCCTGTGCGCGGCACACTGCAGTCCTCATCATCGGCACGGAAACATTCACAATAAAAAACTCTTTCCCACATGTGAATGTCCAGGGGTAGTGTGGGGGAGATGTAGCTGGACCCTCTGAAATGTGCACCGTAGCGCTGTGTTACTGAATGTCGCTGTTGCATTCCGCAGCGAATCCCAAACTCCATTTTTCTCTGCAGTCTGCGCGTGTTCTTACCTTCAGGTCCCAGAGGAACCGTAAACAGATAATGACCCATTAAAAGAAAATTCAGATTGAGAAGGCATGAAATGACCCTAATAAAAGCCCCTTACACCAAATTATGGAGAGAAAAAAAGTATGGGGGAAAAATGTAGCAGTGCAGCATTACCATAAAAAAAAACCTCCGTGCTGTTCATAGGCTGATGAATGTCATCTAATTCTCAAAATGTTTGCACATGACTCCCTTTGTGCTAATTAGCCGGCTTTAAATAAGGATGTCAGTCTCTAGTTCTGCACAACTCATCCAGAAAGAAAAGCATTCATACAAAGGGCTTCTCGGGCCATGGTGAGAATGAGTGAGTGAGAGTGTGTGTGTGTGTGTGTGTGTGTGCAAAGAGAGACAGAGAGGATCAGGCAGCAAGAAAACCCAACAGGGAAACAAAAGAAATGACAAAAGCAAAGGTACGCAGTCGTGAAATATCTTTTCATTCATCTTCGCCGATATTCTGCCGCATTCACTTTCAACTTTGCGAGACTCTCTGTCATGCAGTATGTCTTCAGCGCAGAACATCTCCCGGAGAACGCAGCACTACCACCAGTGAGGTCAAAAGCAAGAGATACCAAGCGAGAGAGATAGGGTTGGAGGGAGGGAGGGAGGGAGAGAAACAAAGGCCAAGGGAGAGATATAAGTGAGAGAGAGGAGAGATGAACTCTTTGAGGAAGGTGAAGACGGAACTGAAGGACTCTGACCCAGACTGTGATTAATCCTCCCCTCCGCCTGTAGGACACCATGCCTGATGGCTTAGGATCGGACATAGGCAAGGCTTTAATCAATTACTGTTTGTTTAGCTTGAAAGAGAGAAACGATCCCATTCTCTGAATATCTCTGAATAAATCTGACCTTGCTGATTATCTCCGTGCCTGCAGTAGGACCACACAGAGCCCTTGGTTATGGGGCAGTGGTCCAGTCATCTCTCACTGAGGACAAGGTCTGACTGAGGACAAATCTCTCTCTCTCTCACTCTCTCTCGTGTTGATTTTTGACTAGGTTTTTTCCCCCTTTTTGATGTTTTTTGGTTTGAAGCTGTGTGTACTGACCTTTTTTTTGTGGTGGTTTTTTATTTTTATTTTTGTCTTTATTCCAGTATACTAAATTGGCTATGATGTTCTGATATACAGTCTCTCTCTCTCTCTTTCTCTCTCGCACCTTCAGAATTCAGACTTTTTCCATTGACTTCTTATTTTCTTTTATTATTGATTGTTTCTCATTTTGTTTGTGTTACAAACAACAAAATTAAGTATTCAGTATTCAGATGCGTTCAGTAATAAGAATTAAAATGTATTCAGATTTATGTTAAAAATTAAAACCTGGAAATAACGTATTTGATAAGTATTCATCTTTTTTTTACGGACAACCTAAACTGGGCTAGGTGCATTCCATTTTCTTGACAGATCACACGAGATACATTAAAAGTTTATTTTGAATCCACCTGCTCAGCTGTTCAAATGTTCAACCGCAGAGCTGCCGAATAAATATCATGGACTCGGTGAGTTCTCACAAACGTTCTCCAGTTCTCACAGCCGATCAGATCAGTTGCGCTCATGAAGACTAAGGTACTGCCTGTGGAAATAAAGAAGCAAAAAGCTGAAAAGCCAGAGAAGATCAGATAAAATAAAAATAAAAAAAAGTTTTAAACCTTCCGAGAACCGCCGTTAGGTCTGTAACAAAACAAATATGGCTCAAATAGCCCGGACGCTACGAGATCGGGCCATCCTACCGAACTGAACAACCGAACGAGAAAGGAAATACTGTCAAAGAAGTCGCTGAGAGGTCGGCTACTGCATGAACAGGGCTGCAGAGCTCGAGGCTGAAATGAGAATAAACTGACCGGAGACCCAGAACCTCTTCAGCACTTTCACGGATTTGACTTCTCTGTGAGAGCGGCTGTGAAGAGGCCACTTCTGAGAAAGGTCAACATGGAGTCCCGCCTGGGGTTTGCCAGAAGCCAGGTGACAAACCCTGAGACCAAAGAAGAAGACATCGCGGTCTGATGAGACTAAAGTCGAGGGCTCTGACCTAAAAGCAAACGTGCTACGTTTGACAAAAAAAACCAACACGGCCCGTCTCCAAAGCAACACCATCCCTACCTTCAAGCGCGATGGCGACAGCATCATGCTATGGGGTTGCTTTTCGCCAGAAGGGACTGGGGAGCTTTTTGTCATGGAGAAGGACAGAGACCAAACACAGGCAAATCATTGGAGAGATCCCGGTTTAGTTTGCAAGAAATCTGCGTCGAGGGCAAAGATTCATGTTCCAACCGGACAAAGACCATGGCAAAAACTGCAAAGGAATGTCTTAAAAACAAGAAGGTCAGTATTCCGGAATGTGCTATCCTTTGAAAGTCTGTGGTATGACCGGAACATTGCTGTCCACTGACACTCCCCATCTACAAGGCAGAGTTGGGGTAAATTTGCATGGAGGAATGGGCAAAAAATTCCAAAATTTTAATGTGCAAAACTTATACGGACATAGCCAAGAATACTCAGGGCTATAATTACAGCCAAATGCCTGTCTACAAAGCACTGACTCTCAGAGGGCGAATACTTCTGTAAATGAGAAATGGAAGAATTTCACTATTTTACTTTTAAAAACAAGATGAGTTGAATAAAAAATGTATTTTATGCATCATAAATGTATGAAGTTATTGCATTGGGGAAAGGGAAAAAAGAATTCAATGCATTAGAAAATTTAAAGATGTAACATGACCAAATGTGAAAAAATTCACAAGGGGGGAACACTTTGCGAAGGCGCTATATAGTTCTCTGCACGGGGAGGGTCGACAGCTCGGGGCTGTGAAGACCGGGTCACTCTGCGACAGACCGTGAGCTCCAACGTGCAGGCCCTGAGACAGCGGACCCACAGAGGGATGAGATACATTACACGCGGCGCGACACCCTGCCTCCTCCAGCCGAGCGTGGACGTCGAAGCGGAGGCCCGCGCCCATTAATAATTCATGGCGGACGCCGTCGCGCACGCATCACACGCGCAATAAGGGATGGGAGAGGACCGGCGGCGCCTGATTGATGAAGGTGCACATCAATCAGAAGCTAAAAGGGACGAGAGCCTGCGGAACACATGCATCTTTCATGCGCCGGAATGTTAATGCGACTCCTCTTCACGCACAAAGCCGCGAACACGTCTAAACACATCAGAGCAAATCATGTGCAGTAAAAACCTCCTATCTTTCAGGGGCGCAGGCACTACAAGGTTTAGCCCTGTGTTCCAGGGACACAGGCGCACAGAGTCTAGCCCTGTGTAAATCCGGCAACCATAAACCTGAAAGGACACAGGTGCAGTGCTTGAATGCAGAACCGCTCTATAAATTGGTAGATTAGTGTTTGTGTGTGTGTGTATGTGTGTGTGTGTGTGTGTGTGAGTGTATGTTTGTGTGAGTATGTACATCCGAGTATGTATGTGTGTGTGTGTGTGTGAGTGCGAGTGTATGTTTGTGTGAGTATGTACATCTGAGTATGTGTGTGTGTGTGTGTGTGTGTGTGTGTGTGTGTGTGTGTGTGTGAGTGTATGTTTGTGTGAGTATGTACATCTGAGTATGTGTGTGTGTGTGTGTGAGTGCGAGTGTATGTTTGTGTGAGTATGTACATCTGAGTATGTGTGTGTGTGTGTGTGTGTGTGTGAGTGCGAGTGTATGTTTGTGTGAGTATGTACATCTGAGTATGTGTGTGTGTGTGTGTGTGTGTTGTGAGTGCGAGTGTATGTTTGTGTGAGATGATCATCTGAGTATTTGTGCTTTCGGAGGCGAGGTAATGTTTGTGTGAGACTGTGGCTGGTGTGTGTGTGTGTGGTGTGGCAGTGATGTTGTGTGAGTATGACATCTGAGTAATGTGGTAGTTATGTTTGTGTGAGTATGTACATCTGAGTATGTGTGTGTGTGTGTGTGAGTGCGAGTGTATGTTTGTGTGAGTATGTCTGTGTGTGTGTGTGTGTGTGTGTGTGTGTGCGAGTGTATGTTTGTGTGAGTATGCACATCTGAGTATGTGTGTGTGTGTGTGTTGAGGCAGAAGAGTGAACAGCATGGGTACTGCACTGCCCAGTCATAAGACTCATTTTTTTTTCCACTGTGAAAAACTTTAGTCCTGGCCTGATTTCGAACAGAAGAGCTCGAGAAACAATATTTGCATCGCTTTTAAGATTCACTCTAATTTCTGAGCTTCAGCTGAATAATTTATAGTGTCGATGGCCACATGACGGTGGTTGCAGGCACCATGATGACCAGAACACAGTGATGATTAAACAGCAATAAAAACAGAATTATGTTTAATTATTGATTTAATCTGCTTCGGTACAGAACGGGAGGAGAAATCTGCCCGCTACGACTGTTACTTTCTGCAATATCAATCCATGAATTAAACATGACTGAAATTCCAGAAAACTCCACAGAAGAAGCAGAGTTGTAATGTATTTTTTGCTTTATTCAATCACAGCGTCTGCTGCTCTGTTATCTGCAGACCTTAATGGCTCGAGGCACAAGGAGAAATTTAATCAAAGCGCAGATATCAACCTGGCTTTGATTTCCAGCTACAATTTTCATTCAGTCTGCTTTTCTCATAAAAAAAGGTAATACAGATAAAAAAAATTTAACCAAATTGTTAGACGGCGTGGAAATATGACACCGCTTCTGATGTTGGTGAAAATCCAAACTGCTTTCTCTCCGAGCGAGCATCCCCAGAGTAATTATACTGGTAAAAAATAACCTGCCACGATTCTTGACAAACACTGACACTTCTTATAACCTTTTTCAGAATTAATTTTCACACTCCTTCAACATTTAGAACCATTCAGATCTACTGTGTGTTTGTGTGTGTGCGTGTGTATGTGTTCTCTCTGTGAATTAAATTGTAGTCAAAACTACAAAACTACCCAGAGACGTGCACTGATGGACAGTGATACAGCACGTTGACATTACAACACAGCTTATCACATCCTCACTCACTCACACTCACACTCCATCACTCACACTCACTCCACTCACACTCACTCACACTCACACTCTCCTCTCCACTCTCCTCTCACTCTCTCACTCTCCACTCTCTCACTCTCACTCCTCACTCTCTCACTCACTCACATCACTCACCACTCCACTCACTCTCTCACCTCACCTCCACTCTCTCACTCTCTCACTCTCTCACTCTCTCTCTCACTCTCTCTCTCACTCTCTCTCTCACTCTCTCTCTCACTCTCTCACTCTCTCACTCTCTCACTCTCACTCTCACTCTCAAACTCACACTCACAGGAGGGAAACTTTCGAGGCCCGCCGGAATGTACACACCTCGCCGACAGTAAGCCGGGGGGCGTGGTGTTAAATGTCACACTGTCGGGAACAAAGCGCTGTAGCGGCCCTGATATTTATCTGAAGGGAGCACGAATTACACTCCGAGCGTCGGCGGCGGGTTTGGGGGGGGGGGGGGGGGGGGTAGGGCTCCTGAATGCCAATGCGCCTTTCCCGGCTGACGCCAACACATCCTCGCTAAATCATAGCCTCTCCCTGTTCAATTATTAAGCCTGACCTTTGAGATGCTCATCCCCTTGTTTCCACAGACAGAAAAAAGCATACACGCATTTCTTTTCCATACTTGGAGCCAGTGTAAAAAAAAAAAAACAACCAAAAAAAAACAATGAGATTTAATGGCAACCAGTGTATACACTCCAAGCCAGCTCAAAATGGCCTACCTTTGGGCGTGGGAAGGAACTAATCCACAGGCACTGGCATGCGATAAATAAGCCAGATGGACAAGGTTTCCCGGTGCAGGGATGTCATTCTTCCTTTGTCCAGGGTGAGGATCGGAGCCCACCCCCCACTCCCCCCCCCCACCTCTGTGGACAGGGCCTTGGATAATGATTCATCGCAGGCCCATGATCCTCTCTGTTGACAGCGAGAACCTGGTCCCTGTCCACACCCAGTTCATCCCCCTACTGCCACAGAACCTTCAGAGTGTAGGTACCCCTGCTTCAGGACCAAAACAAAACCAGAGGAGGCGTTCTAGTTCTCTCACGGGACAAAAGGAGCTTGGAGAGATAGCATACCTGAGCTGGCACCTCCACACCGTATCTGTGCTTCTGGAGGGAGAGGGAAAGGGTGCTGATGGAGCAGGGAGTGTTTTTCAATGGAGGAAGATCTGTGAGCTCTCCAGATCATACGTTTTGAGACTCTCTGACATCTGTATGTGCGGTGCAGTAGTTATCTCTTCCATTAAATAACCCCCCCCCCCCCCCATACCCATCCCCATCCCACCATGAGGAGGTTACTGGAGGACTCCTACAGAGGAAGGGGGTGTGGATGGTACCTCATCCAAAATCATTATACCATCACCCACAGCAAATGTTTTGCCACGAGCATTCAGTCACGTAAATCTGGGTGAGACAAAAAGAAAACACCCCCCCCCCCCCCGGGCAGCCAGCTCCTTTGTCCCCTTCCGTCTTTCCTCCCCTCTCGTGACATAATCTACGCATAATCTAATGACAGCGAGATGCATTTCAGAGAAGCCTCTCAGTCTCCCGTGCTGCCGCTCACAGCACCTTTACGCCGTGATGTCTTTCACTCCAGAGGCCTCCGGCGACCTTGCTGAAGATGCCCTTGATAAGAGCGCTTTAAAACACAGAGTCTGAGAACACGGCACTGAATGAACCCGTCGGAGCTGATGGCCACAGATGCAGCGGCAGCCAGAGCCTTTGTCCTCCCGTCTATTCAAGTTCTTATTGATTGCAAACAGGGCTGTTTCCACTAGAAACCCTCAGTTTATAGACACACACACACACACACACACACAAACATACACACACACACACACACAAGCACATGCACATACACATACACATGCACACACACACACACACACATGCACACACACACAAACATACACACACGCACAAGCACACGCACATAAACATGCACACACCCCCGCACACGCACACACACACACACACGCACACACACACACACACACGCAGTTTTTTAAAAATATGTAGCTGTTTGAGTGCACCATTTAGAAATGACACGTGAAGGACTTCATTTTCTAAACAGCACAATACACTGAAAGGATAACTACAGGTGTCCAGAGAGGAAAAAAGACTCACGCAGAATCAAACCCATTCAATATTCACATTATCTATTCATCGTTCGCCGTCGATGGCGTAGACGTGTCATTTTCCTGCTCACTCAGACTCCAGACAGAGAGACTGCAGGCAGAGCAGACCGCGGGCGGAACAGTGCGACGGACGAGGGCTCAGCAGCCAGCGGTAAACAAGAGAGCCACGTCTCAGCGAATGAACAGCGCACACCTCCTGCAACAGTGATTAGAGGGCGTGTGAGAGGAGGTGCCAGCCAATCAGCTGTTTTCACCCCACCTCCCACCCCCCCACCCCAAAACAAAAAAAAACTACAGACACTTCAAGAACTTCAGAGTTTGAGGCAGTGAGGAAGAGGCTCGCTGCCCTCTGTGGGTGAGGCTGGAGGGGAGGTGACGAGCTGAGCGGGGCTCCTAAATGGCCTTGGGTAAGGGGTGGGGTCGGAGAAGCTACAGGGCACTCCTAAAGGATGGCTCTGCCCTCAAAACAGTCTGAAAAAACACGTTTACCTATTTGACACACGGCCGTACAACGCACCCTCACCTCAATAAAACACACTCCCCACAAACCGCACATCAACACAACACACTCCCCTACAACGTCTCATCAATAAAACACACTCCTCTATAAACTTACATCAAGAGAACACACTCCTTACAACCTCATTTGGCTGCTCAAAGTCTGACAAAGCGCAGAGTAGCGTTCGCTGCTAATTCCGCCACAGGCCAGCGGTGGCAAAGAGGCAACGCAACAAATCTTTTCCACCATCTGCTCTGCGTGACCAAGTGTATGGACAGGGGTAGGCAGGCAAACATGTACGTAAGATACCACAACCTCAGTTACAGAGAGCTCTGCCCAAATGAACAGACCTCAGTGCATTAGGCTTTTAAAACCACTTTTATATATTGTATGAACAAACACACGGAGTGTCTGATGAATCCTTTGGAAGCAGACGGAAGGTTTGGGTAAGTATACGGTGCGTAAGAGTCCTTCTGGAATCAGTTCTCAGAAGGACATCTGCATATGCTATGCGGGGAATTCTGTTGTAATCATTTAACAGGAAGGCCCTCAAAACCACAGCTGTAAAGACAGGGTGCCTTGAAGAAAATCCTTTCACCGTATAAGGCCAATGGAAAAGGTATCCTTGGACCTGAAAAAATTCTTTGTGATAAAAATGACAAATCATGCCGCTGCAGGAAGTCTAAAAACTGTTACAAATAGCCATTAGGTTTTTACAGACTAGGTAACTGGCAAAAAACATTGTATCACCTAAAAATAAAACACGAGGCGTATCAACCGCCAGATACAATAAACAGAATCCCTGCTCGAAAAGCATTTAAAGGCGCAGAAATACTCTCAGCAGTAAATTTGGAGACGTCCTGTGTTCCTTCGCTGCTTCAAAGACTGTCAGAATTCAGCACGCAGCAGCTCCAACCCAGGCACCGTCTTTCAAGGAAAACAAACAATCAACTTCAATAATTGGAACAACTTTGCGCTTCCCCCCCGAATCGCAGACCCCTCCGCCCGCCGAGGTGACAGAGCCTCTGACGCGCTCGTCTGAGGAGGAAGGGGAGGAGCCGGAGACGAAAGGCGGTCTCGCGAGCGTCCCGAGCCCGTGGCGGGGCTGATCAAAGCACCTTTCCGCGCGGAACAAGCCAGACGGCTATTTTTAGCGCCGGCGCTGCCAGCGGTAATCTGGGTGTGGTGACAGATTGGCAGTGATCGGAGGCTGGGGACTGTTTGAGGGAATATTGTCTCTCGCCGCGGGGACAGGTAGATCTGCATGGGGCGGGGTGGGGGGGGGGGTGGAAGGAGGGGGGGGGCGGGCTCAACGCGCCGACACCCGCTCTTTCCGCGGCGCTCTGTCTCTGTCAGTACAGTGTTCGTAATCTGCGCTTGAGTGAATTATACTCAGCGTGGCCTTTTTGAACCAGCCCGAATATAATATAATATTGCCCATTGTAATCCCCCCCCCACACCCCAAACACCACCTTTATGATTACCATGCCCATCCCTCCCCCATGCCCCCCCCCCCCACTCTCCCATGGCGGAGGGTCATGGCGGAAGCCAGGAGTCCATGACACGCACTTGTGGCGCAGGGGACGGTGAGCCACCGTGTTCTAATCCCTGTAAATGAGTCTTGTACTCCGCCCCCAGAGGCCTACCCATCAGAGCAGAAACACACGCACACACACACACACGCACACACACACGCAAGAGTGCGGCTGCATTGTCTGAGAGAACAACCGGCTTCCGCACTGGCTGGGTGGTCTCCAGCACATCGCTGCAGCCCCAGAGCAATGAGCACGGGCATCTGAGGACCTCAAACTGACAATCGTCCTGAATATGCCTGTAATTGTTTCTCGTGATTAACAAGCTTGCCAGTTCCATTAAATGTCACCCTTCGACGGTTGATTAAAACAGCTTTTAAAAAAAACAAGCCTTTGTTGAAGCAGTCTATAAAACCAATGCGAAGTCAATGCGGCCTCATAAGCGTTCCACAAAAGACGTTTTTTGTTTCGTTTTTGAACATCGATGGCAAACACGATATAGTTGCAGAAGCCTGAACTTGCATACAGTACAAGTAGTTCCTCATACTGAATATTTTTGCATTTGACACTGATGACTTCCTCTATAATTGTTTTTCCACCTTTTATTTTTTTTTTGTACAATGCTTAAATGACATCTCTGATGAGACCATTCATCATATGGACATGAAAATTTCAAATACGTCTTTTCCACATCAAATACAAATTGCTGCAATTTCCAGAACTGCCAAGTAGGCATAAAATAAAAATGGAGTTTAAAAAGTCAACTAATGGGAACCATCGGTTTTATGTGAAAGTCAATAGATAAATGGTCCAAAATTACCTTCACAAAATGTCTTAAAATTTCACCAGATTTCTTGTTCACTGATTTTGGAAGGCAGAAACTTTTTGCAAAATAGTTGCAACTATCACACAAAAGCATTTGAAAGTCATTTAAATAACTGCAAGATTGATTTGATCCAGCACCCCATTCCACCATCTATGTAACTGATCATGTTGAATTTTAGCCACCTTTTCCCCTTTCGAGTGGCTAATGTTACTACGATCCAATTAAAGGAATGTTTAATGAATTGCATTGCCTTACTCCAAGGGTCTCCCTTCTATAAGTTTCCAAAATAAAATACTAATGGTGTGGTTGTTTCCAATTTGTTAAATCATGTGTTTACAAATGTAGTGTCATATATGTATAATGCAAAGGCTTTTTGAGTTCAAATTCCAGGAGGCTTCAGGAAGTTGCTCAGCCAATGACTTCTGCATTTCTTCTTCAAGTAATGAGAATAGATTTTTACTCCCGCGCAGTTCTTCATATTTAGCCACGCGTCTCCATTTTGTTTGCTATCCAAGCTGTCGCACATTTTAATTGGGTTGCCTAATAATAGGCAATTCCATTTTTGGAGAGCAAAGCCTCCGCCAGACTTCAAAAGATGCAGTCAAACTCACAGATATACTAACGTTGCCACATAAAACAGATGACCAATTGTTTCAGGATTGTAAAGCAGATGTACATTTTAGAACTTGGGATGGTGCCATTTGCAATGGCAAGCCAGTCTGAAGTGGATACTCATTCAGATGATCTCAACTCATCCCAACAGGCCACTGCAGGTGACAGGATCCACCAGCAATTTAAGCCCTTCTGCCCTGGATAATGACTTCAGTACAATTCAGGCTTCGTAGCCTCGTTTGCAAAGGAGAAAATTCATTTTAATTACGGCGAAGAGATTGGTTCACAACAAATGCTTCATACAGCAGAGATTGGAGGCAAACTTCAGCTGAAAACTTTTCATCAAAACTAAAATAATTTCGGAGCATCGGAGCGTAAAGGTAACACAACCGCATGAGACGCAATCAAGTTAAATGGAATTAGCAGCCGCAGGTAGGCCCTCATTTAAACTGGCTTGTTAATTCTGCACAACAATTAAAAGCAGGTTCAGGCTCATTATTTAATAAAGTTTTGTAACTACTGTAGAATTTACTGACCAGCAAAGCTTTGTGGTTTACTGACCAGCAATGCTACATGCGGGACTGCGGCACGTTTGGTTGTTGTTAACCAGAATTGTGCCAGAACTCTGAAAATGCCCGCACAGACACAGTTCTCCCAGATAGCAAGGCAATCCACACACAAAACTTCCACCTCAGTCCATCTACTGTGAGCAGCAAAGCAAAGCACAACAACATTGAGGTCATGGTACCATCAAACATGTGAAAGTCTAAGCAGATTGCATATTAAATAAAGGAATGATTCAGCTTGTCCTTTTTCATTTCCTTTTAAGGTGCCCCAAGCTAACAAATTTTAATCTATTGAAATACGTACATCTAGATATTTGCCCGTCCAAATTCAAAGGCTCAAACCCCAGATAGAACCTGCAGCTTTCTTGTTACAAGGCCAGTTCTTGAACTCCGGCAGCATACTGTCCCTGTCGCTGACGGTGGCTTGCCTTGACTAGGATTCTATTATCCAAACCGCAACAGCAAACACATTTGTAAAGTAAGAGGTAATTGAAAGCAGAAAGTAGGGCACGGCCATTCGTGAGAAGCACAGGCCTGCGAGCGGATGTGTGGGGGCGGGGGGGGGGCGGGGGGGGTTGGGGGGCGGGGGCAGGGGGGCAAATTGAAAGCTGCAGACTAAAGCATGTCCTTATGATTTCCCCATCCCCATGGCTACAGTAATTCTGCGGTCAAAAACATCCAATCAATCAGTAAATACATGAATGAATGAATGCATCTTTAATTCCGCTGGAGAGAGAATTTGACCGGTGCTCGAGTGTCCTGTGTCATGCTGACACACAGCGGAGTGATGTCTAAGCGCAGGAAGGTCTGTCTGCGTCTGGCACTTTTTGAAATCAATGGGTTCTAAATTACTGTTTTTTTGGTAGCTGCACTTTTGCTGCTTGCAGTGAATTCAGGTGTGTTTTCAACAAGAAAACCCAGCCAGGAAAGATTAGAGCAGGTTCCAGTCTGCCCCTCGTATGGATTCTGACCGGATCAGGGACACCTCGGACCAGGAGAGAAAGCCACATTAAAATCAAACCAAAGATTGGACAGAGCGGCGTTCTGCGGCACAGCCGACGGCGTGAATAAATCAATGCGTGTGCTCTAATCACAGCTCCATCAGGCTCGCAGCCCACTTCCTGAGACTGCTGCAACGGATGAGGGGAGGGTGGCTCTGTGTGTGTGCGTGTGTGTGTGTGTGTGACCGTGTGTGTGTGTGACCATGTGCGTGCCTGTGTGTATGTGAGTATGAGAGTGTGGTGACTGTGTGTGTGTGTGTGTGTGTGTGTGTGTGTATTAGTGTGAGTGTGAGTGTGTGGTGTGTGTGTGTATGTGTGTATGTGTGACTGTGTGTATGTGTGACTGTGTGACTGTGTGACTGTGTGACTGTGTGACTGTGTGTGTGTGTGAGTGTGAGTGTATGTGTGACTGTGTGACTGTGTGACTGTGTGACTGTGTGACTGTGTGACTGTGTGTGTGTGTATGAGTGTGAGAGAGTGCAGTGTGTGTGAGAGTGTAGACAGGAGGCTGAATGACCAGACTGTAGAACAGAAGACTCAACACACCGGCTGTTGTTCTCTCTGCTCAATCCGTTCTGACACCCGCGCCGTGCTGGAGGACCTAATTAAGGGCCTCCTGGTCTATCTGCAAAAATGAGCCATTAATCCCGGAGAGCTCCCCTACCGAGAGCCACACGTCACCGGGAAGAGTTCACCCCACCCCACCCCCCAACCCCAACCCCTCCACCCCAGCACGAACCAGCTAACCTTTAGCAACAAGCCCGCGTGCCCCCAGTCGCTCCCTCCCGGGGCGTCCTGAACCAGCCCAACGCAGCACCAGCTGGCGCGTGCAGGAGGGGACCGTATGCCCGTAATCAGCCCACGGAAAAACACATAGTGGTGGCTGCCATGGAGAAGGCTTCATGCATTATTGAGCCTTCAGCTACCAGCTCATCAACAGAGATGCACAGAGATACAGAAAAAGAGAGGGGGGAGGGGGGCGTGTTCAATAGACTGGACGTGATTTGAATGTCAGAGGTTGACCGGTTGCATGTCTAGGAAGACGTGAGGTCACATAGTGCCAGAGAAGGAAGAAAGGGGGGGGGGGTGAGAGAGAGAGAGAGAGAGACAGAGGGGGAGTGAGGAGGGATGAGAGAGAGAGAGAGAGAGAGAGAGAGAGAGAGAGAGAGAGAGAGAGAGAGAGAGAGAGAGAGAGATTGCTGATATGCTCCTATTCTCTGTTGTAGGGTTTTAATTGCATTGTTGTGGTAACTGAGCACATTGTATTGAAGTGTACTGAGATAGACAGAGAGAGCAAAAGGCAGAGGTAAGAGGAAACTAGGGAAGGGGAGGGGGAGAGAAGCATACAGAGAGGGAGAGGGAGAAGAGATGATGCTGACAGTAAACATTACAACCAGCGTGAAGGGTTGGCTGGGAATTAGGTGTGAAGTCAGCGATCTGGGCTCTATGCTCAGGAGAAGAAGGCCTCAGATATTAATCTGACAGACAAACCCCTCCATTCAGGCACAGCACGAGCAGCCTCGCTGTAATGACGCTAATTTGCGTGTTGTGCAGTGCAGGCAGCGGGTCTCTGAGGTTGCGCGCTCAGATCGGCATCACAGCCCGGTCCGCAGCGCTCATGGCAAAGCGTGACCAGCGACGGGGAAACGAAACCCAACACAGCCCTGCCATTCGTGCCTTCCAGGAAGGCGGAATCGCATATGCGCGTGCACAGCAGACCGTTTTTTTTTTCTTCCATATTCCAGGGTTTGGGACGGAAACTACATTTTGACTTCCATTATGACATCAAGGGACATCGCATCTCTGAGTTTAACAGGCAGTTTTAAAATCGATAAAGTATCCATCTGATGTGCATTGTTTTGACTACAAGTTGAAAACCATCGTTCTTACCAGCAACGAAAATATGACCTCACAGACAGTTCTGACACTCACCATAAAGGTAATACAATTCACCTTTCCGGAAGGCTGCGTGTTACACATTAGGCCATTACCGGTCTTCCAGGAAAGCATCACTCGTCTGGTGATGTATATTAAATTATTATCTTATCAGATATTTGGATATTACACTGGCCTCAACTTGTCCTGTTGAATTAATCCGAAGTCTGAGCTGTCTGGTTCACGTTGGCATAAATGCACTGTTCCTTTAAATATGAGCAGGTAGGCTACTTTATCTGTATTTGGGACGCAGGTAAGAATGCCAACGTCAGAGTCTCGGGACTGAGGCACAGACAGACTACGCACACTCGCGCAACTGATGCACTTTCAAAATAATGCGAGAATATGAGCCAGTAACTTACATCTCGAAATTTGTTCCAGTATCTGTCCTTGTCGTACTGGGAGACGGTGCTCAACCATTTGTCATTGTCCAGTGAATGTCCATTGTTGTTATTGGCGATGGTCATTTCCGCGCGTCTGCCCTCTGCGTGCAGAAGCAGAGCCGAAACCCCCAGCAGGCAGAGCAGCAGCATCTGAAAGCAACCGCAAGAAAAGTCTAAATGAAAAACAGTGGGTTTACTGGGCACAAGAGATCCCCCCTCGTTTACTACGCAAGGGGTTATTTAAATTGTATGTATCACTGTCCGGTACACGACATGCAAAGGTGCAGCTCAAAACACTATTTTAGAAAATATGAACATGTGAAATAGTTGTTTAATCTTCTTGGTAATTTGCAGAATAATGAGCTAAAGACGGATTGGTGTAAGTGTATCGCTGGCTACGCTGGTTTATTCCAAAAGAAATGTCGGATGTTACACACTTCTGCTGTAGAATATTGACTCTAACTGTGGAATAAAATCACAGGTGCAATGACATACAAAATTGCATATACCCGAGCTTTTGGGCACTAAACCTAAGAAATTAGCCCCCCTCGACGAAATTATCTCCTTGCGTGACGTCCTCCTAAAAAAAGATGAATGCGAAATTCTCTCTACTCCCTTTCAACGCTATCGTATACGAACAACGAATCCGTGTTTACTTACTTTGGGTAGTTCGCGTCCGCTTCTCAGGAAAAACAAGTCAATGATGTTAAGTTTTCACTCGAACTGTTGGCTTTATTTAGTTATAAATGATTGTAAAATATCCAGAAACCTGCGCTACCTCCCAACTCCGCTGCGAAACTGACTTGCGACTGCGAGGAAGAGGAGTGAGCAGCGGAACAATGACATTCTCCTCCCCCCGGTAACCCGTACGCGCAGACTCCTCCTCCCGGAGAGCGTCTCTCTCTCTCTCCCTCTCTCTCTTTCTAGTGTGGTATACGTTGGCGGCAGGTGTGATTGATTCCAAACAAAGAGATTGCTGCATGCGCAGGGAAATGCACAGCCTCCTTTAAACGATGCGGCTCATCTTCAGCCGTCATTTTGATTCAGTCTCACGTTTTTGATTCGCACGCCTGAGATAGGCTAATCCTTATAGTCGAGATTCATTCCTCGGGCCTTCTTTGAATTACTAATTTGGAAATCATATTGCAAGCGAGAACTTATAATGATGGAACAATCAAGCATTTGCTAGTCCAGAGGGGAAACAGTGCGGTCGTATTGAAACAGCCTGGGATCTAATACTTGATAACTATCAGAATTAGTTTTGTCCCCTGAAATAAACGGAAGGACACGTGGTCCAAGCCTAATTAAGAAGTTGACGTTGGCAATCATATAAACTGAATAAAAAGAAACAAGCATGTACGCTTCATGTTTTTTCCAGTTATGTAGTCTACCTTTGCTACCTTTTGTTATGCATCGACAAGACACAACCCAAGCGCTTATTTTTGGTAGCTGCTATCCGCGTTGTAGCTAAACTCAGAAAGTAGGCTATTTCTTAAATAATGCCCAATAAACAGCAACTGTGTGCAGTACACTCATAGAGCCTAATACGTTACTGTATAAATCATGGTATTTATAGCTGTAGGCCTAATCCTTGGGAAGGTCACAGGCGGAAGTTGTCCTTGTAACGCCTTGCTGGACGGCTTGCACTGTGCCCCAGGCCACTGTACCGGGCCTAGAAATTATTGTCTTCTCTCTGTCAAATTTAACACATGCCACGTCAGAAACATTTGAACATTCTTCACTGATTTCCGGTGGGTGTCCACATGCAGTTAAATTCCGGGTAGGCACTTATGTAAGTCGCGCTGGGGAAAAGTGCCTGCTAAATGATTTCATTGTTAGTTGAGCGAAGGGTGTGAGCGCTGTTCTTTCAGCACCACATGCACGGTAAGCGCACTAGGGCTGCACAGATCGTGTATTTCAAGTCAAATCAGAATTGCGCTTCTCGCGATGACATTTTTGAACACCCTGTTCATGCATAAGGCTATTCTTTAAATGTCGCTCTCCAAATAAACTTGATAATTTGTTCATGGTCTCAAACCTATGCCGTTTATTCGCCTTATACACAGTAAAATGTTTAGTGTGTTAAATCAACTCTACAGAGTACATATAGTCCCATTTGGAGTCATATGCACTCTGAGTTAAATTAACACTGGACATTTTACCGTGTAGACCATGACAAACATCGACTCAACTCTGTTGTGAATTAAAATTGCAACTCTGTTCTGAATTCATGGCTTTCTCTAGGCTAGGCTTTAGCCTATTCCACACAAAAAAGAGAAAGTTTATTGAACACGTTGACCGCTGATCTCAGCGGCGATATTCCTTTATATATAATGTTACACGATCGAGAATTTTCTGACAGTGCTGCAAGAGGCCACCCCTGTCGGACAGCGTAGGCTGTAAAAGTCAGTAGACCACACAGGTGAAGAACACGTGACTCCGCACAATTATATTCTAGTTCCAGCAATGCACAGCCACTGTGATGCCTTCCCCGCCAACGCTAGTTTGAGATCCCATTCTAATTAGTAGGCTAATCGATTTCCTAGGCACTGGATAATTACTGGCTAAGAACAACTCCTTCCCAATGTAATGGAAGATGCCATTGGTCAGCCGGACGTAGACAGAACACGTTTACCTACCAATCTACCTGTGAAGAGAATGTCGCATACAGAATTAATAGCATTAAAAGGAAATGTGCTAAAAATAAATATTTCTGGATCACCAAAACAAGCTAATTAATTTTTTGCCTTTTTAAGGAGAAGTGGTGCTGCTAAGTTCCTGGAAACTACACGCAGGCCTATTCCGCAATCAAGCAGGCACGAGGGTCTCCGGCCTCTGATACCTGCAGCATTAAAGCTGTATTGTTGGAAACATTCTGAACATTTTGAATATGATTCCTTGAATATGATATGACTCATATTAACACCAGTCACCCCGCCGGCCTTCATAAAAATCAATTGGATCTCCCTTAAAGACATGAAAAATTTCTAGCGTGTATTTAACTGCTGTTAAAAACGGGAAAGTGACCTACTGCAGTAAGAGCTTTGGGAAATATATTGTATTTATTTACATTTGATTTGTAACTTTCGATTTTGGAGATACATTATAAATTCCAGAAATAATAAAAGTGAAGGTAGGTCCGCACAATTTGATTTTCATTGCCTGTCGGTGTAAGTAGACTGTATCTGATTCCAATAACCCGACATTGCTCACAGAATATTATTGCCAAATGAAACCTTGAATATCGAAGCAATAGGTACTTGTGTGGTCACGGCTGATAATTTTAATTGGATGTTTAGTTGTGCAGTCAGGTGAACCGAGGCAATATTGCCAATGGAATTTCCCTAATTTAAATCCTGCCGTTTATTTATTCATTAATTTATTAATAAAGAATTGTGTCAGCTCAATATTATGCCGCTAATCTAAAACTGTATGGTATTATAATTAGTTGAGTCTCCCTTACTCGGTAATATATAATTGCGGATTACGTGAAGAGAAATAATGACATGAACTCCACTATCAAAATGTGCGGCCAGTAGTGCCCTCTAGCGGTCAGATAGTGGTTTAGGCACCTTTTACATCCTCGATCGGTTCAAATTGAAAATCATACCATACCAAATATATTGTTTATTGGCAAACCCGTGTCAAATCGATGACATGCAAACTCACATAAAAGTCTGAGCGAACTAAAGATAAAAAGTAAACAGAACACGGGAGCTGCCAGTGCTATTGCGCTGTCAATTACATTCCAACATGCTCATTTAACAGATAAATTGTCTTTCGTTAGACAGGTCTCCCCAGTCATCCCCTGTGGTTGTGTGTGGGCTGGTAGTGTGTGGGATGGGATGCAAACAAATGTAAGCATAGCATCCTGAAGAAAAACACTGTCCATTATAGTAGCTGCCATTCATACAGAGGAACATATAGGAGATCAGCATAATATTAAAAACACAACAACAAAAATAATAAGAAAAAAAATGTTTCAGAAATACAAGTGTTTATTTAAATAAATCACAAAAAAAAACATAAAGATTTGATTTTTATCCGACAGACTCACATAGGTGTAGAGAGTGTGTGCCTGAGTGAGGACACACGCAGGTGGCTGAATTCTGGAGCCGGTCTGTCCTTTAAAATGACGTGAGCCGTTGCCCTCCGTGCCATCGCTCAGCCGGATCTGCCAGCACAATGGCTCGCGATAACAAAAGAGCAGGTGCGCGCTCAAAGATATAAAACACCATTCGGTCGCCCCGTGCGCCATGACAACCTGGCTCTGACATCACAGATGCACGCGAGCACCGGACGCTGCCTGAACCCTCACTACAAATACGCCGGTTAGTATACCCCGTAATTATACCCTGCTTTCACGACTGGCACAACAGCCTGGAATGGTCCGGCGTGAATATGAACGACACGGATTCTGAATTTGAGGATGTGACTTGAAAAAGCCACCAGTTTGCTGAAATTAGGCCAGCTCAAGACCAGACCGTGCAGTTACGGAGACGACAGCCCCTCCCCCTTACATTGTGCGCCGAATGCGCTGAGAATTGTGGGAATTATTCGGAAAATGAGTTGCTCTCCAGTCTCCATTCTCTGGCTGTGCCCTGGAAAGAGGGTTTCGCTCGGCTGTGTAAATGAGTCAACTGCTCCCTCCACACTGCCGGTTGTGATCTTCTGCAGGTTGGTATGTGACACACACACACACACACACACACACACACACACACACGGTTGTTTGCGGGTGTGTTCCATCGTTGCTGCTGGGTCAGGGCCTTTCCTGTCAATATCCGGGTGATCACAAACTGTTCAAATACATCTTGTGTCTGCTAAATTCTCTCTATAACACAGAATACCGAAGTACTAGACTGAAGGAACAGTTCCAGGTATTACACGGGCTTTCAAAACGTGCAGTTTCATATAGCCGTGCTCGTCCTCTTGGCGCGGTAGTGGTCATTGCAGCCATTGAGTTATCATTGTTTTGTAAGAATTGCACTAGTCATTTGCAGCATGGTTACATTTCCAGCTGGTGCACTCCCATTCTTGTGTGTGTTCGCATGTTTGAGCGTTTGCATTTGGTTGTGCATGTGTTTGTATTTGAGTTTCATGTGATTCTATGTTTGTGTGATTGTGTGCTTGTGCATGTGTGTGTGTGTGCATGGGTCTGTGTTCATGTGTGTGTGTGTGTGTGTGTGTGCATGTGTGTGTGTGTGCATGGGTCTGTGTTCATGTGTGTGTGTGTGTGTGTGTGTGTGTGCTGTAAGCTCTGGTCTGTAGGTACACAGGCCAGAGGGGAAAACAGAGTTTCCAGGCTGAATCCTCAGAGGGATTGGAGAGAATAAACACCTCCACCTCCAGCTCCACCTCCAGCTTCCTGTGCAAAGTAAATGCAGGCGTTGCCTAAGTAACATGACACACCGAGCCTCAGGCTGTGAATTCAGACACGGGCAGCCCTGGAGGGACAGAGACCCCACCGCCTGCAGCTTGAAATAAAGCGGTTTCCAGGTGCACTGTGGGTAACAGAAGCAGGCGGAACTGGGGAGCAGAGGGCGCGGCGATAGCTGAGGTTCATGGGTAGAAGAAGCCGCTCCGACCTTCTGGTTGGGCTGTTGATGGGCGGGAGCCTGGTCTTGATTGACGTCAGCCGACGGCGAATCGCGGACGGCCCTCACCAGCAGCCGTTCGGCTCGGCGTCCACGGCCATGATCCGCGGCAGGCGCCCGCTAGCCCCGCCCTCCAGGTAGCCCGGCTTCACAGCGGGCGGGTCCAGCAGCTTGCGCCTGGTCTTGCTCAAGTCTGCGGACGGGGCAGAGAACAGGGAAGCAGCAGCCGCAGGGTTAATGAGAGCAGCGCCGGTCACATGGCTTTTCTCCTGTTCCCGAAACCCCAGCGCTCACTACGCTAAACTCCGAGCGCGCGGGAGTCTTCGCACTGTCTGCAGGCTCAGCAGGGGGAATTGTGGGAAGGCGAGTGACAGGGAAGTGAGGGAGTGAGTGAGTGAGTGACTGCGCTCACAGCTGCTCCAGACAGGATGACAGAAAGGAGAATGACGCGAGGCAGAAAGGATGGAGGAATGATGGGAATTTAGAACGACGTAAAAAGGAAAAACAGAAACGATGGCGGGAGCCATGTTTGCGCAAAGCGCCTGTTTAACAGCTCACGCTAAAAAAGAAAAGAAACTAGCTAATATTTTAAACAATAACCAATGTTTCATGCTAATGCCCATTACATTACATTATAGGTATTTAGCTGACGCTCTTATCCAGAGCGACTTACAACAGAGTAACCAAACTCAGGATCAAGTCCGCTTAAGTCCATTGAACAACATGTAGATAAAAAGCCTTTACTATGATGCATACAATAAGGAGAAACAAGATAAAATTTTGTTCAGACTTTTTTTTTTTTTTTTTTTTTTTTTATAGTTATGGGAGGGGGTTTAGGGAAGAGGAGAGAGGTACACAGAGAAGAGGTGCGTCTTGAGTCTTAAACATGCCCCCTACTGGAGATAAAACAGTACTTAAAAAAAAAAAAACGGAAACTAACCCTGCATAATTGAACAAGATAAGCGAGCATGCATGAACGGTTTTTATAATTAGGGTAATTTCTCCTTAATTTGAGCAATCACATTCTGCTATGGTACGTTCCGGGGAAGCGCCGTTTTCAAAAATCCCATCGAGGTTCATTTGCAACACGCTCGCTTTGGCTTCCGACGCGAAAATTCGCTTATCGGGAGTCAGATCAGACCCGACGACGGCAAACAAAGGCCGGAGCGAACGAACGCATTTTTAATCTGAGCCCACTGGGGGCGGCGAACCGCCATACCGCGGCAGTGCGGCTAAATGAAAAGATCAGAGGCAGAACATAAAACCCATCGCCTGATAAGCTCCCTCAGCAAAGATCCCCGTGTAGGAACATGCAGATAAACCCAAAGAGATAAAGGAAGTTCGAGAGGGCGTGAATAATTTCACACGGAAAGGCATTTGGCAATCGCGGGAGGTTAAGAAACTTTGGGGCATGAAAGAGTCGCCGAAGCTCCGCCCCCCCCTCCCCCCCACACACCTGAAATGGCCAGGAGCATCTTCCGTCGGGCGCCGAAGGTGGACACGCCCACCTCTTTCAGGTCTTCGTCGGAGAGGGTGAGGAATGTCTGGAAGTCGATCTGCGAAAGGGAGACGCAGGGACACAGCCTCAGCCACCGACTCAGGAAGCGGAAAGTCACATGACACACAGCCCTGGCTGCTATGGGAATGCGGGACCATCTGTCACCCCTCTCAGACAGACCGGAATCGGCTTCATCTCTTTAATAGTTTCCAGCCGCGGGTTTATCACAGCAGCAGACCCCATGGTTCTGAGAGACTGCTACCCATTCTAGTCAGGGAGATGCAGCGGGTGCAGCACCATCAATCAAATCAATCAAACTTTATCTGTATAGCGTATTTTACAGCAGTTGTCACAATACGTTTCACAGACAACGCTGGCCTAGACCCCCACTGGAGCAAGCCTAAGGCAACAGTGGCAAGGAAAAACTCCCTGTGGCAGATGGGAAGAAACCTCGGAAGGAACCAGGCTCAAGGGGGGGAACCCATCCTCCTCTGGTCGGCTCAGGGAGTTGATTGGTGACCAACATGTCAGTCAGTTTTACAGCGCTCATAATGTGGCTCAGATGACGGGCGGGGCCGGGTGGCGGTGGTGGGAACTGTAGGTACCTCCTGTTGCTGGAAGATGTCGATGTACTTCCCCAGGCCCAGCTGGCTGAAGAGCTCGGGCAGGTCAGCGGTGTGCGGAGGGGGGGCGGAGCTTGAGGGGCTGCAGCTCCCCGCCCTGCCGGCTGCGGACACGCCCTCAAAGTAGCTACTGCTGCTGAGATAGGTCTCCGCTACAGAGGGGTCAGAAAAGAGTACACAGGGTGCAAAGATGTCAAAGACGGCCTTTGGAAGTTTTAAGGAAAAGCTTTGAACGTTTAGCACTGTTCCCAATGTTTTTTGTGATTACCACAAAGCCCTTATCTAGGGCGACTGGCTCAGCAGGATTACTGGATTCTCAATTATTTAACATGCATACACAGCTCCCTTGTACATTTGAACTTTCATTGCTTAACTATAGGCATTTTTCACATATATCGCCACTGAAAACAAAGACAGGAACATTCAGATAACATTGACATGCTTTTCTATTACAGTTTAACAAATTGTCGAGATAAAAAAGTTTTGCAGCCAAGGATCAAGGAAATAAAAGAAAAGAAATCTGATTATGCATTGTGGCAAGTCGTGTATTTTCTATTAAGAACATGTATCTGCGGTTTTCTTTTAAATTCTTTATCGGGTCACGGTTCTTCTGGGAAACAGGAGATTACAGGCCGGGTCTGTGAGGCGCAGAAAAAGAACGGGAAAGAAAGAGGGACAATGCAGAAAGAGGAAGAAAGAAAGAGGAGATGGAGAAAAAGATGAAAATGTGCAAGAAGAAAGGACACAAGTGTGTGAGGAAAGGTGATAATAGTGAGATAAAATGAGAAAGGTAGTAGGAAAAAAAGACGGGGAGGAAGTGAGAAAGGTAGACAACAACGTGTCTCAGTTTTCTCTCTCTGTCTCCCTCTCTCTCTCTCTCACACACACAAACACACACACACACACGCACACTCAAGGACAAACTTACAGGGTCTGTCCGTACGGCCTTGGGTTCCAGCGGACCCGAAGCCCTGGAAGGCAGAGGAGGAAGAGCAGGACGAGGAGGAGGAGGACGACAACAACAACGAGGGCGAGGGGGAGGGTGACGACGGAGAGGATGAGGAAGACGCCGGGGACACCGAAGAGGAAGACCCTCGTCTCTCTCGCCAGTTCTCAGAGTCGCTCCCGTTACAGGCCCGGTCCTTGCCGCTCTGAGAGATCCATGTCTGCAGACAAAAAACAGGAAGTGGGGGGGGGGGGGGGCGGGGGTTAGGGGGGTGAGAAGTCCGTCTGTACCTTCAATTACAGCCGCACGGTCCACCAAAGAGAAGCGAATGACACATCCAGACACCGCTGTCGAGGCAGACCCGTCCGTGACCCTCCGTTCCCCGTGTCCCCTGCCGCCACACACACTCAGAGAAGGACACGACACCGTTGCTCAAACTTAGCCTTTCCTGCCGACCAGCCGCACAGTATCTAAGCAACAGGTCCCGGCGCTGTAACTGTTCTCAGTATCCACGCTTGTCAATCCGGCTCGGGTCAGGGCGAGTTTGAACTCCCGCGGAATTCACGGCATACGCGTCTCCCGCCTCAGTTCTCTTCGCTGCTTTCACAGCCTCGGCCCTTTGACTACGTTTTACATTCGCGCTACAGCGCTAACGGCGTCTTTGTCCGCACAGCCGCCGCCACATAAAAACTCACCTCGCCTCACAAACTGAACAAATTGGATCGTGCGGTAATTGCGGTTGACAAAAAAAAGGACTACTGGCCCTCTCGGCCAAAAAGAAAACATGAGAAATTCAATGGGAAGATATTCCTTTAATGTGAGAATTCTCCCGAAACGTACTCTCTAGAGATGATCATCTTTCATGTGAAACGGTCCCGGGCATCGCTAATTCATTTTTTTCAGAACATCTCCTGACAGCCCCCTGTCACTGCATTTATTTAAGTCAGAAAGTAAAGGCTCGCTGTTTCCCCACGGAATGCTAAGCGTCTCTGCGGACCAGAACATTCCGGTCTTCACACAGCAGGAGGTGTTGGCAGGAGTAAGAGAGCCCTCGCTCTGTGGCACTGCCCAGGTATGAGTGAAACACTACTTGTCAGCTGGCACTGCCCAGGTAAGAATAAAACAGGACCTGTTGGCTGGCACTGCCCAGCTGAGAATGAAATAATACCTGTTGGTTGGCACTGCCCAGGTAAGAATAAAACAGTACCTGTTGACTGGCACTGCCCAGCTGAGAATGAAATAATACCTGCTGGTTGGCACTGCCCAGGTAAGAATAAAACAGTACCTGTTGGCTGGCATTGCCCAGCTGAGAATGAAATAATACCTGTTGGCTGGCACTGTCCAGGTAAGAATAAAATAGTGCCTGTTGGCTGGCATTGCCCCAGTCAGAATGAAACGGTACTGGGCATTGCCCAGAAAAGAATGAAAGGGTAACTGTTGGGTGGCACTGCCCAGGTAAGAATGAAACTTTACCTGTACCTGTTGGGTGGCACTGCCCAGGTTATAATGAAAGGGTACCTGTTGGGTGGCACTGCCCAGGTTATAATGAAAGGGTACCTGTTGGGTGGTGCCACCCAGGTAAGAATGAAACATTACCTGTACCTGTTGGGTGGCACTGCCCAGGTAAGTATGAAAGGGTACCTGTTGAGTGGCACTGCCCAGGTAAGAATGAAACATTACCTGTACCTGTTGGGTGGCACTGCCCAGGTTATAATGAAAGGGTACCTGTTGGGTGGCACTGCCCAGGTTATAATGAAAGGGTACCTGTTGGGTGGTGCCACCCAGGTAAGAATGAAACATTACCTGTACCTGTTGGGTGGCACTGCCCAGGTAAGTATGAAAGGGTACCTGTTGAGTGCACTGCCCAGGTAAGAATGAAACATTACCTGTACCTGTTGGGTGGCACTGCCCAGGTTATAATGAAAGGGTACCTGTTGGGTGGCACTGCCCAGGTTATAATGAAAGGGTACCTGTTGGGTGGCACTGCCCAGGTTATAATGAAAGGGTACCTGTTGGGTGGCACTGCCCAGGTTATAATGAAAGGGTACCTGTTGGGTGGCGCCGCCCAGGTTATAATGAAAGGGTACCTGTTGGGTGGCACTGCCCAGGTTATAATGAAAGGGTACCTGTTGGGTGGCGCCGCCCAGGTAAGACTTGTAGCATCGGCGGCTGACGCAGCGAAGCTCCTTGATGGCCTCACTGGGCATAGACTTGGAGAAACCCAGACCGCTCCAGGTATCTGTGGGAGTCCGTACCTCCGTCACCACTGGTCTCTTCTGCATCGCTGAAACACCACACACACACACACACACACACACACACACAAACCAGGAAACTCAGCAAACGAAAATCAATACCTATTTGTTTCCGGCTGTAATTTCCGTCGCCCATGCATTAAAAAAGAAAATTGGCTGAAATGGCTGAGAGACATGCCTTGCTCAAACAGCTGATTCATAATCCAAAGAAATACCTTGGGGATCGAATGACTCTTTAAACACATCACTGCTACCGAGAGATGGATAATATGCGCGTGCATTTCTGTATGTGAGTGATGTAGTGGACCCTTGAGGTGATAAACAGTGCAAGATACTCGAGACCGTCCGCAAAATTGTAAGCCTAAATGAGTTGAATCGCTGGTTTTGACATTTGTGTTCCTGCAGTGTGTTATGATACATTTTTTAGCCTTTGAATGATTTCCCAAATTTTTTGAATAAACAACGGCTTAACGAGTTAAAATTAGGGATAACGTGAGTAGCGCAAAAAGGAAAGACTCTCGCTCTCATTTAGTGACGCACCTTTGTCAGCCAATATGCAGCTATCAGTTCCCGCAGCTTGAGCACGGACGCACTGGAATGGTCTCTTTGCATTGAACGGCCAGATCAGTGGCGCACTCAAATGGGTCCTTCCGCCACAATACCTGAGTCATCTCCTTCGAAATGGACCCATTAAACTTCTCCAGTTAACGAAGCCACATCCGAGACAGCAGCTCCCAGAGTAAAGAGCCATATTAAGAAGATAAAGCCCGATTGACTTCCATTAACCAGAGCATTACGGAGCAATTTGCCCAAAAAATCGCACGTTCGTTTAAACACTCTGACATGACTGCTGATTTTTGAGACCGAAATCAACAGCCCCGCTGACTGTGATGTGAAAATTACGTCAATTAAAACTTGTCTTGTACGTGCAAGTACTAGGCTAAGGTGGAAAACACTAACCGACTCCCCATTAAGGCTAAATTCAAAATTCTGCATTCAGGTATGGAAGATGAAGGTCCGCAGGTATGAAAATAAAAATCATACCTCTAGTTGCCAGAAGTTTCTTCCTCTCATAGTCATAATCCTAAAGAAACAAAAAGAAGAAACCGAATTGTATTACATGACAAAAGTGCATGGTGCTGGATCTTGATTTTTGTGACCAGACGTTAGCTGGCCTGCCAGTTTCTGCACTGAACAGGAAGATAAAGTTTCTATCCATCCTGTAACCTTTGATTTCACAGAAGAATAAAAAGCCACGAAAAAAAAAACAAAAAAAACAAACTCATGTAAAATTCAATTTCGCCGAGGTCAGGAAAGCAAGCAAACCCAATTTGTGGAACCATGTAGGATTCAACAAATCTTCCGTCTGACTTTACAGGCAGTCGTAACTCAAAACATAATGACAGTCTGGCATTGCCGGAAATGACTCGCATAGCACAGAGCTAAAATTTAACGGGTGCACAAATCAAACCCTAACAATAATACATTTATTGTTATTGTTCTACTTAAATTATAGGAGAAAACAAATTACCGAGGCCAGGTTGACTGTCATTTTTGTCATCAGGCAATTGCCGTATGCCCGTAGAGACAAATAATTTTACGGGAGAGCAGCTTTCTTGCCCACCTAATAGTGTCTTCCTTTCGCAACTTCGACAGCTGCCGTGGCCATTGACAGGCTTGTACAGTGTACTGCTTTTAAGCAGACTGCAGCACATTACCTCCAGGTTTCAGGTCTGATTAAAACAGTCTGTGCTTGTGGCAAGCGATAATTCAAGATCATCTTTGCGAATCAGGCACGACCTGTATTCAGCTCCACTTGCATAAAAACGTGTCATTTTGACACTGAAATGCATGCAGATAATACAATTAAATTATGCGAGATCCTATGATGCTATTTCCCTGGTAGCGAAGGAAACTGGATGTGATTTTTCATCACTTCATTGCATGGAATCACAGCTGTGCATCGCCGTGTGTAGAATATGTCAAGACGGACCTCGTTCAGGGCGTAGAATCTAAACCTTACCTCACTCTGTGTGGGGTCCAAGCTGGGATCCAGGGTCTGGATGATCTCTGGCATGAGGCTGTTCCTCCTCTGTATGTTGACTCTGCCCACCTCTCTCTTGAACGTTCTGAAAAAGAGATGCAACGCTGTGGCCAGGCTCCCAAGGCCTCCGTGACACCCGACTGAACCAGGGGTGGAAAATGCTAGTTCGGAAAGTGAAAGTCCTCCCCAGTATTTTGTTCCGAATCACGTGGATTTGCTAATTAGCACAATAAGAGGTAGAAGTAATCAGTGAAATCAGCCGGCCGTGTTCATGGGTGGAAGAAACATCTGGCAGGACTTTCATTTTCTGACCCCTGGAATTTCTACCTCTGCAGAGAAGCAGAATCGTGCCAAATAAAGTGTGCGGAGTTGCACTTGTAAAACTCAACCAGCATCATTCTGAGAGTCAGCTGGGCGGCCATTTTCTTCTCAGCGCCCCAGTGCCAAGCACCTGGATTACAGCGTGAGCTCAGATGGCTCCATGGCTGTTCCAACAAGAAAGTGCCAAGAGGGTGTATTCATAGAGCATTAACACCTTCCCAAATGTGCACGTACCCCCTAATCTCCATTAACAAAGATTAAAATGTTTAATTTTTGTTTTGTTTTAATGCTCGGTACGCTTCGGCAATTTGCCTTGACTGAACCCGTCCGCCAAATGATTTCTGCTCTGCTGGGGGGAGCTTACAGATGGCCGCCGTTATGAATGGAAGCCGAGTG
The DNA here is from genome assembly GCF_018555375.3 of Anguilla rostrata. Lineage (NCBI taxonomy): Eukaryota > Metazoa > Chordata > Actinopteri > Anguilliformes > Anguillidae > Anguilla > Anguilla rostrata. The sequence goes on along the minus strand of NC_057935.1, from coordinate 9,310,619 downwards.
CCGCGAGGAGGCCGCGCTGCCTTCCTGGTTCTGGTCCCTGCCGGCCTCCGATTGGCTGTTCCTCCTGCTCGAGCTGCCAGCGCCTGCTTTGACCCCTGCGCTCTGGGCCGGGGGCGTTTGAGTCTCGGAGGAGGTGGGCGAGTCGTCGTTCTCCGGGATCTGAAAGGACACGAGGATTCGCACGAATCCTATTGGTTATCACGTCTGCACAACACGGCACTGAACCTCAGCACAGTGTTCAGCTGTGTCATGGGGACCAACAGGGGATTCAGAGCTTCAGGGACACAAGCCTTTAACCCTTTTAAGTTGTAAGATCACAAATATGTGATTAGAATGTTCTTAACTGAACACCGTAATGCTGATGTAACAATCACTACTGGTAATTGAAAGCAATGGAGTTGAGTTTACTCAACTTAAAATTTTGAAGAAAAAAAACATTCCAAAATACCAACTCTTCAAAGGGTTAAGCAAATGCATGCTATATTGTTCTGGGATGTCCTCTAACCCTAACCCTAACCCTAACCCTAATGATCTATCTGCAATGTGCTGGAATTCCAACTTCTGAGATGAGAACAAAACTGGCAAATTAAAGTCACTCACAGGAGACAGAGCACTTCCATGACATCTGTGCCTACTCCCTGCTAGAAACACGCGGTGCGGATTATCTGCAGATCACGCCCACTTTGGACCACAAAATGAAAGCATAATGATACAGTAAAAATGTGGTGACAGGGTAATTTCAACCCGCGGTTAGCACACCTGAAACTTCCCCAGTGCGCGCGGATCACTGCACAGAAGCGAAAAGCAGAGCAATTATCCCACTGAAATTAAGAGACATTAGAGCTTTAATGAGCCACCATTACGGCTAAAGCTTATAATGCAGGGAAGTGATATGAGAGCGAAGAAAAATATGGGTGAGATGGCCAAGCTAAACAAATGAGCATATCTTTTTCCACCCGGCACAGTTTAACAATAACAGGAGCTGTGTTAATGACAGTACCCCCTCCAGGCTCACCACTACAGGAAAATGATATATGGAAACTACAATATATGTATTATATTGTACAATGTATGTAACACATTTTTCCATGTTGTACTATAAATGTTATATATTTTTACATCATATGTTTACATACATTTAAAATATACTGTGAAAATACACTTAAATATTCCGCTTTTGCATATGTATGTAAACAGAGAGCGTTAATAATTTTATACATACATTTTAAAATATTAAAATACATTCTTTTTAAATACATGTTGGTGACTTATGTATTTCATAAATACTGTATATTACATAATATATTTCAACAGATTTAGATTTTATCACCATATATTTCAATATATTATTTTTCCATATGGGTACTTGGCTTAATAAGAGAGATCAGTGGGCATGCTCACTTCAGTCCGGTTAGGGTGTAATATGGAAGTTATTTAAAAGGTCTTACCTGCTCCAGCCTGGTGTCACTGCCCCTCAGCGTGGTCTTGCCCTCCTCTTGATGCCCAGACAAACCGGGGGGTGGAGCCGGGCGGGGCTTCGCATGCAGCAGGGAAGCCACCACTGCTTCGTGCACGGTGGCAGCGCCTGGGGAACGAGGAGAGCTTTCACCCACAGCTTTCACTGCAGCAGCATTCTGAGAGCGAACGGCGTTCCCACGGTACGGGTCGCTGCGACAGGGCCACCTGTCCTTTACCGTGACCGCTGCGAGAACAGCCAAGCCAATCAGAGAGTGACAGTGACAGCACGCAGGTCAGAGAGGGGAGGAGTCGGAGAGAGAGCGCCAGCGCAGGACCTGCGTACGAGCGGTTGAAGCCGGTGTACAGAGGGGAGAGTAACCTGGGTCGGAGAGGCGGAGCTGCTGCATCAGCAGGTTGAGCCAGTAGTTCGCGAGGCCGTTCCCGGCGGGAGGAGCGTCGCACGCGGTCTTCGCCGGCGCGGCGTTCTCGCACGGGCCCAGCCCGAGGAGCAGGCGTCGGGCCTCGTACAGGTTCGCCACGTTCCTCTCCAGGCTCTTCACCACCACCGACTGGACGGAGAGAGCGCAGAACAGACGCGCGTCATTCCTTTTAGGCCTCGTTAAAATCCCGATGCACCCTTTCCCCGTTTCCCCAAGACCTTTACTCAGTAGCTTTCATTTACACCCTTAACTGCAAAATCAATATGACTCACAGGACAGACAGGAAGTCGCATTTTCTTCTGTTTTATGTGAGGGAAGTGAGATCTCTAATAAAGCTGTGTACAGAGAGGTGGGAAAGCGGTTGGCTTCTCCGGAATATCAAACATTGACAACATAACAGCTCAATTACGCCACCGAGGGACTGGAGGATATGCTGATGCGGAGCGATTCAGAGTGAGGCATGATGGGTAATGGGAATACCTTAGCAGTCTGTTTAACCTTTGGCTTGACGCTGATGAAGACGCCCAGGTTCTGCATCATCTGGCTCAGCTTGCGTGGGTCCGACTCCCCGTCCTCCCTCATGTCGAACATCAGGCACACGGGCAAGCAGTCCTGAGGGACGATCACAGAGTCGCACAGGTCAGAGAAGCGAGCACAGAGTCACGCAAGCTGCAGCAGCGATCACACACTCAGTCACACAGCTCACGGATGCATCATTACAGAGCAGGGAGTCTTGCTCAGCAAACTCTGACACATAAAGTCAACAACATGTCACATGAAACTTGACCATTTAACCCCAAATTTTAATCTAACCTGTGGAAAAAACATTTTAAATCAAAAGAACCAATCAACCCTTGCATATGATGAAAAGTGGGAGGGGACAAAGTGGACAGGATGTTCCTCAGGGGGAGACAGACGCTGAGGACAGACACCCACCAGTAGCTGCTGTCGGGCAAGGCACACGCCATCGGCACTCCCCTGGATGCTCAGAGAGGCGGAGCCTTGGGGCGTGTTCAGGTCAGGTAGGAGGATCTGAGTTTGGGTCAGGTGCATCACGTTCAGGAAGTTGGCCCCGTTCTGGCCCAGCAAGAACAGGTGCTGCTGGGAGGTGACGTCCAACTGGGTGCTGACCGTCACGCTGTTCTCCACGCCAAGGAGAAGCTCTGCGAGCACACTGGTGGCCTTCTGCTCGGGGTCAGGGGTCAAAGGGAAAACAGAAGGGCAAGGGTCATCGGAACACTAGATGAGAGAATGAATCTAATCAATTAACAAATCAATCCAACAGTGAGGAAGAGAGAAGAGAGAGAGAAAGAGGGGGAGAGACAGGGAGGGAGGGAGAAATAAAGAGATGGAGCAAGTGAGAGCAGAGCGATAGAGAGAGAGAGAGAGAGTGCGAGCTGGTGCATAATTCTGCGGTACACGCAGTCAGTATTTGACACATGTATAATTCATGGACGCCAGACGGGAGGTAAAGATGGAAGCAGAAGGGCTGGCACGGCGAGGCGCGGCTGCTCACTTTGACCGAGGCGCAGTTCCCCTGCAGCCCCCGCACTTGGCAGGTGCTGGTGTAGAACTTGGGCTGCTGTCGGAAGCTAACGCTAACGCCGAACGTGTGCGCCACGTGCTGGACGACCGGCGAGCCGGCGTCCAGGGGGGCCTGGGGGACCAGCGCCCCCGGCAGGTCAAAGGTCAGGACCAGCGGCTGAAGCTCCTGCGGGGGAAGAAGACCAGATTCTCAGCGACAGACTCTGTGTGTGTCACCAGACAAAAACACTGCAAACTCGCCAGTAATAATCACCACAGAGCCTAAAATAATTGGCTCTGGTCGGTCGCCAGTAACACGCAGGGCAGAGTCAAGAATAATAAGCGCTACACCAATTATATGCACCCGGATATCACCAGTGATGCTGCTGCAGATTCACCAGTGCTAATCTCTGGAAATAAAATCCTGTCAGCGAAAGGTTCTCACATAGCTTTCTAAAACGCGAGTCCCTGGCGAGTGTAAATACTCCAGTGGAATTCGCCATAATGTCATGGAAACACAGGAGAGTGTAAATCGTGAGAGGGCCTCACGAACCCTGCGGTTAATTTGACATTCGAGTGCGTCTGTGTGATGTCGCAGAACGCGTGATGTCATGCTTTGGGTCACGAACGCGAACGGAAACGTGCGCTGTCGATTATGCGCCTGCATAATTAATACTCACTCGTATTCTTGTCCTGGCAGACTCCACGCCGAGGACAGGCCCGGCGATTGACACCTGCGAAAGAGGATTAACCAGAACCCCGGGTGAGAGAACTTACGGTCTTAGAGAAACACCTTCTCAAAGGCGTAGCTGAGGTGTGACATGCATACAGTGACTTCTATTTGTTCTTCAGTGAAACTGAGTATTTACTGCTGAAACAATGGAAGTGTGACCAAGTTTAGTCTCAGAACCAAAATGGTGAGAACCCAAGACATTCTCACTTTACTATCCGCTACAGAAAGTAACAGGCACACCAAACACAAGTACTTTACTAGCTAGCTAGTGAACATCAATGTTTCAGTTTACCTTGCTTTTCCATTTCATGTTATGCCACTATGCATCACTGGAAAGCTAGCTAGTATCTACCAATGTTTCAACCATTTTTAAATGTATTTTGCAGGCAAACATTCAAGTGGCTGTCATTTAAGTTTTAGTACATTACAGTAATTAGCAAGCTAACTAATATAAATTATATTACATCAATATTGTTAGTGGGAATAAAATGGCGCATTTAAACATTGCCAAAAGTACTATTAATGTGCCACTTAAAATGCTCCCACATGCAGCCTGTAATGTGATCATTATTATCTTTTGGGCAATAAAATGGTGATTGCGTCTGATGGTATCTCGTTGCTGGGTGACAGTACCTGGTTGCTGGGTGACAGTACCTGGTTGCTCTTCTCCCCGGTCACACTATGGCGGTTGGAGTCCGGGAAGTGAATGTGACACTCTGTCACCTCCATCACCTTCTTAATGTTCCCGCCACCTTTCCCTATGACATGGGAGTGCTCCGTGTGCGCCACGTCCATCTTCAGCGTCACTTTGTTCACCTGGACGCGGGGATAACACAAAACAGGGAGCATTGCCATTTCCTGAACACAAGGTCACATCACAAGTCACTCGTTAAGGCCTGTAGGGTCTCCATTTTAAGCATCTCTGGAAAAGAGAGTTTGCTAAATGAATGCAATGTCAAGTAATGTAAGGACCACAACACCACAGGTTCAGTAAGGAACACACCACCGCAGGTTAAGGAATGAACACATAGGCCAGCATTAAATAAAAGGTCATTAACTGTAAAAGAGGAAAAGCGTGGAAATGAAGATGAGACATGCATAAAATACATAACTGCAAATAAAATGTGGAGCTAAAAGGAGCCTTAAATAACGCAAAGGTGCTGTTAATAAACACAGGAAGGTAGAGCTTACTAACGAGAGCAGAAAAAGTGAGAATAAATCCATTCACAGTCACCCACCTTTGTCTCGAGGAGGTCTAAGATCTTCCTCTTGGCCTCGCGTACGTTGATTCTTTTTCCTTCCACCTTCACGTGAGGATCTGCCGGAGGAAGCACAGAGAGGCGTTTACGGTGTCACGTGATCGTTCGAACCAAGCCGTCGGGTTCCGGGTTAACTCAGCACCCGCCAACGCGATGCAGTGAGGGACAGGAGATCCCCCCCCCCCCCCCCATTGTATGGAAACGGGCAGTTGGGGTGACAGCGCTCTTACCTTTCTTTGACTTGGCACCAATTTTCAGCTTGGAGGGCCACTTAATCTGGGTGTTAGTTTCCATCATCACCTGCGGAAAGACGACAGGTGTGTGGGGGGGGGGGGGGGTGTTTTAACACCAGAGGAAGTGTCTAAACTGTCCCCGTTCATCTGTTAGCGTCAAAAATAAGCGCCATCGCTCTGTCACCAGGTGCTCAGCCTAACGCCGAGAAAGGAGGAGCGAGACAGGCGCTCTCGCCGGGGACAGGGCTGCCGGCGCCGGGGTCTTCGGCTCGCTCTCACTTACCCTGTCAAAGAACTCCTCTCCTGTCAGGCCGTCTTCGTCTTTGGGGGCTGCGGAAGCGAAAGAGAGAGGAGAGCGGGTTTTGAGAACTGCGCTCTGAAGACCCGAGCCATTGCCTTCAGAGCCCATTTGTCAGAGTGACGTGTGGCTGGAACTGACATTGTGTGGTGTGTGTGTGTGTGTGTGTGTGCGTGCGTGTGTGTGTGTGTGTGTGTGTGTGAGGTGTGTGTTGTGTGTGTGTGTGGGTGTGTGTGTGTGTGTGTGTGTGTGTGTGTGTGTGTGTGTGTGTTGGTGGTGTGTGTGCGTGTGTGTGTGGTGTGTGTGTGTGTTGTGAGCGTGTGTGTGTGTGGCTGTGTGTGTGTGTGGTGTGTGAGCTGTTGTGTGTGGCGTGTGTGTGTGTGCGTGTGTGTGTGTGTGTGAGCGTGTGAGCGTGTGTGTGTGTGTGTGTGTGTCGTGTGTGTGTGTGTGCATGTGTGTGTGTCTGTGTGTGTGTGTGTGTGTGAGCGTGTGAGTGTGTGTGTGCGTGTGTGTGGGTGTGTGTGTGCGTGTGTGTGTGTGGTGTGTGGCGTGTGGCGTGTGTGTGTGTGTGTGTGTGCGCGCTGTGTCGGGCCTTTCTTGTGTGTCCCAGTGTAGGAACAGCACGTCTTTGCATCCTTGGGAAGTGTGCAGGACGTGGGTGACTGCAATGAGCCCCAGGGTGCTGTGCTTAATCATCACAACGACATCACTTCCTCTCTCTCTTTCAAGTGCATACAAGCTCACATATCCAAGCTCAGACCACAAACGCACACAATATATTCCAATATATTTATGCACATATGTCCACACATACACACACACACATTGGCCCATGCATGTACCTATGACATTCATCCATTCACACACACCTGCATGTACACTCTTTCATGTGAAACACACATTCTCTCTCACACACACACACACCCCTCTTTACTCTCACAAAACTCAAAGAGATAGGCACATCCGGAGTGGATTAATCAATTGAACAGTTTGTTGAGAGACAATAAACAAATTAAATGGACACAAAATCAATGCACAGGAATGTCAGAATAATACTCAAAGTGAGTGCAATTACAAAAATTGACACAGGAAAATTATCTTCACAATTATTTGCACTTAAAACTTAGAACAAAGCTATGCAAGGCAGAGAAAGCTTGCTGCAGATCAATATGGTCATAACTGTCTGTGATTGTGGAGCTTTGGTCGGGGGGGGGGGGGGTTCAACACTCTGCAGTATTTGCGTTTGATAGGTCAATATAAAATTTAAATGATCAAAATCATCGTGCAGCCATTTCACAGACTACAGAACAAAATCAGAGATCCAGCACACAAGCCTAAATTAAGTTTTAAAATGAGTCTGTAGTAAAGTATCTCAACCTCTGATTTACATATTACTGAATACTACATTATATATTTTACGTTTGGGAATTCTATATTCAATCTGCAGCACAGATCTGTGATATCAAACTGATTTCCATTGTTCCAAAACAGAGGTGATTGACTACATTTCCTGTACACAGACATATATGAGCAATGAAGGGTAACATTGAAAAGAACACCAAAAGTGTAATTATGTGGGAGTTGTACGCTGTGAAGCAAAGCTCGTGATGATATGCTTCGAAAATTAGCTTGAAGTTTCAATAAATGGGACTTTTTTTTTGTTTGTAAACTGGCCAGTTTTCTCAGCCTTTCTGCTGTTCCACGGTGGTGTTTTCGATTCGCTGCCAGTCCCTGCCCCGATCGCTATAGGTTACGCGGTGCTGGGCCCAGGAATGGGCAAGCAGCATGGGGCCTTAAAAGAACACAAAGAGGGGGGCGGAAAAAAAGCCCCATCAACACGGCTGAGTATTTCACCCCAGACCCTAGTGACGCAGGCACTCTCCCCCCCTACCCCCTCCCTGCACTCTCTCTCTCACTCACACACTCACACACACACACTCAGAGCCCATAAGGCTTTTTTAAACTCCCGACAATGGATGCCGTCAGTGCCTGTTGAACGCTCTCGCGTCAGGGCTAGCCATAACAACCGCAGCCGGCTCAACAGCACCTTTTCCGACAAGGCACTTAGCATCGCGCGGGACACAGGAGTCAGAGACCGCCTTCAGACGAGCCGGGGAGCTCGCTTCCCCCTGACAAGAAGGGATAAAGCGAAAAACACAAAACCCTCGCTGGAGGAAGCCGGGCCGTCATTCTGTTAACCACACCACCGGGACGCATGTATAAACACCTTCAGGCGGATTTTCTTTTCTTTTTTAAACCCCTCCGTTGAGGAGTGTGGAAACTGCGGGCTCGTCTGGAGCGGAGCCGAGTTCCGGACGGCCCCCTGGAAACTCACCGTGCAGCATGCACTCCAGCTTCCTCCTGTCGATCCGGAACCGCTCCTCCACCCACTCCGGGTCCGCTACTTCTGCCAGAACCGGGTCCGGGTCCGGAGCGGCGCTCTCCTCTTCCTCCTCTCCCTCCTCTTCCTCCTCCTCCTCGTGAGGAGCGGCGGTCCGGTCCGGCTCGGACGCGGCGTCGGGGGCAGGCTCGGCCCGCGGGCCCGGGGGGCTCAGTTCGGGACCGTCCTCAGCAGAGGTGCTCATGGCGAGAGTGCTGTCAGTGTGGCCAAGGAGACGGAGAGGAGAGGGGGAGCAGAGGGACCCAGTACCCCCACCTCCCCCCCCCCTCCTACCCCATCGTGACCCCGCCCCCACCCAGCCTCATTTACATCAGGGTCTGTGTGCGGGGGAGGGAGAGGGGGAGGGGACTGTGCAGGAGCAGGGGACTGCCCCATCTATAGACTACAACCATTTCCACAGGAGAGACCAATCACATGAGGGCACACATACACACGCAGTGCTTACGTACACACAGGACACACACACGATACACATGCAGTGCTCACATACATACAGAACACATACGGGATACGCATGCAGTACACGCATACACACAGGACACACACCGGATACACACACTGTGCACACATACACACAGGACACACACTGTGCTCACATACACACAGGACACACACCGGATACACACACTGTACTCACGTACACACAGGATACACACACTGTACTCACATACACACAGGACACACACAGGATACACACTCCATGCTCACATACACACAGGACACACACAGGATACACACACTGTACTCACGTACACACAGGATACACACTCCATGCTCACATACACACAGGACACACACAGGATACACACACTGTACTCAGGTACACACAGGATACACACTCCATGCTCACATACACACAGGACACACACCAGGCTGTAAGTCACTCACCCAAAGCAGAGGGTGTTTGTACATGTCATAACTTTTACATTCCTCTCGGTCAGAGAAAAGGGAAAAAAACTTGAAACACTCCGGTTTACAACTTCTGGGAAAGAGGCAACAGGAATCGGAGATTGTTTTGATGTGCTTGGTAAACTCTGTAAAAAAGGCCACTTGCTCCAAGCAAAACCATATGCAGCCATAACTTCCCCCCTGACCCCCCCCCCCCCCCCCACCCGCACTCCGCATGGCGGGGGCCTCAAGGCGGCCAGGTAGACACTCCAATTACACTGTACCCGCTGGGCACAGCGGGCGGTCAGCTGCACTGTAATTACAGCTGTACCGGAGGACGCCGCTTCTCGGAGACCGCAGGGTTCACCAGCTCCCCGGCACCTGGGAGTCCTCTCAGCCGGGGGGCAGAGAGGGACAGGCTGGGCTGAATTAAAAAAACGGGGGGGGTCATTTCCCAGAAGCACAACTCTCACCTCCTCAGAGCTCTCACAGAGCGATCGCTAAATATTTCATTGGACTCTACTGAAGTGGCGCGCAGGACAGGACCGTCTGTCAGGCACAGCCGAGGCACACCAGCCGTGCTTTTCTGAATCAAACCCGCCTGGTAGCCGCTCGCTATAGAATGGCGAGCCGCTTGTAAATAAGTGTCACGATTTAAGTGAATGGATTCGAACAGAGACAAATCCCCCCCCACCCCCCCCCCTCCCGGGCCTAACTCCCCTCAGCCTGAAAGAGAAGGAGAAGGCTTGAGATTCCGCTGAGCTCGGTGGACGCGGAGGGGCGGGCCCAGGAGAACAATGCGGACGGATGAAAGGGCCAGTCCGCTGACGGGCGGCGACGACGCTGTGTTTGCGACCGTCGCCTGGCAACCCATTTGTTTACGAACAAGTGGGCAGTGAGAAAGTCATAAACTTCACGCCAGAGGAGGAGGAGGGGGGAAAAAAAGGCACGTCTCCTCAGCGACCAAAATACAGCCAAACTGCCAATCCCCGACTTGTTTGCCAAACCTTCAGTTATTTCTTTTTTCTCCATTTTCTCAAATGTAGCTCAGTATGTACTAGCCCACTGGCTGAGATCAAACCAGCAGGTATACTGGAGACAGACTGATTTCTGGGAATGTTCTAAGAAAAAGTGCAAGCCTGGAGATGGTCAAAGCACATTTGAACACCTGCTAGTGACATGCGGACAAACATGGAAGCCTGCCCTTCCCACAGCCATTTACCCTAATTACACAGTCCAGGATGTGAAAGCATTAGTATAACACGGTCACCAGAAACACCGCGATCACTGATTCACTGTGTCCCCTCATGCCTTATGCCAATAAAACAGATTTATTATCACCGTCACTTTTATAAAATGAAGAAGAGGGCCACTGAAATGGCTGAAGATCCAACCCTCACTCAAAGGTAGAGTCATTCGTATCCTGCCCTCACCACCCAACCCCCCCCCCCCCCCCCCCCCCCAAACAGAATGAACTTTTTAAAACAGTAAAGTCTGTGTGTTCTGTCACAAAGTGTGCTGGGAAATCTCCGGGGAATGGGAGAAGATAAAGTGCTTCACAAAGCTGTGCTTTTTTATGGCCCCATTGCCTGGAGACTCCCCTGCTCAGGAATGAACCTGCTCTTCAGCCCGGGCCTGCACCTCGGTAAAGACTGCAGCCCCCACAACCCACACCGTCCCTGAGCAAAGCGCAGGGGGACTTCCACAGTGAAGGGCGATCCATTACCCGTGTAAAGAGACCAGCGCATAATTATATACTGGGGGGGGGGGACAGAATTTGCACTCTTTCAGTACAAACACAACAGAATGGTGTGGGTGGATGTGTTTGTGTGTGTGTGTGTTTGTGTCTGTGTGTGTGTGTGTGTTTGTATCTGTGTGTGTTTGTGTGTGTGTGTGCGTATGAGTGTATGTGCATGTGTGTCCGTGTCTGTGTCTGTGTGTGGGTCTGTGGTTGGAAGAGCACTGACGCAGTCACAGTAGTCCAGCACTGGATTTAATTGAAAACTCCTCCAAGCACCACTAAAGCAGGGAGTCTCAGAAGTCCACTGGGCATTTAACCCATCTCTAAAGCAGCTCCCGTGACCTCACGGTCCCTAAAGCCGGGAAAAAAAAGCCCAGCAATGCCGCCGTATCACCTGAAAATGGCCTTCTGCGGGAGCGGGTGAGAGAGGCGCCTCTTAATCGCTACGAATTAAGCCCTCGCTTGTTCCCGGGAACTGTGGGGGCTGACTTGTGAATGGAAATGCGTTCGCTGAGAACGATCAGCATATTATATGCTGCGGCACAGCGGGCATGCATGGGGCGCATGGCTGAAAACCATAACACAGAATTATTGCTAACTGGCCCAGGCGCTAATGAGAAATTTCACTGAGTGACACTTACAGCTACAGGTGCTCTATATATATATATATTTATATTTCACTCTAATTAACCAGTGAAATATGAATATATATATATATATATATATATATATATATGGCATTCAAAACTTTTAGCCTGCCTCACCTAAAGAGCATCCTCTGGTCAGCACAAACTAACTCTCAACTCCGGAATATTCATGAACAGTAAGCGCGGATGGCTGATTTTGATCCTGACCAACTGACAGTTTTATCATTTTTGTTATTTTTCTTTCCCAATCACATATCGATGCTGAATTGAATTGCTGCTCTTTGACTGCCCTTGATGATAATTCATATTCATAAGGTTCAGTCTCCACCGAAAAGCTTTAGGTTTCATGGTCCAAGGATGTAATTTAAATGGGTTTATATATTATTAATGCAATGGAGCATCTGGAGGAGCGTTACTGTATTGGCAGTACCTCCCGGGGGACTGTGGGTAACATACAAATTTATACATTGAACACCTCTGCATTCAGCTTCAATCCAATCATAAAGTCTATTTCACAAAAGTCCCATTTCTTTAATAAGTAAACAAAAGACTAGGCAAGTGTACTCGCCATACTTAGGTACCATATTTGGACAAATGGTTTCATGTCTTGCAACTCAGCACCAGGTGGCACTGCAGCGAAATCAACTCTTGCAACTCTGTCCTTGACAGCAGACCTAAGATCAGCCATTCCATATCAATCCTATCCTCTGTCCAATTAACTCTAAATTTATTCTGATCCAGGGTTAGCTGCCAAGGATAAAAAATGCACCCAAACCAGTTTCAGGGGTGCAAATCAAATTAAGTCACTATAAGTTACTTTGAGATACTGAAAAACATCTGAGCAGCCTGTCAATTTGCCTTAACCAATATCTGTTTTGAACTACATGTTGAATTATTCATTATGTAGAGGCTTGAAAAATACTGACAGCACAAGGAGAGCAATGCAGTGAATGACAGGACTGAACAGCACACAGAGATTAAAACAGTGGGCCGTTCAGTCAGTGTCAGATAGCCAGTATCATTTAACCACACACGCACAAAGAAATGTATCATTGAACCACATATATGCACAGACAGCTCAAATGTACGGAAACCAGTGCTTTAATGATTTATCAGATACCAATGGATGATTGTTGTTAATACAGATAATATAATACTGAGGTGCATTCATGTTTAAAAAAATAAAATAAAATAATAAAAAACACTTTTTTTTACATTACATTACATTACATTACATTATAGGCATTTAGCAGACGCTCTTATCCAGAGCGACGTACAACAAGTGCATAGGTTTCAAGATGTAGAGGCGCAAAAGAAACACTAGAGTGAAGTAAGGATCGTAGTGCCAGAAGTGACCACATCGATCAGGACTCCAACCCTGTAGAGTAAGCTTGTTCAGCAGCAAGAATCCTACCAAGTACAAAGTACAAACTAGCACTGGAATCACACCTAATCATACAAAAACAATCCTACCAGATACACTAACATAATCAAATTATCCTAGCTAGGTACAATGAGCTGAACTATAGGCTAGGGAGGGGTGGGGAGAGGTGCAGCCTGAAGAGATGAGTCTTCAGTCTGCGTTTGAAAGTGGTGAGATTCTCTGCTGTTCTGACCATCACGGGAGGTCATTCCACCAGCGAGGGGCCAGGACAGACAGCAGACGGGAGCGGGAAGTGCAGACGCGAAGAGGGGAGGTGCCAAGCGTCCAGAGGTGGCAGAACGGAGAGGTCTGGCTGGTGTGTAGGGTCTGATGATCCTCTGAATGTACCCTGGTGCTGACCCCTTAGCTGCCTGGTATGCAAGCACCAAGGACTTAAATTTGATGCGAGCCATAACAGGCAGCCAGTGGAGGTCAGTGAGCAGGGGGGTGACATGGGAATGTCTGGGGAGGTTGTAGACCAGACGCGCTGCAGCATTCTGGATGAGCTGCAGGGGTCTGATGGCGGATGCTGGCAGACCAGCCAGTAGCGAGTTGCAGTAGTCCAAGCGGGACAGGACCATCGCTTGAACCAGGAGCTGGGTTGCGTAGGTGGTGAGGAAGGGGCGGATTCTCCGGATGTTGTACAGGAAGAACCTGCACGTTCGACTCACCGCCGTGATGTTCTGGGAGAGGGACAGTCTGTTGTCCATCACCACTCCAAGGTTTTTTGCGGTGGGTGATGATGACACCACAGTGTCCCCCAGGGAAATAGAAAAGTCAAGAAGGTTAGAGGATGGAGCAGGGATGAAGATCATCTCCGTCTTGCCTGGGTTCAGCTTAAGATGGTGGTTATCCATCCAGCTCTGGATGTCCCTCAGGCAGGCAGAGATGCGAGCAGAGACCTGAGTGTCAGAGGGCGGGAAGGAGAGAAAGAGTTGGGTGTCATCGGCATAACAATGATAGGACAACCCATGGGCAGAGATTACAGGACCAAGAGATTGGGTGTACAGGGAGAATAGGAGGGGACCAAGGACAGAGCCCTGGGGAACTCCTGTGGCAAGGGGGCGAGGTGCTGATACTGCACCAGCCCAGGCGACTTGGAAGGAGCGACCGGAGAGGTAGGACTCAATCCAGTCAAGTGCTGTGCCACAGATCCCCATAGCTGCCAGGGAGGACTGAGGTGGGGAAGGAGTGCTGAGGAGAGAGGAGAAAATGGAGAACAGCTGATGAGGGTTAGAGGCAGATTTATGGATTTTTGTTTGATAATAATTAATTTTGGCAGAGGTTACAGCGGTAGAAAATGTAGCTAGTAGAGACTGGTAGGCAGACAGGTCGGATTGAGCCATGGATTTCCTCCACTTCCTCTCCGCTGCACGTAGGCTGGCCCGGTTGGTTCGGAGGGGGTCAGACATCCACGGACTGGGAGGGGACGAGCGTGCCTGCCTGGAGACTAGAGGACAGAGAGAGTCAAGTGCTGAGGAGAGCGAGGAAGACAGAGTGGAGGATGCAGAGTCAGTGGGAAGGTTGGAGAAGGATTCAAGAGTGGGGAGTGAAGCAGTGACACTGGAAGCGAGAGAGGAGGGAGAGAGGGAGCGGAGATTCCGGCGGACCATGACAGTAGGAGTGGATGGAGGGGAGGGAGGGAGGGGAGTAAGAGGGAGGGAGAAGGAAATGAAGTGGTGGTCAGACTGGTGCAGAGGGGTCACTGTGGGATTGGAAGAGGAGCAATTCCTCAGGATAACCAGGTCTAGGAGATTGCCAGCTTTGTGTGTTGGTGGGGAGTGCATTAGGGAGAGATCGAATGAGTGAAGTAGAGGCAGGAAGGCTGCGGAGTGGGAGGCATCAAGGTGGATGTTGAAGTCTCCCAGGAGGATCAGTGGGTGGCCATCCTCTGGGAAGGAGCTCAGCAGGGTGTCGAGCTCATCAAGGAAGTTTCCCAGGGGCCCTGGAGGGCGATAGATAACTACAATATACAAGTTAACAGGATAGGTGATTGAGACAGAGTGGTATTCAAAGGTAGAGATGGAGAGGTGAGAGAGGGGGAGAACAGAGAATTTCCAGGAGGGAGAGATCAGCAAACCTGTGCCCCCACCACGGCCAGATGGGCGGGGGGTGTGAGAGAAGGAGAAGGAGGAGGAGAGGGCTGCAGGGGTTGCAGTGTTGCCTGGTGTGATCCAGGTCTCAGTGAGGGCAAGGAAATGTAAAGAGAGGGACGCGTAGGCTGAAATGAAGTCAGCCTTCCGCGTAGCAGACTGGCAGTTCCATAGCCCTCCTGCGACCGTGAAGTTGTCACAGGGGGTCAATGAGGGATAGCGAAGGTTGGAGGGGTTCCGTCGCCGCGGGGGCCTCGCCTGCAGAAGCGAGTTCTGAAGGGGAGAGAACAGGTTGGGATGGGATGGGCACATAGCATAGCAGTGAGAACAGGGAGTAGAGAGAGGAAGGGTGATGGTAGAAGGATAGGGATACAATGACACAAACTGGGAGGGAGCGACGCTAGCGTCGCTCCAAGCCAGACTACAAGCCCTAATTAGCAAATGAAAAGCAGCTGGTGACCAAGCAATTGCCCCACAAACCAGCAGCTAACTAGCTCCACACAATGCCTGCTTGATGCAGTCAGTTAAGAGCAAATGAGGCTAATAAGGTACTACACTTTAAACTACACTTCACAAACAAACACCAAAACTAATGCTGGGCAACTACAAAACAGGTAGAAGTCTAATCTAGCTACACTAATGGCAAAAAACAGATACTTAGCCCGCTCTAGGAGAACTTCTGCGGGTTCTGCACAGCTGAATCCTGATTGCACTTTCTACATTTTCAATGTTTCCACTTTGAACGCTATATCTGCTCAAAATGCAATCTTTGAGATATGTGTACTTCAGTTTGTTGGGTGTGCGGGGGGGGGGGGGGGGGTAACCAGAAGCTGCAACATGTTTCTCCAAACTTCCAAGTCAGTGTTCTAGAACTCCATTACATCCCATTACCAGTCATTGTTACATCAGCATTAGAATGTTCAGAACAAGGTCACACTGTGCACAATCACCCTTCTGACCAGACCACCACACCAATAGTACACCGCTACTGCATCTTCAATGCAGCATCATTGCAGTTAGAACATCATCCTGAATACAGCTGCTTAGGATGACAGACCACACTTGCGGTTGGGTTAGGATGTAAAACATTTAGCTAGGTTTCAACTTGCACTCTAAATCTTTTGAAACTGTTTGAGACAATCTTTGAAATATGGCTGCCCCTATTTTGTGCCCCTGTCATCCAGTTTAACCACAGTTCAGTGGGTGCAATCAGAAGTGCGAGATATGTATTTAACGTACAGTACTTAAGATGCAGTGTCACGCTCTAGTAAAAGCATTCTGCAATTGAGCATTCAGTTCAACATTTCAGCTTATAAAACACTTTGTTTTTTCTGCCTTGAACACTGCCCTGGGGTGTGATCACGATATAAAATATTGTGCTACTGTTCACCTTCAGCATTACATTCACTCTAAATCGTTTGCAACTTCTGACAAATATCCTTGAGATTTGCTACCATTTGGTATGTAGACTGGGTATTCAAAACATAAATGTGAACTATTTACAACATAAATGGGACTTAACTGAACGGCCTGTTTGCAGATCGTTGCAGGTATGCCGACCGAGAGGGTGACTGTTTGCAAAGTGCCACGGTGTCGGCGTATTGTAACCACTTTACGTGCTTTAAATGCGCTACATTACCCCGCCACGAGCAAATGTTCCGACGTCCGTGACGCATCCAAGAATGCATCTCCCGAGGACTGGTAGAACTGCAGCAAACAGTTCAGAGTAAACTTTCTGTTCAATGCACAAACCATTCTGTCTACCAAATATTCCCCATAATGTAAACCCATAGAAATCACCCTAGTAACATCGCAAGCATACTAACATCGCTCAGTAACCCGATGCTCCACAAAGCATTGTTTCAGTTTGTTAACATTTTTAAACACAGCCTTGAATCCACTCCGAAGTTCGTAATTGCATTAGATTACATACTCCACTCGTTTCATTGTCTGTTGCGCACAATCCTTTATGGAAAAAAAATGAAATGAAATTTGCAAAGAACGGCAAACTTGGTCCAGCAGAATTTAAATAGAAAATGATTAATGCCAACCTATGACTCCAGCTCAGTGCACTACAACACATGATTCAGCGGGATTCAGCAGCACAACGCGCCAAACGAGAAATGGGGGGAATCAGAGTGAGCTGATATTTTAAGGATCTTTCTTCTTGACTGAGCACCGCAATCTCTGTATCTCAGTGACAGCAGTGAGAAAATCAACTTCATCTGACCTCTCTCCACATAATGCCCTCTCTCCTGCAAGCTCAGCAAACAATCCAGCGTGGACTAAGAGAGCTTATGAAACACCCTTCAAATCCACTGTGACACCGCCACGTTTCTGCTCCAAGAGAAAATAACACAAAGTGACCTAGACTGAGTTTGGCCGCGATACCTTGTCCATTTCAGTCAGTCACACAACTGCCTTTTAGAGGGAAAATATACCCTGTCACTACCATCCACAAAACCATTGTGCTTTTCGAGCAGGCCTACATTGACCCTGCAGGCAAAATAACACAGAATGCTATTATAGGGTAAATTAACATCTCTGCCTGTCATCCAGACTAAAATCAGGAACATGCACAATAATGTTCTTTTCTTCTTTGAAATGATTGCTTCTCTGTGAAACAAGCAACAATTACAACCGTTAACCAGGAAATGGGTGAAATAAACAGTTTACCAGTTATATGGTGTAACATCATCAATATTGCCACCAGCCACAGGAAGTTTAATCCGCAAAAAAATCCACAAATCTTCCCCATATATGAGCTCCAGACAAAAGTTTCTTCTTGGAGTTTGAATCAAATTACAAGGTTTTGGTGAGATACACTAGAACACTCTTTCTGCTGTCAGGGTGTTTTGGAGAAAAAAAATATGACAATAAAACCAAGACCTACCGATATCAATATTGCACAGTTGTTACAGCAGTAAATTTACCCTAGTTTGCGCAGGACTCTTACTGTGATACTGCATATTTCCTAGAGGAAATAAATAAATTTTTCACTCTGAATATACAATTTCAGTCATGAGTACTTTTCAGAAGTTACAGGATTCTGGGAGTATAATGCTGACAAAGAACAATAGGTACAGCCAAAAAAGAGGAATAGTGCAGAGGAATTTATTTACCAACACGGACCCCTATGTGGATAGATGCACTCCTACCGTGCTTTGCTGGTGGAATGTAGCTGTACAAATAGCCCTGCAAGCACAGCAGTTCTATTGTGCTGCTTAAGAATGTACACAACATTATCAGTCACAGAAGTGTTGGAGAAGTAAAAAATTGTGCAAATGTGCAAAAATATTAAGGCGGGGGGGTGGGTTGGGGGGGGGGGGGGCGGTCCAGTGGGGGTTGTGATCACCTGGGAGCTGAAGTGAACATATTAAGTGGAAGAATGCAAAACAAAGCAAAACAATGCTCAACAAAGCTGTAAACTCTACAGTGTCTGGTGTAATGAAAGTGGCGCCAGAGACCCAACACGAACAACATTGAATTTCACTAGCTAACAAAAAAAGGAAACAAATTGAACATATTTTTTTGCACTAATAGTCTGAGCGTAATTACCCAGCATGTACAGGGCTGCTGGTGGTGATCAGATGGCTGCTCTGTGCCTGTGATGTGAGAATGGTGACATCAGCCGGTGTAAATCCACATCCTCCTCTCTGAGCGGGAAATACATAGAGATGTGCAAAAAAAGAGAGAGAGAGATCCAGTAGGAAATAATTTGTCAAAAAATTGCAAAACACTTCAGCAATAACCAGAATATATCAAGCAACCCAAAGGGATATTCAGTCTGTGTGCATACGTAAGACATGTGCCACATTTGGCGATTCAAATCTCTTTCATATCTGGTAGTGATGTCTGTAGTGATTAAATGTTGTTACCGCTGTGGCTTCTCAATCAGTAAGTCACAGACACATACTCAAAATGAGTGAAGAACAGTAAAGTAGGACACCTCCGTATGGCCGTTCCTTTCAGCTGTAGTCAAGAACATTCCAGGCAAAAGTTTATATCTACAAAATGTCCCCTTCATTTTGAAGACATGATGAAAATATATTTTTTTCAAAAATAGAAATAAGAATAAATGAATGACTTCATATTGCCAATTATTCTTCAGAGATGTGTCTGTGTCGACTGCTTTGTTCAGCATTTGAAAATATTTTGAGTATGACCTGCCCCCTTGTGGTAAAAAAAATTAACTGAAATGTAGCTGCGCTTGAAACATGTTAGGCGATCTGGAAAAATCAAGCATGTCACAGTGCTGACACATGTCAATGAAAGAATCAGTGTTATATCAGTTCATGTTTAGTTTGTTGTAGAATTATTCTAGAACTAGATGGCCCGATTGTTCAACCATAAACCTAGAACCATAAGTACTTCCTGTTGAAATTAAATGTCGCCATTTTGGCTCAAGTTGTTTTGCTGCCTCAAATGTTCACTTCCTGTCTTGCACGGTGCCAAAGACATCTCGTGACCTATGGATTGATCTCGTTTCACGGAAGCGGCTAGTGCGGGAGCGGAGCTGTCTGACGAAACCGCAATGGAGCCCGGTTGAATGTGGTAGCGAATTTAGCGAGATATGGACCATTTTAGTGTAGTTTAATTTAACTTACTTGATGCCCAAAACCAAAAGCCCGAGCACTAAACAATATGTGGAGAATACAAGGGCTCGTATGCAGAGGTGAGCAGTGCATGTACATTTGAAAATACTGCAACATTAGAATACAGTTAAGTTAGCTAACCAGCTAGCTAAATTCATTACAGTTATCGATAGGTTGCCATTACAGTTATTATTATTATTCTCGTACAGTATACTTAATCTACTTATGCTAGCTAGAGTTTCCAAATATTTATTATTTGCTGTACGCGTTTACGAATTTAGTTAGATGTATCAATAGCCAGTTTGGTACCAAGGAATCCATCATCTTCTGTTTGTTTTCCTTGGAGATTTACACTCAACATAACTTACCTATCGATAACCATTAATGAGCCCCTAATGTTGACACTACGACTGTAGCAACTTATTGATTGAGCAGGAATTGTCCTTTATAGAGTAGTTACAAATCATTTATGTTTTTTGCCCTTGGTTGTTCAATTAAAAAATAAAATAAAAACATCATCAGAAGCAGCCATGCTTTAATGCAAGACCATGTGCTCTGCTAACGTTAAATTAACTAATGTTAGTATTTCGATTATTTTATTGCTTACGAATTAAAGTTAACCGTGTTTCTGAAGCAAGCTAGTTGTTTTTTTTCTCTCGAATTTGACCTCCAGCAGTTGTCAATGACAGGTCTTGGGGGTGGCTATCGTTATTCTTCCTTGCATTCCTGAGTGTGAATGCCTCTCCAGATATAACTCAGCGAAACGTTGCATTGGAAACTCAGTAATGTGCTAGCCGGCTGTTACGACTTGATACGCACATGCCTAGTTATTTAGCTACCCTAGTTTTTACTCCGTGGTAAGTAAAACCGCCCAGTGCCTTATATTTAGGCAGCAAATTAATTTTTGTTTAAGATACCCGTGCTTCACGAAATGAGGTTTCCCATCAAATATAAAGATTGTTATATTTGGTGAAGATAACTTATTCCGTTTCTCACCGTGTTCCAGTTCTGAGCCGCTACCACGCCAACGCACCTCTGCGCATCACCCAGGGTCACCACCACGTTGAGGATGACGTTCGCGGCAGCTCCACGGTTCTGTCCACCGGTCTGCTTCCGCCAGACAGCAGGTGCAGTCTGCTGGCCGTCGGCCGTACAACCCACTTAACCACCTAGTCTTACTGGCCAGTTGCATCAGGACTATTCAGACAAGGTCTGGATCGCAGATACTCCTCCGCAACGCAGATACTCCTCCGCAACGCTAATTATTAGCCGAGAAGACATTATAAAAATGCAAAGAGAACATTTCCTTTTCACAGCTGACAGATGCAGTGTTACTGTACAATACGGGCCGCTGAACACTATTTTATTTGCTAAATGTTTGCACAGCGGGATCGAGTAACAAAAGTTGAGAAGGAGTGTGTTAACCATTTTCATAAGAAACTACTGTCCAGAATGAAAGGTTCTTTATTGAGACATAGACACTCAGTATGAATAGACAACAAAAAAAGTAGCATACAAACTCATTGCAGTTCCAAACATTCGATCCAAGGGCTTCCCTTTCTGCTGATACACACATGCCGTTTAAGCATTCTTCATAAAATCTGTAATTTGTAAAAATTTCCTTGACTGTTTTTGCAAAGGGTAGGGGGTAACTCCTTGGTGGATGAATGTCTATGGTATGCATGCATTGGGAACGGTTCTTGTTCTAACCAGTTCTCTCTTCCTTCAGCTCACAGGCTGGAGGAAATGGGGAGAGGCAGAGGAGGAAAAGAACTTCGCAGTTCTGCCACTCTGGTCTGCCCCGTTACACCGCCCTGGATGCTGTGGGATGGGTAAGGACCCAGACGGGCAACATGCACCGCCTCTGTACTTTTTCACCCGTGGACAACGCGGACCCGAACACGAGTCAATTTTGCGGCATATTATCATGGACAAGTTGTTCTCATTCTGCTAACACCTTATGCAGTGGCGAAACTGAACTGTTATGATGATGGAGATTATGGCGACACAGAGGTTAACACATTCTAATGCTTAATTTGAATGCTGTTTGACTGTGCTGGAGCAGAGATGGTGCATGATGGTTGTGATTACGATGATGATGATGATTACTGGCGTGTCTCTGGCAGGGTGTGGCTGCCATGCTCCTCATGCAGATCTGCAGGAGGATCCACTCCCAGTTCTCCTCTGTGAGCGAGGCGAATCCCTCCCCAGGACTGCACAGGGAGGCGAACCTGCTGCGGAGGTGTGGCTACAGAGTTCTGCAGGAGATCTGTGAGTTCCAGTTATTAAGCACATGCAGAACAGGATTCATTCTTGTTACCAAACGCTTATGACCGCAGATTCTCTTCCAGTGGCTTCAGGCACACATTTTTACTGCCAGTCCACAGTTACGCTTAGAGGTGCATAGAAATCTTTGTTGTTTATGCTTTATACAGGTCAGTGTACCACAGCCGGATGAGATTACACTGTTGTTTAATATGTCTGTCAGCAGTACCTCTGTTGGGTTTGCCACTCTTTGTGACTTTATAATAATCTGCGTGTGGGTGTGTGCGCACGTGTGTGTGTGTGTGTGTGTGTGTGTAGTGTGCCGAGAGGACGTCCTGCCCCGAGGGATTCCTGTGAATTGCCTTGGGAGCGTGAAGGCCATCCAGGGCAGCAGCAGTGGCAGTGCTGTTGGCCACGCCCACTTGACAGAAGACTCCACCCCCTCTCACACAGAGAATGAGTCTTTGAGCAATGACTCTGCCCAATCAGGTAGGGCTAATGTCATTTTGTAAATAGAAAAAATGTAAACATATACTCTTGACATTTTACTTTGTTTATTTTAGTCGCTATGTTTAAATCCTGAAAGTATTATGAAAAGAGTGGAAAAGAATGAAAAACATTATTAACATTACTTGTGGCATTGTGTTTATGAGGCTCTTATCTCAGTGTTGCAGACTTTTAGCATTCTTTTTTAGGCAAAGAAACTTACAGAGGCTGCATTTAAGGTGGCTAAAAAACCACAACGAGAGCTTGATATAACTGAAGCTACAGTGAAATCAGTACGATCTATCTTGTGCTTCCTCACACAGGGGAGACCCTGTCCTCTTCAGAATGTGATCCCAAAGACACCAGTCCCTCTCAAAACCCCAAAGATAAAGCTAAGGTGACTCTTCACTTTCCTGAATAGAAGCTTTATTATTTGTTTTGTCTCTCCAACCCACGTCATAGTTTTTACTGAGATTGAATGTATTTTTCCCAGAATCCTCTCTGCCCGGAGGACGAGGAGCTGTCAGGTGCAGCAAACAACCTGAAGCAAACTGCAGATTCCAGTGTGCCTGTCATTCTGAATATTATCGGTAACTACTCAAGCACTGCTCTTGCGAACAAAAAAATCACACTGGGCTCACGTATACCCCTGAAACAGTGTACACTGGGTTCATGTGTACCCCTGAATCAGTGTACACTGGGCTCATGTCTCTTCCAGGGATTTATGTTTTGATTCTTACTCCGTAGCCAGATTTAACACCGTTTTACGTGGGATGAAATCCAATAGAGTCTGGTTCCTTGGTTTGTAATTACATCTCTTCTATTGTTGAATAGACTGCTGAGTCATTGTTGCGGGGGGGGGGGGGGGGGGGAAGTCGCCTTGCAGAAAAGCTTTGCTTCAGTGCATCGCCTCTCCCCTGTGCTCTGCAGGCATAGAGAACGCTAAGAGCGGAGACTACCAGGCGGCTTTCTCCTGCTTCCTGGCTTCTGCCCAGCACGGTTACAGCAAAGCGCAGTTCAACGTGGGAGTCTGCTACGAGAAGGGAAGAGGAGTCCGGACAGACAAGGACAAGGCAAGCCATCCGCTGCTAGTGTCTGAACGCATCAATTTAAAGAGACGGGTGGGACTGGACAGAAGGTCAAGTTGTAAAATGTAAAGGAATTCATTTTGTCCCTTGCGGTCATCTGTTGTTGATGGCCACTTGTGAAATGTGTTTTGATGGGCCACTTGGTTTCCAGTCCTGTTGAATTTAAGAGTAGTGTGGAGCAGTGGTCAGAGCAGTCGAGTGGAGCAGTGGTCAGGGCAGCCTTTTGGAGCAGCGGTCAGAAAGGTAGTGTGGAGCAGTGCCTGGACAAGTGTTAAGTACTCTAACCAGAATTTATTTGCCTGTCTCAGGCCGCCCAGTTCTATCATCAGGCTGCAACGGGTGGACACAGTCAGGCCATGTACCGTTACGCCAAGTACCTCCTGACCTCTAGGGGTCAGCAGAGCGCAGAGGATACGCACACGGCCATCGGGCTGCTAGAGGGCGCTGCAGCCTCTGGAGTGAGAGAGGTGAGGGGTGGAGTTTCTTCATGTTTCTAATATCCCAACAAAAATGTTTTCAGTTTAAAATTAAGTCAAGTTACTTTCATATAGAAAGCATATACTGTACTGTACACTGCAGTAAAACGTCTTTCCATTTCACTTATTCACTTAAGCATTGTTTGCACATGAGTTGAGAAATGAATAGCTTTCGTTAGACCTGAGTGTCTTCTTATTTTTGTAGTGTGCAGACAGCGTTTTTCTTTGTATTGTGCAATTATTTGGCTCCATGCACCTGCACAAGAACTCTTTACTCCTGTTTGGGGGGGAGATGTGTTGAATGTGAACTGGGGGATTTGGGGGCTTGGGGGGGTCATCATATAACTTGGCCCTGTGTTACGTGGAGTCTCTACAGTGTACAGTCTGTTGTGTGAAGCCTGTGCCTTTTGCCTGAGAATACAGTACTGCAGCTGTTTGTGTGTGCTTCCTCAGGCCCAGGCTTACCTGGGGGTCCTGTATTCCCAGGAGTCTCTGAGAGACGAACAGAAAGCCGTCGCCTACCTGAGAATGGCGGCAGAGAACAGGGTGAGCGCCCGAAACCGTGACAAGAAGGAGGAGGCTTACGAGAGCAGTAACACACAGACACACACGCACAAGTGCATTTTCCAGGACAACTCATTGTTTTCCAGGACATTTTGGCAATGTTTTTCTATTTTCCATGACTTTTCTATGACTGGAAAACTGCATCAGAAAATTCCAGGTTTTGTAGGATGAATGAGAACCCTGTTCCATAGACTTCTCTGCAGCCACCCACTCCTCCCCCAGTTGACTGTACCAGGGTCAGTGTTAGGAGGGAGTGTGTTTTTAATGAGCATGTATCGCTGCAGGACTCGCTCAGCCAGCTGTACCTGGATCAGTGTTATGAGAGAGTGTGTTTTTAATGAGCATGTATGTCTGCAGGACTCAGCCAGCTGTACCTGGGTCAGTGTTATGAGAGAGTGTGTTGTTAATGAGCATGTATGTCTGCAGGACTCGCTCAGCCAGCTGTACCTGGGTCAGTGTTACGAGTGGGGCTTCGGGGTGCAGCAGTGCTTCAGGACTGCTGTGGATCTGTATCAACAGGGGCACGGGACCCGCAGGCTCCGACATCCTTCGACCCTCTATCTACAGGTGGTGTACATGCCTCTGTGTAACCTGTTCATACCACGAAAGTACCTGCTCTGACACGTTTATACTCACAGGAGACGTTACCTCCTGTACAACTGTTCATACTCACAGAAAGTACACTAGCTCCTGTACAACTGTTCATACTCACAGAAAGTACACTGCCCTCCCGTGTAGCTGTTCATACTCACAGAATCTACACTACCTCCTGTGCAGGTATTTCGTACTGAAAGCAGACAGGCTACTGCATGAAGTATAGTGACCTGCACCTTCTCCTGTCAAGGGTTACAACACACAAAATGCATCTGTACCCAAGCAAGGTTCAGAACCCATAACGCTTATACAGCCCTGGACACAAAATACTTAACACCCAGAGCACCTGCTTCAGAGGCTGCAACCATAATGAAAATGTGCAGTGGAGTAAATGTAGTTCTGTCTGTCTGACTGTCTGTCTGTCTGTCTGTCTGTCTGTCTGTCGGACTGTCTGTCTGTCTGTCTGTCTGTCTTCCTCAGGCAGCAGAGCCCCTGAGGATGCTGCCCTGCGCTCGATCCGCTCCGCCCCGTGCTTCTCCGTGGGCGACGCCCTCCAGCTCCGCCTCCACCCCGCCCTCTCCAACCTGGAGTCCGGCCCCCCTTTTCAGCCCCTCCCCCACTCCTGGAGCACGGGCAGCTTCTTGGCACAGTCCCTCCCCAGCAGCGGCGGCGGCCTTCTCTCCGAGGGGGAGAGGACAGGGGGGAGCCCGCTGCTGCCCAATTCTCGCCCCTGTAGGTGGACAATAGGATTCGGTTAGCGGCCCAGCATTCATGGTGGGGACGGGAGTACCATAAATCACCCTGTCTTAGTTTATATCAGCCACAGAGGGCTTCATTCAGTCGGTATTGCATCTCTTATGGAATACGCATGCATGGATTACAATGGGGATCGTGTTCAACTGTTGTCTCTATAGTAGTCTCTTTGGCAATGAGTAACGCGCTGGTTGTGCAGATGGATTACCCGCTGCATTCGATGGCTTAGCCATTACACTTCTGGGTACAGAGCGCAGTATTCACCAGACAAGGTGTCTGGCCTCATTCACGGGCAGTAGGTAATGCTAAAGTCCACCAGGGTTTCAAATGGCTAATCCTTTGAGAAGTGTTGGGGGATCAGCAATTAGCATAAAAATGTTCTTGGGGAGAACAGAGGGGCACCGCAGGTCCGGGATGAACGTCCAGGGTGCAGGGTTTACAGAGAGAGGGTTTCACAAGAGAGGTCGCCGTGAGGGAGAAATATGGCAGCCGCACAATAATTATGCCCCTTTGTGTCCCGCTCACATTAATGACTTTGAGCTACTTTTCAAGAGCCTTTTGACCAGACTTCACTCCCACCTGCAATGCACTTACAATGGAGGCTTGGTGTGAAGGCTGTTTTATTTTTAGCCTGTTTAAATGGTGGCCAGCGTGTGGGAGTGTCTGGCCCAAAGCTGTGAGTAGGCGGCCGTCTGTCTTTGCCACTTTTAAAGATTTATTTTTTCCCTTTTGTTTGAATCGCTGGTGTCCGTACTTCGCCCTCCTCCTGTTGCTGAGCCTTAGCGGAGGGGAGCCGCCATTTTGAATGTGCCTTTTTACGGCGACAGCCCGGCTTTTTAGGGAACCATTCAGTCAAGTCCAAGGAAAGTTTTGTATTTAGAAATGAAGCTATCGCAGCAAGAAACTAACGACCCTGAACATTTCAAGACAGTTACTGTTCATATTTTTTAAGCTTTTATCAAGGTGGCAGATTGTTCCTGAGCTATTAAGAGTGTGCTTCTCACGCTGGCCATCTGTGCCAAATTATTTTTATGTTCTGGTGATGGACAGTTACTGTGGGTCTTGAGACAAAAATGCTACTTTTGAGAATTTGACAGAGTTGAAATGAGTGCATGAATAAAAAAAAACCATGTAGGTTACAACTCATTAGTTTAGCTAATAAATGGGATTGTACTTTTACTGTTAAGTATTACTACCTTGAATTTCTTTCTTTGTTTCTCAGAATAGTCTTCATAGACAAATGGGTGTGGTATTTTTGTGAAAGCAGTGTGCAAGTTGACTAAAGTAATAACTGAAGAACTACTGCTTTTTAACGCACAACGTGAATTCATTAATAAACAAGCTATTTTCTACCTTGACTGTGTGTGTGGGTGTGTGTTAACGGACAACGATATCTATAATTGGCTGGTAATCACAGTCATATTTTGACAAAAGGTAATGTCTTGATGTTTTTACTTGCTGCAACATTTACGACTTCGATGTGAAGCGTGTGGCGCATTCCTCGACTTGCCCAGAAATGTTTCTTATTGACAGGCGGCATTGGGAACCTCGTGACAAGCAGCTGTGCCAGCGAATGAACGGTGAAATCCTCGGGAATTCAATCAGTGCTCCTTCGAACATAACCGCGAAATAACCTAAAATGATTGGTCCAAAATGATGTTCCCCTATAACGTGACAGATGCTCTAACCAACCAGTAAATTGCTCAGAAAAATCCGCGAAATCGGACTAGTATCTGGGTCAAACCTATTTTTATACAAGTCTATGGGTCAAACTGGCTATAGTGGGTTTTGCCTTCGCTCTGTTTGAGTACTTGTACCCTTAAGGTTGCCTAGATACGACTAGAAGTCTAGTGAATACTTACGCAAAACGTCTTTAAAGGCACAATAAAACAAAGTAACGTTGGGCTAGCTGACTACTTAAAAACTTGCTGTAGCTAACTTTAAATACCATTCGCTAATACACTATTTACTGAGCTAATATATGTTGACGTTAGTTGGCGTTGTTTCAGCTCGCCATGTGGTACTGACAGGTAGGCGAGAAAAGCGGCAACCGCTAATGAGACCAGGTGAAAATGAAATCTGACAGTTGTTTCTGACAATGTAACATTAAGGCAACCCATAACCTCAGTTGATGCGTTAAAACAAGTTATTTGTACGTGCATGTAAACCTAAATGTTTTGCTAAGGCGAGCTAAGATTACCTAGCTCCACAAGGTGTGTAACGTATCGTTAGCTTTATAGGACAGTACAACTGTCAAGGATTTGCACTTCGTGGTAAGTAAAAAAAATATCGTTATTTTCTTAACCTATATAGCTAACTATATCACCTCCAAGCTTAACTATATGTTCAACCCTACTTAACAGTCCTGAGTTTTTACGTTTCAGAATTACTAGCTACCTGCCATGGCCTTCACTGCTGCTAGATTAGCTGCTTGACATGATTCATCGAAACTATGACTAACATCTGAGATGCAATCGTACGTTAGGGTAAAACATCACCATTTACCCTTACCTGGTCCTCGGTTTTACCTTGACTATATAGCGTTAGATGTGCGTTGTGCAGCCGTTTAGATGTTTAAGACCTAACATGATCGTTGACATTTTGTACCGCTGCTATTCTGTCCGCACAAGTTGCTCTACGTTTGTCGATCAGTGGGTGGATGGATTGGTTCATGTGGAGGTATTTTTGTAGCAAAAGTAACAAATTTGTAGAATGGATAAACAAATCTGGAATGGTTTCACAAATTTGTAGAATGGATACACAAATCTGTGAATAGTTTCACAAGTCTCTAGAACAGATTCACAAATATGTTCAATGGATTAAAAAAATCTGTAAATTAATGTGAGAATACATGCAAGAACAGTTGTGAAATTGTAGCAACAACAAAATGTAAGTTTTCTAAAGTAAGGAATGTTAGTTGATATAACTTGACCTCAAAATGTAAATTTCTAAAATGAATGTTTTTATGTTGTTTTGGTACAACTGTATGAAGTATGCAATTATAATTTTAAAAAATCATTTTTTTCATTTTAAACTAACACATTTACTGAATAAATATCTCAGAGCAATTTCAGGATTTAATTAAATTGTATTATACATCAATTTTGCTATGTTTTATATAGTGGTATATGTTTTAAATAAATTTTTTCTTTGGACTTTAGTACATCATTGGAAAAAATGATGCACCTTTGACCTCCACCCCCACCTCCTCGACTGGCTGGGCTGGCAGACTTTGAGTGTCTAAAAAGCCATCTAGCATTTAGGATGCATTCTGTCTTTTGTGCTAAAATATCTGCAGTGTAAAATAACAAACACTGAGTTAAAATGGAAAAATGTAATTAATCATTTAAGGTGTAAGATCACAATGTTCTTAACTGAACATTTTAATGCTGATGCAACAATCACTACTAGTAATTAAAAGCAATGGAGTTCTAAAAACACTGACTTAGAATTTTGAAAAAAGACATACCAAAAAACCTACTTTTCAAAGGATTAATTGGAGGCAATTATGTTACTGGAGCCTTGTTTCTGCTTGTCCTCCCTTAGCTTCGCCGGCCCCATCGTTTCATCATGTGGCTCCTGGCAATTTCACTGCCGTTGCTCCCAGTGATTATCGTCACGGTGACTCGTTACTGGGGCGGGCTGGGGGCCTTGTACCGGCACCTCCTGCGCGTGACGCCCAGGCTGCCATGGCGACCGGCCGTTTGCGCGCGGAGCGCCCACGGCTTCGTGTTCCAGAACTGCACTCACGGCCGGCCCGAGAGCGTCCTGGAGACCTTCCACCTGTACGCCCGGACGCACCCCTCCCTCAGCCTGGGTCCAGAAAGAGGTGAGCGCTGTGACTGGGAGCCCGTTAATCACGCTCTCCCCAAATGCAGCTCTGCTCAGTCAGCGCTGGCCGGTTCACAGATGGGATGACAGTTCTGGCAGGAGTGCACCTTCCCTCCTGTCGGGGCTGTAAATCAGCCGCTCGTCTAAAGCAGAGCACCTCATCTCACAGGCCTTGCATTCAGAAGGCTATCCAGCTCTAATCTAAACCACTAAACACACCCGTAACTGGGGTTAACAGAAGCCAAATTAGCTATGTAAATACTGATTTGCTTAATCTGATAGTCGCGGTTCACTGGGGATATGGTTTAATAGCATTATAAAGCACTGTGGTCCTCCAGGACCAGGAGTGAGAAGCCCTCCGTGAGGGACTGGTTGCCCTGGCGATTTACCTGGGTTAAGTGGAGGCATGTGGTGCTGTCATTCCTTCCTGTATTGATGGCACATGCGTAGAGGACTCGGGTGCTGTACCTGAGCCGGAGGAGCATGCTCATGTGTGCGCAGGTGAGCTTCTGGATGAGGTGGTGCGGCGAGTAGCTCCGACATGGGCGTTGGAGTTGGGCACGCACTGCGGGTACGCGTCTGTCCGGATCCTGCGGCTGCTGCCCCCTACAGGCCGGCTGCTGACAGTGGAGCACGACGCCACCACCGCTGATTTTGGAGAGGAAGTCATTCTGGTGGCTGGATTTAAACACTCACAGGTATAGACCACACCCAACACACACCTTCACCACAGAGACTGTTCAGACACTCACAGGTATAGACCACACCGAGCAAACACCTGCACCTGCTCACCACAGGGACTGTTCAAATATTTACAGGTATAGACCATACCCAGCACATCCATGTACCTGCACACCACAGAGAATATTTACAGGTATAGACCACACGTATAGACTGTGTTCCCTTGGCAGTTCCAGCTGCTGACGTGCCCGTCGAAGGACGCCATCCCTCGCCTGCGCGCCCACGTGGGGGCGGAGGTCCTGCAGCTGGTGCTGATGGACCACGACGCGGGCCAGTACCTGCCCGACCTGCTGGCCCTGGAGCGGGAGGGCCTGATTGGCCCGGGCTGCGTCCTGCTCTTCAGCGACGCGCACCTCCCCGCCGCGCGCGGCCTCCTGGAGCACGTCGCCGGCAGGCCCCAGCAGTACGCCGCCCGCCGCCAGGTACACGGCCTGCTGGAGCTGCAGCGCCACCTGCTGGACACTCCCGCTCCTCAGAGCAGCGCGCGGGACCCGTCGCTATCTGACTGACGTTCACTGCTGCTGCTGTTAGCCGTTCTTTAACGCTACCTTTACCCTGCAGTTGGGGGTTTTTTTTTACTCCGTGTTGTATTTGTGTGTCTGGAACGTTGCGGCATTCTGACGCGGCATGCGTGCGCACGTCGGCAGAGACGCCTTTATTGCTTGTCGGTAGGCAGGCTACGGATGGCAACAAACAAACCATGAACGTTTCAATTTGGCCTTCGGGCTTTTTATTTTTCCCTTGTAATAAAGCCAAGATCTCAGGTATCTGAGTGTCATTGATGGATTATCTCGTCAGAGATTTATTTGTTTCAGTGTCTTCCTTCTGATTTTGCCGGTAAAGAACCCCCCCCCCCCCCCCCCACAATGATATGAAGCATGTTATTTTGGCATGAGTCTACTGCGGTTTTTTATTTTTTCCTCCATACATATGTTTACTGATTATGTCATTTTCCAATGCTGTGATCGTCTTTTCAAAGAAAGGCTTAAAAATTGCACTCGGGTATGCAATCCGGGCACATGCATCCTGAAACTGATAAGTTCCACATATGTTGTATAAACCAAAGTTAAATGTATCAGATTCCACTTGACTCTTTGCCATTCAGAAAATTAAGCAGTAAAGCATATCTTTACTGGCCCTTTCAAAAAAATTGATTTATGTTAATTGAAAACAATATGAAAAGTGTAGAATTAGTTCTCTTTATGCAGTCTGGAATCTCTCAAGGTAATGTACATGTTCTCTGTTAAATAAATATCTCAAGCCTTGCTATGTATAACTTAAGAAAAATGTATGATTTTTCTGACATAGCAATCAATTGTGCCATGTTTTGAGTATTTAATCCAGTGTCCACCAGGGAGCACTTCAGGCTCATACACGCTACTAATCTTCCTCAGGCTGTATGTGCTTCCTCAGGTCTGCTTCAGAGGGACCATTTGTTCACTTCTATCCAACTTCAGCATTTTTAATAGGAAGTGACATTTTGATCAATCAAAAAAATCAATGGTTAAAATGTGAAAATAACCCCACCAGTTCAAAACTTGATTAACATCAATATCTTGTGCCCTATATAGCATTCTTGTTATCAGTGGATTAACATACTATATTTGTGGTAAAATTTCAGGTTTATAATTTGACTGCTGTTAGCATCGTCGTTGTAGATTAATGCAATCTCAGAAGGGCGTGTAATCCGAAAAATTATGTGTGTGTGAATGAACTGAAGAGGAAGAAGCCGCCATTGTGTGGTAATTTTATTAAAAAGTTATGTACAAAGTGCTGTCAGTTTGGTTTATGGCACAACAGAACATCCTGCATTATATGGTTTCCCTCCCTACCCCCTCACAGAAAAATATTCCTCCCTTAAATCAATAATTTATGAAATTTACAGCTCCTAGTCCACTTGGAGCCTCAAGCCTACCATCAGCTGAAAAAATGTATTTACTCTTTTGAAGGTATTCCATGTATTGCATGTATGTATCCATATGTATATGGATATATATATGAATATGAATATGCTATTGTTTGAAGTAGTATTTATGAGAGTGTTTTTTTTTTTTTTTTTTTTTTTTTAATCAACAGAATACCTAAAACAATCTGCTGTCGCACGTCACTTTTGCCACTCCCTTCATTCATGTTGAGTCCGGCACTTGGGAAGTTTGTGAGGACCACCGTGGCCTACTGTTGCCGAAATCTCACACGCTCGTTCTTGTGAGCAGGCGGGGGGGGGGGCATCCGCGATGGATGTCGCTTTGTCTCTGAAAACAAAAGCGTGGCTTCCTCTGCAGCGCAAACATTTGATTCATGAGGAAACGTGTCATACGTGTTCACAATGGCAGCTGAGCGTCCGGATCCCAGCCAGAGATTACGCTTCAGTCTGGACAGCCACGTTTTCACAGGAGCAACACTTATGCGACACGTGCGATACCAGCGTCTGTAGGATGGCAGACCGTCCATCTCTTGTCTCAAAGAGGGAGGAGCCTAAAGAATGAGGCATCGCGTTCATGGGAGATGAAGTTCTTTTCTCAACACTTTTGGCTCAACCTCAAGTCTTTGGTCAATTAGGAGGTAACCAGCTGCTAAAATTCCTACACATGAGCTTATTATATTCATTCCTTTTGCCCTAACCTGTTCCAGACAGGGCAGGTCAGATCCAAACAGTGTTAGGTCGCTCCTGAAGTGGGTGTTTTTAGGGGAGGGGAGAGTGGGAATCTACCCTGGGGGGGGGGGTCTATTTGTTCATTGGCAATCAGCCACCAAAGAGTCACAAAATAAAGCATGTGACTGCCATGGAGCCTAATGAAAGCTTCCGGAAAGTTCTCGACTCCCCTTTCCCCTCAGTTCAGATGCTGGTTCTGGGAGTCCGGGCCGGAGCAGTGCATCGTGGGCGATCTTTTCTCGCCCCCTCCCGAGGGCCCGTCCAGGCCCATGGAGCGCCGGTAGGCGGCCGAGAGGCGGTAGAGCACCTCGGCGGAGGTGCGGGGCTGGGCGTCGGCCTTCTGGGTGAGCAGCATCTCGAACAGGGTGCTGACCTCGGAGAGCAGGGACCCCGGCAGCGGGCCGCCCTTCTCCGGGGCCTTCCCGAACGTGGAGAAGCTGGCGGAGTCCCCGGGGCCCTCCGCTGGGGGGCCCCGGCTGTCGGGGGACGCCGGGCCCTCGGGCACGAAGACGTTCTCGTGGTAGTCGGCGGCGAGGGGGAGGGACAGCCGCGCCATCCACTCCGGGTCCGGGAAGTCCGAAAACACGTCGTCTGACGGAGAGAGAGGGAAGAGCAGTGAGGGGGGGCGGGGTCACAGGTCACTCACTGTGCATGGACAGGTAAAACTGCTTTCCTGTGAGCTGCCATTCTCAAAGCAGTAAGGAAGATGCACACAAACAAGCACAGAAAAAACCGTGCACAACACAACACAGCAGGACAAATAACAGGCTGCTGTTGACCTCCCAAAACGAGCTGGCAAACACTGTAAGTGCTCGATGACTGAGAATAACAGGAAAAAACAGATTTCAGGAAGCGCATTTTACAAATGGGCTTTTTCCTGTGATCTGTTTTCCCGAGTGATGAAAAAACCAACAACAACAAGGGTTTGCAGGTACACACGCACAAAGACAGCTGTTTATCGCAACAAAGTGGGGGAAAAAAGCAAGATCAATCTTTTCTTCCTGTAAAAGATTTGCCGAGAAAAGTAGGCCGAACAGTTGTGTTTGTTTGTGTTGTCTCCAGTGGGGGGAGATCTTAGCTACATCATTGCTCTCAGGGCTTATCTCCAAACACACATTTTCAACATTACAGAAATAATATTACAAGTGTTCATTTATGTTCCTTCATACCTAAGGCACATTTTAAAAATGTTTTAAACTTTAAAACTTTTAGCCAAGTTTTTAAGAATAAGAATATTCAGGCTATTATTCAACAAGTGACGTGGAGGGGGTAAAAACATTTGAATACAGAGACAGAGAGCAAAAAAGCGACAGACGAGGAAAAGGTACAGCGAGAAAGATAGATACAGAGGCAAAAACAGAACCCATAACAAGGCTATCTCTCAAGCTCCATAAATTCAAATGAATGAATGAATGCATGGATGAAGGAAGTTCAGCAACCCCCCCCCCCCACCCGCCGCACACACACACATGCACCACACGCACACACACACACACACATGCACACACACGCACACACACACACACACACTCACACATACACACTTTGAGTCCGTGCACTGGACACACAGCCCTGCCGCTTCCTGTCTGAAGGAGAATGGGCTCGTCTTGTTTTTTTTTCACCGTGGACCCTCTAACTGGATTCTCCTCGGGGGCAGATTTAATTAGCTTTCACAGCCCAGAAAAGCCCCACTCCTGAGCCGGGACAGAGCTGGAAGACTGGCTTTAATCTAATAAGCAACAGATCTGGGGCAGCCTCACATGTGCTGCACACCCCCCCAGCTCCATCTCCACATTTCCTCTCTTTCTCTTAGGGCTCTAAATGGAACAGGGAGTGGGAGGGGGGGGCGGGGGGCAGGGGGTTCAGTCTTCATCTAAAAACTAAACAAGACCTTATCTTGACTGAACGGATCAGTAAACAGGGACTGACCCCCGAACACACGCACACACACACACAAACGCACACACACACACACACAGCAGTGGAACTGTGTCACACGATCCCCGTTATGACCATTCTGCGCTCGGTGTTTGTTTTGGAAATGCTCGGAACGTTAGGCGGTGAAATGAGGAACCGTCCAACTGCCGCATTTCGTTGTTTGCACACAAACAAAGAGCAGGCCAACGGTGAGCCGATGGCGGATGAGGTTACGGGGCCAATCTTTCGGTTTTCCTTCGCAGTCGCCACGCGCAGGTTAGCACGTAAACATAAAAACAGTGAAAACAAACCGGCGAGGCCCGGCCATTGTTCAAAGGGCATCAGCTAGCGCAGCAAATGAAACAAAACCGCAGCCCACATCAGACAACCCCCCCCCCCCCCCGACACTCTTAGTGCTCTGCAGTAAATCACGTCGGTAAGCACCGCTCTGCTTCCTGGCCCTGCGCTCTCCCCTAAACCGCGTTCCTTTGGTGAGGGCTGCACCAGACTGGCTCGTTCTCATTAAGACTTAATTAGAGGGGGATAGCGAGCGGCAAACGTTAATCCCTTGAAAAAAAACAATTAGGCACTTACTGGAACCAGAGGTGGTCAGAGCTTGAGCGAATAAACCCCCCAAAACCTGATCCCGGGTCAGTTATCCCAACAATAATACCAATGCCATTCATTATGAATTAAACAGCAGCTGCTCAAGTCAGACAGCTGTAGTTAATACAGCTGATGTATAACTCAACGGCAAGATGTTCCACTGTCGTACAGCAAGAACATTTATCA
This sequence comes from Anguilla rostrata, assembly GCF_018555375.3. Lineage (NCBI taxonomy): Eukaryota > Metazoa > Chordata > Actinopteri > Anguilliformes > Anguillidae > Anguilla > Anguilla rostrata. The sequence continues at coordinate 9,274,726 of NC_057935.1, read as the reverse complement.
TAAATCTAAAAATCACCCAATAGGACGAACTGTGAAAGCACTGTGATGAGACAGCACCAGATGAAATGTCAACATGAATAATTGTGACGACTCTTAATTGTGATTTAAACTTTGACGTGCGTTGTTTTCTACTCGCTACAGTACGTTGCCGGTGTACATAAAGAGCACAAATATGGACAAATATGGTTTCAGGTTTTTCAGTGCACTAAAAAAACACGAGACCCACTTTCATTCAGCCCTGTGATCCAGAGTCAGTCATCTCACTGTCAGCAATTGACCTCATTTTCTTCTTCTTTCAGGAGAAGAAGAGCAGAGAGGAGTGCACCCAGGAATGTGGAGAGAGAGAGAGAGAGAGAGAGAGAGAGCTGGGAGGGGGGGTAGATGGGCCACGGGGGCCGCGGCCTTCAAAGGCCGCCGCTGAAAGAGGAGAAGAAACGGCTCGCGGCCCCCCCTGCATTGTGTCCGTCAGCCGCGGAGAGGAGCGCCGGCGTGGAATGCGATATCAGACTGGAGACCGGGCAGAGCTAACCAATCCGTCGGGGGGGAGGGTCAGGGGGTTGGGGGGGGGGGGGGAGGGGGGGGGTGGGGGGTCAGGGTGTTGGGAGGGGTCGGGGGGGGGGGGTCAGGGGTGACGGGTGGGGTGGGAGAGTCTTCCACGGAGGGGGGGGGGGTGGTGGTGGTGGGGGGGTTATGACCCAGGGATGGAATTACAGCCGTCGAGCACCTCAGGACCTCACCGGAGAGAGGCGGAGAAAGGGACGGGCGGAGGAACCAGAAAAAGGGGCTACTTTAAGAAAAACAATAATGGAGTCCTCAAACAGGCGGCCGGGTCCCACAGTTCTCCGGTGCGGGCTCTGAGGAGGAGCAGGGCCGTCCCGGAGGCAGAGGTGACTCACGGTGACACGCGCACGCCGAGCCTTTCATCCCCTTTCTCTCACCCGCAGGTGAGCTCACCACACCGCCACATCCTCTTCACACGCCTCATAGCCCTGATAACCTCACAGCCCAGATAGCGAGGCGCTCGGAGTGTGTGTCACCGAAAGGGAATCTGGGCGACCGGCCAGATCAAAGCCTGACGACGGTCAGACCGCTGGACTGCTCTGAGTAAGGCTCTGTGGGTCAAACCTTTCTCTGTAGGCCTGCCAACCCAACCCCTCGAAAGAAAAAAAAAACTATCTTTAAGGTGCTCATATGAACGCACAGAGAATTGTTTGAAGCAAAGTAAAGAAAAATATCGCGACAAAGGAATTTGTGGAATCGCAGGAATATTCACCGTAGGAACACGAGGTAGTCACACTGAGACAGACATAGAGGTCGTTTTCCAGATTAGTTCAGGGAAATGGCTTGATTATATGCTTGGCTATGTCCCTGTCTGTCTGCTTTAGGCAAACGGTATGGCATATTGGGATTGATAATATGCTATCTGATCTATGAAAATATTTCAGAATGAAAGTCATGTCCTGAACTGTCAAAAATGCTTCACATAAAATAATTTCATGTCTTGTGTTACATTTTGTCTGGCGTTTGATCATATCTATTTTTACTTCTGAATGTCTTTCAGGATAGCTTCTGGATTACATCATTCTTCACAAAGAAACGCTAGCCCCGCCTACTTTCTGAAGGCTCTGGGCCTCAGAAGCCCTAAAATCATTCTCAGCTGTCTTCAGTAGGCTGTGGTCTGGTTGCCTGGGTCCACATGTGATGCACGCAGAACCCAGGCAGCAGGACCGTGCCAATGGTAAAACCCTGCCTGTGTTGAGAGAAATGTTATACCGCTTCCTGTTTTTGGGAGAGTCGTGCGTCCCACCCTGTATGCGGTGGAATGGTATGTTCCAGAAAGATGTAGCGGGGTACGGTGTGCCCCTACCTGTGATCTGACCGTGGAGGCCGTCCTCCAGCATGGGGTCGACGGGGGACTCTCGGCCCACGTCCCAGTCCGCGTCGCCCGCCTCGCTCTCGCCGTGTCCGCTGTCCTTGGTGCTCAGCCAGTCAGCATCCTGCGTCCCAGACCTTCAGGGCAGAGCAGGAAACAGGCGGGAGGATGTCAAAGCCCACGGGCGAAATACGTCGAAGACCTGTCGACCCTCCGCCCCCCCTCCCGACAAACTACTCCCTCCCAACATCCCGCACTGTCTTTCCTCTGCTCCCAGAGAGGATATGCATGAAAGAGTTCTTTTTTTTAGGGGCGGGGGGGGGGGGGGGCAAATGCCTCTGTGTTGGGGCGGGGGGTTGAGAATGCTGCTGGCCTAAACTGTCTGTGTCCACCTTCATCTCGGAGCTCTAGTTACAGCCAGTCAGACTCACAGTCTCACCAGACCAGTGTAGCGGAAAAGGCCAATTGCCTCAAACTGACCGTTTCGAAGGTCAGGTGAACAGGGAAAGAGTCGCGGCCGGCCACTGAAAGCGCCAGCGGAGACGCGCGTCGCTGGACGATGTCAAGGAGCGCCTCTCAAGGCCGCGTTTGGGGCTGCCGCGTTAGCTGAAGCGCGCGGTCCTGCGTGCGATTCCCCCGGCCTGTGGAGTCCTGCCCCAGCAGGGTGAATCACGGCAGGGCGTGTGAGAGAGAGGCCGCTCCAGAAAACCCGCAGCCGTGATCGGCAGACGCTGAGCTGGAGTTACAGGAACCAGAGACGGTTGGGCGGGTTCGCCGTCCTGTCTGTGAAACTGTTGATGAGCTGTCTACGCTGATTCACTTCCCCGTATCTCCCTGCCCTCACACCCACCTTACACCCACCCCCCCCCCACCCCCAACCGAACTGCTCCCCTCCCCCACACTCCTCAGTTCAACACACACACAGAAGCAAGAAGCTGGCTAGCAACCCAAATGAGCAGACAGGAATGGTCAACATTTCAACCTCGTCGAAAACAGTTTAGGGGCAGAAGGCAGGGCACCTCACCTGCCACCTCTGGGGTAAGTATTTGGGAGGGTACGCGGGGGCTCACCTGCCACCTCTGTGAGAGTACTTGTTCCCCCGGAAGTTGGGTCTTGGCTGGAGCTGCCCCTGGTGGAGGAGGGACAGCAGCTGGGAGACCTGCTGTGGGACAGAAACGCACAGGATAAGGAGGGGGGCTGGGGCATTTTGAGGATGCACTGTCACACCAAGTCTATTCTTCTCAAATGAGCCCATTAGCGCACTCCTGGTGCCTCTCCAAAAGAAACAGGTTGAGAAATAATGAGTTTTGTGCCTGTCTGGCGTGTCGTTTGCACCGCGGGGCATGTGTTTCTCTCATAAAGAACTCTGTCAGCAGAGCACACGTTATAGCAATTACTGGGATTTAATATCCTTTTCTTGCTTGTGGCTAAAGAAAAGCACATCGCTCATTGACTCACTGACTGATTGACTGACTGAATGACAGACAAACTGACTGACTGAATGATTGCACTATTGAGACTGAGTGGCTTGCCCGATAGCTAATTTCACCATTAAATGGTCAAATAGTCAGACCGAGGTAGTCATTGATAAATGCCAATTCAGTTTCTTTTTTTTGTTTTTGCTTTTTTTGAGAGAGAGAGAAAAAGTGTGTTTTTTGGCTTACAGGATGTCGTACAAACAGCCCCCTCACAGGCACACACACACACACACAGCAGCCTATAGATGCACAGAGCACTACACGGACCGCAAACTCCAGCTGGACGCCCTTGTAAAACAGGAAACGTGGCTATTGTGAGCGGAGGGAAACGGCCTCCGCACCTCGGCCAATTCTCCCCCTGCCGGGTTCCTCGCAGGACGTCCATACTTCCCACTCAGACGTCTGAGGATGTCCCCCCCGAGACCTCCAGAGTAACTGGGCCAGCAGAGCAGGGGCCAGCAGGCAGCAGGCCCGTGTCTGGCCCTTCCTTCCTGGCCAAAATTCACGTGAGACCCCAGGGGGGCCTCGCCCCCCCCCGCCCGCGGACCTGCTCGGCTCAGGCAGGGTCCCACGGCACGTGGACCAGCAGGGGCTGATAAGGTCTCGTCGGACGCTGCTAATTTTTTATTTTTAAACGAGTCTTCGCAGGGATACGTAACGAAAAACACAGACAACCCAAAAAACGGCGCGGGAGTGTCGCCTCCCCGCTCGAGCGTATCCCAGCTCCCTTTGTCCGCGTCTCCCCGCAGATCACGGAGCCCGATACCCACGGGCCCCTCCCTTTCTTCATCTGTCACAGAGCGCTGAGTAAAAGCACCGCTGTGATTTCTCAGAGGGTAAATAAGGGTGTCGATTACCGTCTCGGCTACAGAAGCGTCTGAAAAGACCAAGGCCCCCGGGGCCACGTATGTATCACACTGCACTCACTCCCAGATACAGGATTGTACAGGAAATTGCCTCAGAAAGCAGCCCTGCCTTCAGACTACATAAAGGGCTTCTGTAAGACCTCAGAAACACACAAAAACCGGTAGAAATCAAATCAGTCGAAGCATAATTATCCATGTATTATTTCTCATTAGGAAATGTGTCAGTTTAATGAAGCAAAACCTACCTGCAGCTGATACCATTTTACATTATTGTGAGTAATGTGGTGACTACATTTGTGTCCTTCACTTCGAATACTTCTAATTGTAACAAGGCAATAAGGTTATATTAATGTGTGTACATTGAAGTGGCATTTAACACAAAACATAAAAGCATTAAACTGTGTGTGTGTTTGTGAGTCTGTGTATGCGTGGATGCATTTGTGTGTGTGTGTGTGTGTGTGTGTGTGTGTTTGTGTGTGTGTCTGTGTCTGTGCATGTTTGTGTGTGTGTGTGTGTATGTATGAATAAGTGCATGATGACAGTGTAGATTAACCCTCGCTTGGCTTGGTGGGACAGCTCTCAGGTAAATTCTTACCTGCACCTCTGGGGAGGCAGCCGACAGCTGGATGGAGTTGTTCTCTCCAAAGGCAGCCATGGACAGGCGCACCAGGTTCCTCAGGATCTGCCTGTGGTCTTCTCCCCCCTGGCCGCCCGCGTTCCTCTGCCTCCTCAGCGTGCAGGACTGCGGAGACCCGGGGGCGGCATGCGCGGCATGGTCCTCGGGCTGGAGCTGCGCCTCAGAGCCCCCGTGGCGCCTCAGCGTGCCCGTCTGGGACAGCGAGGACGACGACTCCGAGTCCTTCGCTCTCCGCAGGGTCCGGAACGGCGTGGCGGGGGTGCGCGGGAGAGTTCCGCTCAGCTCCACGCTGCCCGGTTTGCGCAGAGTCCTGCCTTGGCTCAGGGGGAGGGTCGAGTTCTCCTCAGGGAAGTTCTGGTTCCGGATTGTCCGGCTGAGGGATGGGGAGAGGTGGAAAGGTCCCGGTGGGAAAGGCTCCTGCAGTTCTGGGGTCGCGCAGGTAAGGGGCTGGGCCTCCGCCTCCAGTGGGCCCTCCCTCCGCCCCCGCAGGACAGGCACCAGCTGGATGTCGGCCTTCTGGATCTGCTTCTGAGGGCGGCGTGGATGGCGGGTGTAGGTGGACTCTGCCTGCCTGCAGTTGTAAGCGTGGTTGTCCCGTTTCTCCGGGCGACAGAAGGTGGTCACCAGGGCTACGGCCAGGAGGAGCAGCACACAGGTGGCTCCGAGGCAGATCGCGAGCATCATGGTGAAGCTGAGCTGTCCCCGCTGGCCTGGAGACGAGTTCTTCAGGTGGTCCAGGAGGTTAATGAAGGCCACTTCCAGGGTCACCGTGGTGACCAGCGTAGGCGTCCCCATGTCTGACACGCTGACGTCAAACTCAAACTTCTTGTCGATCAGCTCAGTTGCATTGCTGGTGTTTACATAGAGCTGTCCTGTGGTGTCATCCATCCAGAACAACCCAGCGGAGTTTCCGTTCACTATTTGGAAACGGAGTCTCCCATTCAATCCTGAATCTGCATCACTGGCTTTGATTGTTCCGGCCAGGTAACCCTCCGGCCTGATGTGGACAGAGTGATTGCTCATCTCTGAAGACAGTTCAAAGAGGCTGTTACTTGTGTCCTTTGGCTTATCTCCAAGCTCTGCCACTATCTCGCCCTTCTCAGCGTTCACGGGCACACTCAAAGAGGCCTTGCCCTTCTTTGGTAGTGGATCCTCAATGACGGGGTAATTGTCATTGACATCCTCAACATTAATGATCACCGTGGCACTGCTGGTGAGGGGCGGTTGGCCCTGATCCGTGGCCTCCACGATGAAAGAGAAGGTGTGAGATACTTCATAGTCTAGGGCCTGCTCAATAAAGACAGCTCCGCTTGAAGGGTCAACGGAGAAGGAGGCTGTTGGAGTCCTGAGATCATTGGACTCCCTGATGGAGTAGGAGACCTCTCCTCCAAGCTCCAGGTCAATGTCTTGGGCCTGGACCTCCAGGACGGAGAGGCCAGGTGGGTTATTTTCCAACACATAAGCTTCATAGTGAGTCTGTGAGAAAACAGGAGCATTGTCATTCTCATCCAGAACATGGACAGGCAGGTGTCTGATGCTGGAGAGGGGAGGCTTGCCATGGTCTCTGGCCACCAGGGTAAGGTTGTATTCCATCTTCTTTTCCCTGTCTAGGGTTCCGTTAGTGACAATCATGTAGTTGTCGCCGTGGATCCTCTTGAGTCGAAAATTGCGTGTGCCGTGCCGTATGTGGATGTGAACCTCGCCGTTCTCCCCTGAGTCTGCGTCTGAAACCATGACCAATGCCAGGAATGTCTCCTCTGCCGCGTCCTCCGACACGGTCGCCACAGGGGAGTCAGGCGGCGTCCAGGTGATGTGTATCCTCGGGGCATTGTCGTTTATATCCTTCACTTTGACATGCAGCTTGCAGTGGGAGGGGATGGCATTGGGACCCAGATCCCGAGCCTGGATGTCGATTTCATAGGAGGGCTTCGCCTCAAAGTCCAGCGCCCCTATCAGTGTCACTTCTCCTGTCTTTGGGTCAATGTTGAAGAGTCTTTGTACATCCAAAGGGGCATGTTTACTGAATGAGTATTCTATCTCCCCATTGGCCCCCTGGTCAGGATCTGTAGCCTTCAGATTGATGACAGTTGTTCCCCGGGCAGTGTCTTCACTCAGCTCAATTGTGGGCGTGCTCTCCTCAAACACGGGGCTATTGTCATTGGAGTCCAGAACATTGATTTTGACCAGCGTGCTTCCCGATCTGGGGGGGTTTCCCTTGTCCCAAGCCACCAGCGTAAGCTCATAAGAAGACTGTACCTCCCTGTCCAGTTCTTTGATGACCACCAGCTCCGCCTGCTTGGGGCCGGCCGAGGGGTTCTTCACGTCCAAGGCAAAGTGTTGGTTGGAGGATAGGGAGTAGGTCTGCAGGCCGTTGGGCCCGGCGTCAGGGTCCACAGCCCGATCCAGCGGGATGCGCATGCGCAAAGTGGCCATCTCTGAGATCTCCACCTCCTGCTCCTCGTTCGGAAACACGGGGCTGTGGTCATTAAGGTCCAGCACCTCCACCCGAACCCGCAAAAAGTGCACCACGCCATCCTTCCTGTAGAGGACGCTGAAGAGGATCTCGCACAAGTTTGAGTTCCTGCACAGCTCCTCCCGGTCCAACTGGCCCACCGTCAACACCGCCCCATCCTGCACCCCCACCTCGAAGGGGAGGGACTGACCCTGCTCCACAGTCCGAAAGTCGTCCAGAGCCCCGGCCTCTCCCCTCTGCCGCAGGTCGTCCGAAAGCCGGCCCACCGTAGACCCGCTAGGTTGCTCCTCCCATACTTGGTACTGGATGGTCAACGGCGGTGGGTCCAGGGGCTGGGCCAGGGGCACCAGCCACAGAGCCAGAATCAGAACCAGCTGCATGTTTGAAGCTTTGCTATGACTGTGTCAGGCACAGAATTGCTGTTTCAGCACTAGGTTGAGTGTGACTGTAACAGCACTGGACAATCCTTAAGATCTGACCACAGCTTTCACACCCTCATTCTAACTCCTGTATCCAATTAATCCAAACTATTTTCATTTATCTTAGAAATGTACCACATATACGTTTTTAATATGACAATTGGAATATTAATTCCAAAACGTAGTAGGTTGCACTGTTCAAATTCAGGTAAACTAAACTAATAATTTAATTGAATAAATCAACAATATTAACATCAACAACAGTCAAAAACTTTATTTCCCAATTTTAACTTTTTATTCTTATAATCAGTAATAGTAAAGTGACTCATTTGAAAGAAATGTATTTAACAAGGAATTTGTGTATAAGTATAATTATATCTCAGTGAATAAATCAATATGGGAACCAACAACCATTGAAACAACAAAAGATGAATAATTAAAAAATGTATTTGAATATAATTATACTAACATTTCAACAATATTAGCACCAAGAGCCATCACAAATATTTATTCTTGTAACTTTCTGAATAATGGTAGTAATAGTAAAGTGATTCATTTGAAGAAAAAAAGCATTTATAAACACTTGAAGTGTTTATAAAGTGTATTTACAGACACTTCTACTGTATCATGAATGACAAAAATATTCTATTCAGAGAGTTTCTACAGATACAGAAACCACCACAATTGAAAGTGAGTCCACAAGTCTGAGTGCTATCATTAACTTTTTTACAGTAAAAACCAAAGACAAGCAAATACCCAAATCAATAAACCCATAGCTCAAAACCCCCTAGCGCTGATACATGTAGTGAAAGCTGTGGCAGCCTCAGTCTGGTCAGAGATCTGCTACCTTAGGGTTAAATTGCAGTCACCGTACTCACACTCATTCACACACAGCGGCTGGCCATGCAGTCCCGTCCTTGTCCATCAGCTTGGAGGCATGAGTTTGGACTGAGAAAAGTAAGTTTGAGACTGGGATGACACATTCAGGCAGCAGCCAGTCGGAAAAGAGGGGTGGAGTCAGGGGGGGGAAAGGCACCGAAAGACTCTACCCTTCAGTAGACAGCAGGCCCCCAGGAAAGCAGGCAGGAGCTAAAACAACATTCACGTGCTTTTAAAGAAACACGATCCCACTTTTCTCTGCTTCTCACTCGTCCTGTGTTTGTTTTTTTTCACCCCCCCCCAAAAATAAACTCAATGTTTTTTTTGTGGAGGGGAGGCGGGGGGCACACAGGCAGGTCGTGTTTCGTGACAGTAATTGGACGGGGCGAAAACATGGCCCTGGTGTGTCACGGAGGTGACGGCGGTGCGGTCACGTCTCGGAACCGTGTAGCGTATAGTCTGGGCATGCCCGGTAAATCACGAGCGGGGATTGTTACAGCCGTTTAACAGGCATGTAACAAACCGGACAGCCTTTAAGAGTCTTTAAAGGCTGACAGGGAGGCTCAGTCTAGACTTTTCCCCAAAGTGTTTTGCTTTTTTTTTGTTTGGCCTGTAAAATAAGATGTTTTCTGCTTTACCTTCATCACGCCACTAAACTCAGTATTCCAAAGCAACAGTCTTGAGGTTAAACTCTCTAATTATAGTGAGGAATCGTAAGTGTGGGCACAGCAGCATGCCAGCATAACGATCCTAAATAACTAGAATCAAGATGTTATAGCATAAGACATATAAGCACCATTTACCATTTAAGAAGGAACCAAAAATGGTGTCTAGGTTTCGCCAAAAATAGATAAAAGGAAAATGTTTGTTGTTATATATTGCGTTTGATTTCATGTCACTGGCTGGAATTTGGGTGGAAGGTGAGAACGACACCTATTTTGGGAATTATTTTTACAACTTATAATTTCCATTCAAAAGTCTGGTTAACTTCAGCAACAGTACATGCTACAATGAAGTTGTGCAGCTTTTATAATCCCTAACCCCAAAGCTGAATATGACAGAACTTCCCTCAGAGCAAGGACAAGGTTCATGACAAATGGAGGGAAAACTTTCTAAGGACAAATAAAAAAATGAAATATTTTCATCATGATAATGGTGCTGATCATGGTCACAATCATTATTAGTAGTACTAGTATTAGATATAAAAATGTACTATACTATAGTCTGAATTCCCAAATCCCTGAAGTTACTGCAGTCATCTGCTGATCTGGTTATTATCTCAGAATGGCAGGAGAGACTTTATCAAGTCAAGCAAGAGCACATTTCCTGATTTCCTGGGTGGGCACTTTCCTTTGTGTCTAACAGTAATGGATAGGGTGAAAAGTCTTGTGAAAGATGACACAGATAGGGGGCAAAGGAGTAACACACACACACACACACACACACACACACACACACACCATGAGAGGGAGAGAGAGGGACTTATCCTCGGTTTAACCAAGTGAGAGATCACTGGGCAACTCCCCCGTGGCCGAGGGCCCCGTGTGGTCAAACTGCAGGCCCGGAGATAATCGTCAAGGCCAGAGGTCAGCGAGCGAGCCGATGTTGTGTCTGTTAAACAAACGGCACGTCTTCTCAAATAATAAACCGCCTTTCAGTCGTCTAATTATCCCTTGTTTTCTTAGGTGGTTCTGAGAGGGCTCCAGCTGAGTCCAGGCCTCCTCCCTCCTTCACCTTTATGACACCCGCGTCTGGGGACGCCATATAAATGACATCCTCCGGGTCCAACAATGGAGAAAAGTGTCCACACATCTTTTAATGTGCGCAGTGAACGAAACTGTTGCCTTTGTAACAGTTCTGTCATGTTTCACTGAAGGGTCGAACAAACTAAGCTAACTCTCGTAGCAAGAACAGACTTTCAGCGGTTTTTCTAAAAAGGGGTAAATAATAGTGTGCTGGAATCAGACAGTAGAATGTAAGCATGTCTTCTCATCTCATTCCTGCTGTAAACATGCTGTCATAGGGCGTCAGCGAGATGTTCTGGGAAAACACATTTTTTGCGAGCTTGAGGGAAAAAATCCACAAAAGGCTAGGCTGTCTTCGTACCTCTAGGCCAAACATACAAATGAGCGCTTGGAAACGGCACAAGATTACAGGTGAGTTGAAGAATCATCTTACCTCAGCCAAAGCATTTTGATGTTTAATCTATAAAGATCAAAACGCTCTGAATCTGATCCAAGTGCTTGCTAGGCCTTGTCCTCCTGCTCTTTCTCTGCGTCTGTAGCCAATGTCCTAATCTTTGTGTAAGCTTACACAATGTTATGCTCTTTGCATCTGCATAGTCTTCACTGAATTTTCCACAGCTCTAGCTAAACTTCCCACTCCGTGTCTGGAGTCTTCACTAAACTTCCCACTCTGTGTCTGTAGTCTTCACTAAACTTCCCACTCTCTGTCTACAGTCTTCACTGAACCTTCCATTCTTTGCATCTGCAGCATTTTCCCGATCTCGTAATTTTAGTTCCTGTACAGTCTTTTCTAAAGCTCCCGCTCTCTGTGTCCGCACAGAGTTTATTCAAGCACCCCGTTTTAATAGTTAAGGAGATCTCACTTGATGTGGGATTTCGACTCAGTTCTGGGAAGCAGGGATATTTTGGGATTAGGGTGCTGGAATCTCGACCTGAGGGCCGTGATTTCATGACGCAGGTAGTGCACTGAGGTCAAGCGTCTAAACAAGGGGTCCCACCCCCAGTGCCACTGCCGAAAACTGATTTGTGTTTATTCTGGAGTTTATTCCAGAACTGCATCATATACAGAATCGCACACTGTACAACCACACAAACTATCAGAGTCTCATAATCCCCCTAAGGCACCATATTGCCATTAACTTTGGTGACAGAATCAAAAGGCAGTAAAAGCCTCACTTAATTTCCGTTCCCGGCTTTTTTTATCTTCTTGTCTGAAAGTATCTTTAAAGAAAATCGAGTGAAAACGACTTCCGTATGTGCGCCTCCATGTGTATGTGTGTGTGTCCATGTGGAGCAGATGACAGCCATGTTGCAGCTCTGAACCTTATGACTTGAAGCAAACACAGCACTATGAGCTCTGCATCACAGCTGCCTGTCTCTGAATGAACTCCAGCAGCAGCTTTGTTTCACTACGTGCAGAAAAGAATGCATTTGCGGAGTCCTTTGAATTTAAGTCTGATGGTGGTCTAACTGAAAGGTCTCCATACCAAATAATTTCCAAATAGATGCAGAAGTCTGGAAGCCATATTTCAGTGGTTAGGGTGAAGAGTGTTTGATCTCAGCCCCACCCCCAGATATGTACATCTGTTCATGTGTGTCTCCGCACCCGATAGCACCACCCTCCCCCAACCCCAAAGCCCTCATTATCCTCACCCCCCCCCGCCCCCACCCCCCCCGCCCCCCAAAAAAACCCACTCTGGTTTCCATAGCTTCTCTCTCTTAATCTCCAGAATAGAACTGGATTTTAATTGTAGTTCACAAACAAACACAAACAATGGGCTATGACACACAGAGGTAGAGAAAGGAAACAGGAAGTCCACTCACTTAGACACACACTCTCTGTGTGGTGCCAGAGTGGGTGGAATCCAGCAACTTATTTTTAAGAGACAGTTTACATCCAGAAATAAATAAATATGAAAATCCCCCGTAGCTTCATTCTCCTCTGAACCGATGCATGAGATGATTCTTGCACATGGTCCAAAGAGCCCCCTCCTGTGCCAAATGCCCCACCCCCTCCCCCACCATGTCCTTGGCTGACCGGAGTCTTATCACCAACAGAGAGACATTCTCAACCACTTTACTTTATCTGCTGCACGTATCACATTCCTTTACCTGCAAGGGGAAAAACCATTTTGTAGTTTCAGTTGTTCACTCACTGCTGATCACTGCTCTACACTGCTGCTGTGACCACTACTCCATACTGCTGCTCTGACCACTGATCCATACTGCTGCTCTGATCGCTGATCCACACTGCTGCTCTGATCATTGCTCTACGCTGCTGCTGTGACCTCTACTCCATACTGCTGCTCTGACCACTGATCCACACTGCTGCTCTAACACAGCTGCACACTGATGGTCTGATGACTGCAGCACTCTAACCACTACGCCACACTTTGCTCTGCACTGCTAGCCAGAACACCGCTCCACACTCACACTGTGGAAGGGACACACTCCCAGTCTCCCAGAGGGTTGGGAAGAAAGTTCTGAGCACTGAGGCTGTGGGCAGGGGGCCCAGCTTCCTGGCCTGGCTGGAGTTGGGCCCTCAGAGGAGGAGAAGAGGCAAGCAGCAGTACCGTCAGGCGGCTTGTTTGATTTCCAGGGCTGAGAGAGGCACTCGACAGCTCCCCACCCCTGTGCTGCTGCTGGAAGGCGCTGAGGAAGCGCTGAGTGGGCTGAGTGCGGCCGTCTCCCTTCCCTCTGAGGGCGGGGGGCACTTCCTGCTCCCCTGAGCCACGCCCACTTCGCTCGGGAGAGGTGATGGCTGATGCAGCAGCAGGGTGTCCCCCACACACCCTGCAGGTGCCCCACACACACACACACACACACACGTGCATACGCACAAGCTAACGTACGCACGTGCACGTGCAGACAACTGAGAGTACGATTAGTTTTATGGTCCACCTCCATGTTTCTCCAAACTGTTCTCCAACAGACTCCCTTGTCCTCCCCATTTCTTTTTCCCCCGCTATCCTCCTTCATTACCATCCTCCCTACTGTCTGTAGTAAAAAGGGGAACTGGAACTTTTATAACTAATTGGGTTGAGTTTTTTTGGTTCACCACAACATCCCCCACCCAATTCAGATTGAAGGAAAGACATGGTTTGGTTAACAAAGCAAAATGTTCTGTATTTTCGTGGATCTGCTGAAATGACCTGGTGACTGGGATAACAGTCATAAAAAAAGCAACGCTTTTCAGTACCAAATATTCCACAATTGTATGGTAAGTGGCAAGAGAACCTTACTGATTGACACACGACTAATAAAATTGAATCTCTCTCTCAAGTGACAATTGCAAGTCACAACTGCCCCACCTTCAGTTGATGAGTTAATCAGAGCTGAGTGAAGTACCTTATCAAAAAGAACTTCAAATAAATTTACCCTTGTCTGGAGCTCACACATCTACACATACTGCCCACCCAAAGCCTCCGTATAGAGGGCATGATGGGAAAATTGTTCCTGGGTCAGAAGGATGTGAAAACCCTGTTACTGGATCATAGCATGAAACCAGTTTTTCTCAACACTGTCATGGATTTATTACTGTGAAACACCCCCACAGAAAAGATAGTAAATATAACCGCTCAGTGTTTTTTTTTTTTTTTTCTTTTTTTCTTTTCTGGTCACGACATGCGGTAATTCTGGGGGCGTCTGAAGGTCAAGCCATTGGTTCCCCTTGCGTGTGGTGAAAGCGTGACTGAACAGCGTGCACTGCAGTGTTACAGCCATGCAGGGAGACACTCACTATACACACAGTCTGTTCCTTGTGCTTTTCCCTTCTCTCTCACATGACATGAGGCTTCCCTGACTCCACCCACAGCCGAAAGTGATTTAGATGAGGATATGTCTGAGACTGAGGATAATGTTGAGGAGGACCCTGACTATGTGGCATCCTCCTCTGATGATGAGAATGAAGCCTTTGAGATACCACATTCTGACCCTCCTTTTGTTTCACAACCACCAATATACCGTCCTGTCATCTCTCAACCACCAAAAGACCCTCCTGTTATCTCTCAACCACCAAGAAACCCTCTGTCATGGTTCTGTGTTTTCCGTCTGTCCTTCCTTGTTGGGCCGCCAGATGGCGGCACTTCTGTTTTGTGTCCTGCTTGTACCTTGTTTAATTGTATTAATGTTTTCAATTGTTCAATTATTGTTTTTTGGTTGTCTCGTTTTCCCCTCCCTCTCTGTGGCCTGATTGTGCATTGTGCCCTGCTGTGTCTCGTCAGTGTCTTGTCTATTTAAGTTCCCTTCTCCCTGGTGCTGGATTGCCGTGAGTGTTATCCTCCCTGCCCGTGTTCTGTTTTTGCTTTGTTTTTTTGGAATTTCTGCTCTTCCTCTGTTTTTGCGCTTCAAGAACTTTGTCCTTTTTGACTTGCCCTGCACGACTTTGTTTTTGTTCCCTTGGTTTTTGTTCTGATTAAAAGCAACTTAACTTAACTCTTGGTTTAGCGTTTACTCTGTGGATTTAGTGTTTTTTGACTCCGCGTTTGGGTCCTACCCCCCACTACCCCGACACCCTCCTGTCATCTCTCAACCCCCAAGAAACCCCCCTGTCATCTCTCAACCACCAAGAAACCTTCCTGTCGCCTCTCAACCACCAATAAACCCTCCTGTCATCTCTCAACTCCCAAGAAACACCCCCATCATCTCTCAACCACCAAGAACTGACATGTTCACTTCCAAAAATGGAGAACTACTATGGTTTGGATCCCCAGTTGAAAGACAGGGTAGACTTAGTGCTGCTAATGTCATCAAAATGGTTCCAGGCCCCATGCTAGCAGTCATGTACAAGACATAAAGTCTGCATTTGAACTCTTCATAACACCATCAATGCAAAAGGATATTCTTGAGATGACAAACTTAGAGGGGAGGCGTGTGTATGGTAACAATTGGAAAGAGCTGGATGTGACCCACTAGCAATCCTATATTGGGTTGCTTATTTTGGTAGGAGTGTATAAGTCAAAAGGTGAAGCAACAGCAAGCCTTTAGAATGCTGACACTGGTAGGGCAATTTTTCCAGCCACAATGTCTCTGGAGACATTTCATGTTTTCTCCCACATTATATGCTTTGATGACAGGGAAACACGGCAGGGTGGACAGGAGCGTGACAAACTTGCAGCTATCTCATCTGAATGAAGAATTGATACCCACGGGTACCTAGTTGAGCTGTTATGTTCATTTAATGAACATATTATTATTATTATTATTATTATTATTATTATTAATAATAATTATTATTATTAGAAGTGATAGTAGTAGTCGTAGTAGTAGTAGTTGTAGTATTTTCAGTTTTTAAACCCTTTGAATTACACCATGCATCAAATATGTTGTCACTGTGCTGTGAAGTGCTATAATGCTGTGCTATAATGGCAACTAGATTTCAGCTGAGGGCCTTCCTGTCAGGGTGGTCAAATACACACTGCCTGTGAGTCACTGTGACACTCTTCCCTCTGTTATTTTGGAGAGAGAGTGAGAGAGAGAGAGGGAGAGAGAGAAAGAGGCATGCGGCCCTTGGTGTTTAATAAACACACATTGAAGGACTTCTAGCATAATGACATTGTCAAACCCCCTAACTGTCTTACTC